>NC_088392.1:20888928-21220000 GCF_037993035.2 Macaca fascicularis
ACTTGTGCACCAAAGCCAAAGATTAAAAAAGCTTATTGTAACAATGTTTGTAGCAGCTAAACGCTGGAGGAGGTGAGAAGCTAACAGTTTTCAACAAGGACATTGTAAATTTTTTGGATCCAGAGATCAGAAATTAGATTTAGCATTCATTCAATACTAATTGAATGCATATTTATTGAGTAGTTTTCAATATTTATTGAGTAGTTTTACTGTGTGTTGAAAGCTATGCCATGTATTAAAAACAGAATCACTAAGTATTAAGCTATAAACATGCCATGAAAGTTTCTTTAAGGCAAACAGAAGAAGAGTATTATGGAATGATCTGAATTTTAGGGAGAAATAAAAAAATAGAGTATGCCTCTATGTGTCTATGCCTAAGAAAACCACTGTATATCTAGAAGAAAAGGCTTTGAATATACTGTCCTGCTGGACCCTTATTGACTTTGATAGGGATGGTGCCATGTTCAAGAGGCCAAAGAAGAGACCTGGAGCCAGCAATTGAGACAGAGGGTTTATTGAGGGGACTTACATATAGGGCAGCACAGTGGTGGTGGGCTGGACAGGGAAACCACTACCATTTATGAAAAGCATGCAGTTTACATAGCATCTTCTCTTAACTCTCTCCTCCTAGCAGTCTCCACCTGGCCACCTTCATTTAACCCAAAACATAGGGCCTTGATTCCCTATATGGTGTGTGTCCCACAGGATGGGCCAGGAGTTCAAATGTTCCTTTTAGATAAGCAATGAGTCTCCCGGTGGCCACTCCCAGATTCCTTAGCTCAGAACTCCGAACACACATTCTTCGTAGACTATAGAGTCATTCTCAGGGTATGCTTAAGTTATTGCTGTCAGGTGCATCTGCCATTCAGATACATACCAGTTGTTAGCCGTGACATTCTTTAAAGAATAATAATTGAGGAAAGACTTTCACTTTTTAAATTTATACTCTTCTGTAATTTTATTTTTTAACTTTGTGTAAACAATTTTAGGACTATATTTGTACAACTAAAATTAATGTCAATTTGTAAGTTATCTTGTAATTCATTTGTAAGTTATCAAAAAACTTAGTCTAAGCACATTTCATCCAATTCGTATCGATAACAAACCTAAAAAACTGATGACATTAAAGCATGTTCTGTGTTGATGTGTGTTAACACAGAATTTTTTAAATTATGTAATATAAATACCACGGTAGTGAATGCAGACTACTTTATTAATACAGTGAAAAACAGGTATTGATTTCTTTCTTATATGCTATTTACTGAGGTAAGCTCTGCTCACATGAAAAATTCTTACTCCTGAAGCGGTTTACAGTCTAAGGGGTTGGTTGAATCAGAATAATTACAATAAAAAGATAACTGTTCATAAGTATGTGTGAAGGGCTTCAACACCAAATAATGACTGTAAGGAGACTGTAAATCAAAACCTGGAACATTTAGCTGAATTGTTGTCCAGGGACCAATAGAATTGGCATTACCTGGAGGCTTGTTAGAAATGCAAAAACCTCAGGCTTCATGCCAGACCCACCATCAGGACATACATTCTAGCGAGATTCCCAAGAGATTCATATGCTCATTAAAATTTGAGAACCACTGTTCTGTGTGAAATTAGTTTCTGATTTTAAAAAAACATTCTCCTTTGACCTGCTGTTTAAAATTTGGTTACTCACTGAATGGTGAATATCCTAAAGTGATGAGTGTGAATGTAACATTGGGTAGGAAAAGCAACTACTGAAGATTCTACGTTACTTGTTGGAGCCAATAAATGTTGAAATGTATTTGCCACGCAAGTTAGAATATTCTTATCAATCTTCATGATTTTTACATTACAATTAACATAAAGTGAGAAATGATTTTATTCTGGATTTTAAGGAAGTTATTTAAACATCCTATATCTCAGCATTTGCTGACCCATTTTTACAGGATGTCTGCAAGCTTGAACTACTGCCTCTAAATAATTTTCATTATGAATTTAATTTAAAAAAATGAAAGTAACAGGGTTAAGGGAGAAATACCCTCGAGTAGGAATTATACTATCAAAGAAGTTTATTTTTGCAAGTCCCCTTGGCCAGGAGCCTTTTCAGTCAAGGAAATAACCCATAATTAATATGGATTAATTGGCAACATGGCATAACAAAACATGTGACCTTTGTTTGAATTACTCCATTGTTTGTTTTGTTTTTAGTTTTTTTCAATAATTTTTTTTTTAAGTTCCAGAGTACATGGGCAGAATGTGCAGGTTTGTCACATGGGTAAATGTGTGATTTAGAACTTGAAATACCATTTTTTTAATTAAGGGAAATGTTATCAAAAAGCCTTTGTGTACTACTATGCTAGAAAATTTGTTAACATTACTCCAACTTAACTACCTAATTGCTCTTAATAAATAATTATGAGATTTTTTTCCATCTCAAAGAAAAACCATATTATTTGGGACATTTAAGAGACAAATAAATGAATATTGATGACTTTATGAAAAACGAAAGTATCCTTACTTAGGTTTGTGCATAATTAAGACAGTTTGCCAAACAATGGATTTCAAACAGCAGTCACATACACTCACAGAAATTGGGTAACAAATGCTTGCATTATTAGCCAATAAAGATAGAACACCTTAATATAACTGTGTAGCCTGAGCGAATGAAAGAATAAAGCCCTAGGCTCAGCACTCTTCAGACTGTTAAAAATCTTAACTAAAGAATGTTAAAAAAAAAAAAATGTTCAAATCTTACACCACATTTCAAGAAAAACCTTGGTAAACCTAAATGACACCCAGAATGAAGAAGAATTCAGAAATTTCATCATATGAAAAACCACCTACAGAAACTGGAAATGTTCAGCTTAGAAAATGCAGTATATATATAGTGAATGATAGATTCCTCAAATATTCAAAGGATTAGCTTTGGGAAAAATTGAACCAAACTTAATTCTGTTAAATGTGAGACAGCAGAATTGCAATCAATCAGTAAAAAGCTGTAGGAAGACAGATCTTAGTTAAATGTAAGCGTCTTTGAACAATAGAAAACTTTATAAACAAGTTATTAAATAAAAACCATAAATTAGATTATTGCAATCTTTGAAAGGTCATATACTTACCAAGGTCTACTTGAAAAAGAATGAATCCCTTGTGTGGGGGAGGAGAATTATACCAAAAGATACTTGGTGAGGACTGGATGCTGGGTAGAACATCAGATATTCCCTTCCAGCCCTGAGTCTCTCTAATACCTAAGCAGGATCACACTAAGGGGTAGGGTTACTGAGTGCAGAAACCACAGAAGGCATGATGGTTGCACACACAAATCCAGTGTAGCATGCACAGATGAAAGAAAACCATTTACCAGCAGTATGTCTAAGAAATCATAGAATCTAAAATACTACTTCTCAAAAAGACTTTTCCCAAAATCTAAAGTCCCCATGCAAAAAGAGTTGAAAAATGGATATCCTTTAAAGAAAAAATGACTTGGACTAATTTATCTTTATGAATCCAGAAAATGTTTTTTGCTAATTAATTAAGCCAATTCAGATGCTATAGTTCATCGTAAAGGAAAGAAAAAAAGTAAATGTTAAGCTTAAGAAGATTCTGGGAATTTATTACAAATTGGCTTTTCCTTTTATAAACAAGGTGAAATTTAAGTACTGTCTTAAAATTTAAAAATACTGAAATTCACTGACAATAGCTACAAATACCTATCAATTGTCTGTTAATAAGTTACCATTTATTGAGAATTTGTGTGCTAAGCCCATGCCAGGCATTAACACCAATTGTTTTTAACTCAAGAAATCAGTTGCCTGTTGTAAATGAGAAACCAGAGATTTAGGTAGCCTATTTGTTAATGAGGAAAGCTATACGTCTTGCTAATAGCCACACAGAAGTTACCAGTTGGCACTAATACATTAGTTTTGTTATTTATACAAAAGTATATGCATACGTATGATAATGACTAATATTAATTTTTAAAAGCTTAACATTTTAGTTCTAATAACAAATGATTAATGTGGCAATACAATCAAAGATAATAACTTGTTTCATATGCTGCTTATCGTTTCTTTTTGCAACATTAACTTCTATCCTGTTGAATCAACATACAAACATTAAGGTCCGTTTTAATGTTAGTTTGCCCAATAATAGCTATTTTAAATCCTGCTAGAAACAATATCTGTGCACTTGAATAAGTGTGCTTATGTGTTTGCACTACATATAACAGAAAAAGTTCATTTCAAATACAATATTGTGTGAAGAAAATAGGGAAATTAAAATTGTTTGGTTATATAATAAAATTGTACTGTTTTATTTATTCTGTGGAATGAAAATTAAGATATTTCATGTCTATTTTAACCGCTTGTTTTAGGAAATTAGGAAATTACATATATCTAAGTGAAATTTTACTTGTAAGATTTTTCTTCGATTTGATCCTTCTGTGTGCAGCATCCACATAAATTTCCACAGAGACAATTGGCTTGAAATTTTAAACACTTGTTTTCTTTCATAGGATTTTAAATATTAAAGAATTTGCAAATTTAAGCCAAGCGTATGTTTTTTAAATGAGAAAATTGAGACTTAGAAGGTTTGTGATTTGAAAAATACAAAATATTCCTATCCAAAAGAAGCTTACAAAATTATTATTTTGGCTAAGATTTACTGTTTCTTCTTCCATATAACACATATGTCTTATACACTTTGGATACTAAAATTTTTGAGATTTTAATTTTTGATACATAATATTTGTACATATTTATGGGGTACATGTGATATTTGGTTACATTAATAGAACGTATAATGATCAAGTCAGGGTATTGGTGTATCCATCACCTCAGGTATTTATCACTTCTGTATGTTGGGAACATTTCAAGTCTTCTCTTCTAGCTAATTTGAAAGACACAATACATTGTTATTAACTACAGTCACCCCACTCTGCCATATACCATTAGAACTTATTCCTTCTATCTAACTGCACGTTTGTAGCCATTAACCAGTCTCTCTTTATGGCGGGGCCCCACCCCACCACTCACTCCACATCCATCCCAGACTCGGGTATCTAAATTCTACTCTCAACCTTCATGAAATCAACTCTTTAAATTTCCACATATGGTAAAAACATGAGATATTTGTCTTTCTGTGCGTGACTTAATTTAACATGATACTTCAATTTCATTCATTTTGCTCTAAATGACACAATTGCATTCTTTTCTATGGTCGAATAGTATGCCATCATGTATATATATTACATTTTCTTTGTCCATTTGTTCATTGAGGGATACTTACGTTGACTCCATATCTTTGCTATTGTGAATAGTGCTACAATAAACACAGGAAGGCAGTATATCCCTTTGATATACTGATTTCATTTCTGAGAAATCTCCATACTGTTTTTCATAGTAGCTGTGATAATTTACACTCCCACCAAAAGCGCATGAGTTCCCTTCTCTCCACATCCTGAATAGTATCAGTTACTTTTTGACTTTTTAATAATAGCCATTCTAGCTAAGATAAAATTATATCTCATTGTGATTATGATTTCCATTTACCTGATGATTAATAATGTTGAGCATTTTTTCATATACCCATTGGCCATTTGTATGTCCTCTTTTGAGAAATGTTTGTTCATGTCCTTTGCCCACTTTTTAATGTGATTATTTTTCCTGTTGAGTTGTTTGAGTTCCTTGTATATTCTGGATATTAGTCCCTTGTTGAATAGTTCACAAATATTTTCTCCAATTCAACATGTTGTCTCTTCACCCTTTTGATAGTTTCCTTTGTTGTGCAGAAGCTCTTTGGTTTTGTATGGTACCACTTGTCTACTTTTGTTTTTGTTACCTGTGCTTTTGAGGTCTTAACCATAAAATTTTTGCCTAGATCAATGTCTTGAAATATTTTCTCTGTTTTCTTCTAATGATTTTATGAGTTTGAGTCTTATGTTTAAGTCTTTAATCCATCTTGAGTTGATTTTTGTGTGTGGTGAGAGATAATGATCCAGTTTCATTCTTCTGCATATGAATATCCAGTTTCCCCAGCACCATTTATTGAACAGGGATTCCTTTCCCTGATGCATGTTCTAGAAATCTATGTCAAAAAATCAACTATAAATACATATATTTATTTCTGGAGTGTCTCTGTTCCATTGGTTTATGTGTCTTTTTTTATAACAGTACCATGC
Organism: Macaca fascicularis; assembly: GCF_037993035.2. NCBI lineage: Eukaryota > Metazoa > Chordata > Mammalia > Primates > Cercopithecidae > Macaca > Macaca fascicularis. The sequence continues at coordinate 20,895,083 of NC_088392.1, forward strand.
TATTTTGGTTACTATAGCCTTGTAATATATTTTGAAGTTAGGTAGTGTGATGTCTCCAGCTTCGTTCTCTTTGCTCAGGATTGCTTTGGTTATTTGGGCTCCATTTTAATTCCATATGAACTTTAGGATTGTGTTTCTATTTTTGTGGGAAAAAAATGACATTGGAAATTTGATAGAGATTGCATTGAATCTGTAGATCGCTTTGGGTAATATAATCATTTTAAGCACATTAATTTTCCAATCCAAGAGCATGGGATGTCTTTACATTTCTTTGTGTCCTCTTTAATTTCCTTCATCAGTGTTTTGTAGTTTTTTTAAAGGTCTTTCACCCCCTTGTTTAAATTTATTCTTATGGGTTTTTTTGTTTGTTTTTATAGCTATCATAAGTGAGATATATTTCTTGTTTTCTTTCTCATCTAGTTCATTATTTGTGTGTAGAAATGCTGCCAATTTTTGTATGTTGATTTTATTATCTCCAACTTTACTGAATTTATGTATCAGATATAAGAGATTTTGGTGGAATCTTTAGGTTTTTCCTAGATACAAGATCATGTCATCTGCAAAAAAGGGCAATTTGACTTCTTCTTTTGCAATTTGAATGCCTTTTATTTTTTTCCTCTTGCCTGATTGCTCTGGCTAGAACTTTCAGTGCTATGTTGAATAGGAGTGGTAAAAGTGGGCATCCTTGTTTTGTTCCAGTTCTTAGAGGAAAGTCTTTCAGCTTTTCCCCATTCAGTATGATGTTAGCTGTTGGTTTGTCATAAATGGACTTTACTATCCTGAGGTTTGTTCCTACTATGCCAAATTTGTTAAAAGTTCTTATAAGGAAGGGATATTAAATTTTACCAAGTGCTTTTTCTGCATCTATTGAGGTGATCACATGTGTTTTGTTCTTTATTCTGTCGATATGGTGATTAATATTTATTGTTTTGTATATTGAACCATCCTTGTATCCCTGGGATAAATCCCACTTGATCATGGTGTATTATGCTGTTGGATTCCGTTTGCTAGCATTTTGTTGAAAACTTTTGCATCGATGTTCATCAGGTGTTGGCCTGTAGATGTTTTTGTTGTTGTTGCATGCTTGTCTAGTTTTGGTGTCAGGGTAAGACTGGCCTCATAACATGAGTTAGGAATAATTTCCTCCTAATCAATATTTTGAAAAACTTTGAGGAGAATTGTGGTGTTAGCTCTTCTTTGTAAGTTTAGTAGAATTTGTCAGTGAAGCCATGCAGTCCTGGACTTTTCTTTGTTGGGAGATTTATCACTGATTCCATCTCATTGCTCATTATTGATCTGTTCATGTTTTCTATTTCTTCCAGATTCAATCTTGGTAGGTTGTATGTGAGTGGGACTGTATCTATTTCTTCTTGATTTTCCAGATTGTTAGCATATAGTTGTTCATAATAGTCTCTGATGATCTTTTGTATTTCTGTGGTATCAGCTGTAATATCTTCTTTTTTATTTCTGATTTTATTTATTTGGGTCTTCCTTCTTTTTTTCTTGGTTGGTCTAGCTAGCGATTTATCAGTTTTGTTAATCTTTTAAGAAAAACAACTTTTCATTTTGTTGTTCCTTTGTACTTTGTAGCCTGAATTTCATTTAGTTCTGCTCTGATGTTTACTATTTCTTTCCTTCTATAATTTGGAGTTTTGTTTGTTCTTCATATTTTAGTTTCTTTAGTTGTATTGTTAGATTGCCTATTTGAAATCTTTCCACTTTTTTGAGGTAGGCATTTATTGCTATAAACTTCCCTCTTAGCACTGCTTTTGCTGTATCCCACAGGTTTTAGTATATTGTGTTTTGATTTTCATTTGTTCGAAGAAATTTTTTTTATTATCTCTTTCATTTCTTCATTGACCCAATGGTCATTCAGGAGCATGTTGTTTAATTTCTATGCAGTTTCCAATGTTTCTCTTGTTACCAATTTCTAGTTTCATTCCATTGTGGTCTGAGTAGATACTTGACACGATTTCAATTATTGTTGAGACTTTTTTGTGGCCTATAATATAGTCTATCCTGGAGAACGTTCCTTGTGCTCATGAGAAGAGTGTGTATTCTGCAGCTGTTGGACAAAATATTCTGTAGATATCGATTAGGTCCATTTGGTCCAAAGTACAGTTTAAATCCAATGTTTCTTTGTTAATTGTTTGTCTAGATGATCTGTCTAATGCTAAAAGTCGGGTGTTGACGTCCCCAACTCTTATTTTATTGAAGTATATCTCTCCCTTTAGATTTAATAATATTTGCCTTATATATCTGGGTGATCTGGTGTTGGGTGCAACTGTGTTTAGAATTGTTATATCCTCTTGCTAAATTGGTCCCTTCATCATTGTATACTGATCATTTCTGTCTTTTTTTTTTTACTGTTTTTGACTTAAAATCTGTTTTGTCTATAGAAGTATAGCCATTTCTGCAAACTTTTGGTTTCCATTTGCATAGCATATCTTTTTCCATCCTTTACCTTTAGTCTATATGAGTCTATATATGAGAGGAGTTTCTTGTAGTTGAGTGATTTTTAAATACATTCACCTATTTTATATCTTTTAAGTGATAAGTTTAATCTGTATACATTCAATCTGCGATATATGAGGGCTTATTCATGTCATTTTATTAGTTGACTTATGATTGCTTGTATGTATTTGTTCCTTTCTTTCTTTCTTATCCTTTACCATTGTTGTTTGGTAGTTTCTGTAGTGGTAACATTTGAGTCCTTTCTCTTCCTTATTTGTGTGTTGGCTCTACCAGTGGGTTTTATACTCTCATGTGTTTTCCTGATGGTAAACATCCCTTTGCTTCAGGTATAGGACTTGTTAAGCATTTTTGGGGGGTTAGCCTACTAATGATGAACTTCCTTAGCTTTTCTTTGTGTGTCAAAGACTTTATTTCTCCTTTATTAATGAAGGGTAACTTTGCTGGTTATGGTATCCTTGACTGGCAGTTGTTTCCTTTCAGCACTTTGAATATATCTTCTTATTCTCTCTTGGGAAGTAAGGTTTCTGCTGAGAAACTTGCTTTTAGTCTGATGAGGGTTCTCATAAGTAATTAGATGCTTTTCTCTTACTGTTTCTAGAATTCTGTCTTTGTCTTTGACTTTTAGCAGTTTGACGCTAGTGTGCCATGGAGAAGGCCTTTTTAGGTTGTGTCTATTTGGGGATAACCAGGCTTCCTGTGTCTGGATGTCTACATCTCTTGATAGACTTGGAAAGTTTTCAGCTATTATTTTGTTAAATTGGTTTTCTATCCCTTTGCTCTTCTCTTCACCTTCTGGGTCACTGAAAATTCAAATATAATCATTGTTATCATGTCCCACATGTGACGTATACTTTGTTCATTCTTTTTTATTTTTGTGTGGGTTATTTCAAAAGATCTGTCTTCAAGTTCTGAAATTCCTTATTCTGCTTGATATAGTATATTGTTGACTGGCCTATTTTTCATTTTATTTAATAAATTCTTCAGTTTTAGGATTTCTGTTTGGTTCTTTCTTAGGATATCTATCTTTTTTGGTAAATTTATCATTCATATCCTCACTCCGTGTCTGATTTCTTTGTATTGTTTATTTGTGCTTTCTTATATCTCACTGAGCTTCTTTACTGTTGTTGTTTTTATTTTTTTCTGGCATTTATAAATTTCTTTTTCACTGGAGTCAGTTGCTGGAGAATTATTACATTTCCTTGCAGGTATCATATTTTCTTGTTTTTCATGTTTCTTGTGTGCTTATGTTGATATAAGCACATCTGGTGTAACAGTAGCTTCTTCCATTTTTTTGAATTTGCTTCACATGGGACATCATTTTTCTGAAGATACAGCTATGGTGTTGTTTGGATGGGGCACTTCTATCTGTTTTGGGTGCACACAGTAGTGTAGTTTCTGTATAATTTATTTGGTTGTAAGCAACATCAGTAATATCTGTGATTTCTTTGGTGGCTTAGGATGTAGTTGTTAGTGGAGGCTGTGATGAAGTTTGGCTGGGCATGAGGGTGCCATGTGGGCCAGTCTTCTCAGTATTGGAAGCAGTAGGCCAAACATGCCTTTCCTTGGGCCCCACAGTGGCACATGCTGGCACCAGTGTTTACGGGTTCAGGTGGATCAATTCTTGGGCCTCCAGGCAACTTGCTTGGGTGCTGGCAGTGGCAGGGTTTGTCCAAGTGAGCAGATGGGTTCGTAGACCCTTGGGAAGTGGACATGGTATAGACGATGGCAGTATCACTGAGAGGACAACGCTCTGGCTCCCAAGTGGTTAATGCTGATATTGGCAGTGTCTATGGGCTGGATGGGCCAGTCCTGTGCCCACAGGTGGTGTGTGCTGGTGGGTGCCAGCTGTGATAATAGTGGCAGGCTGAGCAGAGCCATCCCCAGGCACCTGCGAGGAGTGCTCAGGTGGCAATGGTAGCAGAGAGGGCAATCTGCAGGTCCCTGGATGGCAGGTTCAGGCACTGAGATGGGGAGGGAGGCAAAGCCAGGCCAGGCAGGCCTCTCCTTGGGTCACCTCATGGTGCATTTCAGTGCTGGCTGTGGTGGGCAGAGGTCCCAGACCCCTAATAGAGAGCTTGAGTGGGGGTGGCAGTGGCAGCAATGGGTGAGGGGAGGTTTCCCTCAGTACACGTGCAAGTGCACAGCTGCCCTGCTGCTGGTGAGGGTGCTGTTGTTGCCAGTGGCTAGTGCTTCTGCCCTGGGGCAGCAGCCAGCAGCAGGAGTGATGACTGTGAGTAGCAGGGCTTGCTCTCAGGGAGTGTGAAAAGGCGCAGCAGTCCCACTTCTGGGGGCAATGGGGTGACATTCAGTGGCTCTGTTTCAGTCCCAGTAGCAGTAGCCAGCAGCAGCTATGAGTGAGGGATGTCATTGGAGCTCCAGGGATATGGAGATGCAGGGGCTATTGGGCCCCAGGGCAGGACACAGTCTTTTGGGGCTTGGCTCTCAAAACGGTGCCATGCTGTAGCTGCTTGGTCTCAAGGGTAGGGGTGAGAACCAACTTGGGTTCTCTGTCTGCAGCAATGCTTTTGTGTCATCTCCAGGCAGCTCCTTATGTTGGTCTCAGAGCCTGCAAGGGTCAAGGGACTTTCCTGTAGCTAGGATTGCAGGAGTCTGTGCTGGGGGTGTACACAGCTCGTGACCTCTCACTTACTTTCTCCCCACACTGGAGAACCTCTCCAGGCTCCCAGCCAATCCCAGACAACCAGGCTTCCTTGCTTCTCTCCCCTTCCTTGCCTTAGGTGTTTCCTGTCACTTCTCTGTTGAACTCCAATTTCATCTCTCAGATGATATATTCAAAGTGCTATTTTACTTGCTATTCTGGTTCTTCTTTGTGGAGGAGGCAAGTACCAGATCCCTCTATTCACCTATCTTGAAGCCCCCTATAATTGTTATATATTTTATTGGTTTCCTTTTATTTATGTATGTATTTATTTCATTATACTTTAAGTTCTATGGTACATGTGCACAATGTGCGGGTTTGTTACGTATGTATACATGTGCCATGTTGGTGAACTGCACCCATGAACTCGTCATTTACATTAGGTATATCTCCTAATGATATCCCTCCCCCCTCCCACCACCCCACGACAGGCCCTGGTGTGTGATGTTCCCCACCCTGTGTCCAAGTGTTCTCATTGTTCAATTCTCACCTATGAGTGAGAACACGCAGTGTTTGGTTTTCTGTCCTTGCGATAGTTTGCTCAAAATGATGGTTTCCAGCTTCATCCATGTCCCTACAAAGGACATGAACTCATCCTTTCTATGGCTGCATAGTATTCCACAGTGTATATGTGCCACATTTTCTTAATTCAGTCTATCACTGATGGATGTTTGGGTTGGTTCCAAGTCTTTGCTATTGTGAATAGTGCCGCAATAAACATACGTGTGCATTTGTCTTTATAGTAGCATGCTTTATAATCCTTTGGGTTTATACCCAGTAATGGGATGGCTGGGTCAAATGGCATTTCTAGTTTTAGATCCTTGAGGAATCACCACACTCTCTTCCACAATGGTTGAACTAGTTTACAGTTCCACCAACAGTGTAAAAGTGTTGGTATTTCTCCACATCCTCTCCAGCACCTATTGTTTCCTGACTCTTTAATGATTGCCATTCTAACTGGTGTGAGATTGTATCTCATTGAGGTTTTGATTTGCATTTCTCTGATGGCCAGTGATGATGAGCATTTCTTCATGTGTCTGTTGGCTGCATAAATGTCTTCTTTTGAGAAGTGTCTGTTCATATCCTTCGCCCACTTTTTGATGGGGTTGCTTGCTTTTTTCTTGTAAATTTGTTTCAGTTCTTTGTAGATTCTGAATATTAACCCTTTGTCTGATGAGTAGATTGCAAAAATTTTCTCCCATTCTGTAGGTTGCCTGTTCACTCTGACGGTAGTTTCTTTTGCTGTGCAGAAGCTCTTTAGTTTAATTAGATCCCATTTGTCAATTTTGGCTTTTGCTGCCGTTGCTTTTGGTGTTTTACACATGAAGTCCTTGCCCATGCCTATGTCCTGAATGGTATTGCCTAGGTTTTCTTCTAGGGTTTTTATGGTTTTAGGTCTAACATTTAAGTCTTTAATCCATCTTGAATTAATTTTTGTATAAGGTGTAAGGAAGGGATCCAGTTTCAGCTTTCTACATATGGCTAGCCAGTTTTCCCAGCACCATTTATTAAATAGGGAATCCTTTCCCCATTTCTTGTTTTTGTCAGGTTTGTCAAAGATCAGATGGTTGTAGATGTGTGGTATTACTTTTGAGGACTCTGTTCTGTTCCATTAGTCTATATCTCTGTTTTGGTACCAGTATCATGCTGTCTTGGTTACTGTAGCCTTGTAGTATAGTTTGAAGTCAGATAGCATGATGCCTCCAGCTTTGTTCTTTTGGCTTAGGATTGTCTTGGCAATGCGGGCTCTTTTTTGGTTCCATATGAACTTTAAAGTAGTTTTTTCCAATTCTGTGAAGAAAGTCATTTGTAGTTTGTTGGGGATGGCATTGAATCTATAAATTACCTTGAGAAGTATGGCCATTTTCACAATATTGATTCTTCCTATCCATGAGCATGGAATGTTCTTCCATTGGTTTGTGTCCTCTTTCATTTCGTTGAGCAGTGGTTTGTAGTTCTCCTTGAATAGGTCCTTCACATCCCTTGTAAGCTGGATTCCTAGGTATTTTATTTTCTTTGAAGCAATTGTGAATGGAGTTCACTCATGATTTGGCTCTCTGTCTGTTATTGGTGTATAGGAATGCTTGTGATTTTTGCACATTGATTTCCTATCCTGAGACTTTGCTGAAGTTGCTTATCAGCTTAAGGAGATTTTGGGCTGAGACGATGGGGTTTTCTAAATATATAATCATGTCATCTGCAAACTGGGACAATTTGACTTCCTCTTTTCCTAATTGAATAGCTTTTATTTCTCTCTTCTACCCGATTGCCCTGGCCAGATCTTCCAACACTATATTGAATAGGAGTGGTGAGAGAGGGCACTCTGTCTTGTGTCAGTTTTCAAAGGGAATGCTTCCAGTTTTTGCCCATTCAGTATGATATGGACTGTGGGTTTGTCATAAATAGCTCTTATGATTTTGAGGTACGTTCCATCAATACCGAATTTATTGTGCGTTTTTAGCATGAAGGGCTGTTGAATTTTGTCAAAAGCCTTTTCTGCATCTATTGAGATAATCATGTGGTTCTTGTCTTTGGTTCTGTTTATATGCTGGATTACGTTTATTGATTTGCGAATGTTGAACCAGCCTTGCATCCCAGGGATGAAGCCCACTTGATCATGGTGGATAAGCTTTTTGATGTGCTGCTGAATCCAGTTTGCCAGTATTTTATTGAGGATTTTTGCATCGATGTTCATCAGGGATATTGGTCTAAAATTCTCTTTTTTTGTTGTGTCTCTGCCAGGCTTTGGTATCAGGATGATGTTGGCCTCATAAAATGAGTTAGGGAGGATTCCGTCTTTTTCTATTGATTGGAATAGTTTCAGAAGGAATGGTACCAGCTCCTCTTTGTAACTCTTGTAGAATTTGGCTGTGAATCCATCTGATCCTGGACTTTTTTTGGTTGATAGGCTATTAATTATTGCCTAAATTTCAGAGCCTGCTATTGGTCTATCCAGGGATTCAACTTCTTCCTGGTTTAGTCTTGAGAGGGTGTATGTGTCCAGGAATTTATCCATTTCTTCTAGATTTTCTAGCTTATTTTCATAGAGGTATTTATAGTGTTCTCTGATGGTAGTTTGTATTTCTGTGGGATCAGTGGTGATATCCCCTTTATCATTTTTTATTGCATCTACTTGATTCTTCTCTTTTCTTCTTTATTAGTCCTGCTAGCAGTCTATCAATTTGGTCATCTTTTCAAAAAACCAAATCCTGGATTCATTGATTTTTTGAAGGGTTTTTTATGTCTCTATCTCCTTCAGTTCTGCCCTGATCTTAGTTATTTATTGCCTTCTGCTAGCTTTTGAATGTGTTTGCTCTTGCTTCTCTAGTTCTTTCAATTATGATGTTAGGGTGTCAATTTTAGATCTTTCATGCCTTCTTTTGTGGGCATTTAGTCCTATAAATTTCCCTCTACACACTCCTTTAAATGTGTCCCAGAGATTCTGGTATGTTGTATCTTTGTTCTCTTTGGTTTCAAAGAACATCTTTATTTCTGCCTTCATTTCTTTATGTACCCAGTAGTCATTAAGGAGCAGGTTGTTCAGTTTCCATGTAACTGAGCAGTTTTGAGTGAGTTTCTTAATCCTGAGCTCTAGTTTGATTGCACTGTGGTCTGAGAAAGAGTTTCTTATAATTTCTATTCTTTTACATATGCTGAGGAGTCCTTTACTTCCAATTATGTGGTCTATTTTGGAATAAGTGCAATGTGGTGCTGAGAAAAATGTATATTCTCTTGATTTGGGGTGGAGAGTTCTGTAGATGTCTATTAGGTCCATTTGGTGCAGAGCTGGGTTCGATTTCTGGATATCCTTGTTAACTTTCTGTCTTGTTGATCTGTCTAATGTTGACAGTGGGGTGTTAAAGTCTCCCATTATTACTGTGTGGGAGTCTAAGTCTCTTTGTAGGTCTCTAAGGACTCATTTTATGAATCTGGGTGTTCCTGTATTGGGTGCATATATATTTAGGATAGTTAGCTGGTCTTGTTGAATTGATCCCTTTACCATTACATAATGGCCTTCTTTGTCTCTTTTGATGTTTGTTGGTTAAAATCTGTTTTGTCAGAGACTAGGATTGCAACCCCTGTTTTTTTTTTTTTTTTCCATTTGCTTGGTATATCTCCCTCCATCCCTTTATTTTGAGCCTATATGTGTCTCTGCACACGAGATGGGTCTCCTGAATACAGCACACTGATGGGTCTTGACTCTTTATCCAATTTGCCAGCCTGTGTCTTTCAATTGGAGCATTTAACCCATTTACATTTAAGGTTAATATTGTTATGTGTGAATTTGATCCTGTCATTATGATGTTAGCTGGCTTTTTTGCTCATTTGTTGATGCAGTTTCTTCCTAGCATCAATGTACTTTACAATTTGGCATGTTTTTGCAATGGCTGGTACCGATTGTTCCTTTCCATGTTTAGTGCTTCCTTCAGGAGCTCTTGTAAGGCAGGCCTGGTGGTGACAAAATTTCTCAGCATTTGTTTGTCTGTAAATGATTTTATTTCTCCTTCACTTATGAAGCTTAGTTTGGCTGGATATGAAAATCTGTACTGAAAATTCTTTTCTTTAAGAATGTTGAATATTGACCCTCACTCTCTTCTGGCTTGGAGAGTTTCTGCTGAGAGATCTGCTGTTAGTCTGATGGGCTTCCCTTTGTGGGTAACCCAACCTTTCTCTCTGGCTGCCCTTAACATTTTTTCCTTCATTTCAACTTTGGTGAATCTGACAATTATGTGTCTCGGAGTTGCTCTTCTCAAGGAGTATCTTTGTGGTGTTCTCTGTATTTCCTGAATTTGAATGTTGGCCTGCCTTGCTAGGTTGGGGAAGTTCTCCTGGATAATATCCTAAAGAGTGTTTTTCACCTTGGTTCCATTCTCTCCGTCACTTTCAGGTACACCAATCAGACGTAGATTTGGTCTTTTCACATAGTCCCATACTTCTTGGAGGCTTTGTTCATTTCTTTTGACTCTTTTTTCTCTAAACTTTTCTTCTCACTTCATTTCATTCATGCGATCTTCAATCACTGATACGCTTTCTTGCACTTGATCAAATTGGCTACTGAAGCTTGTGCATGCATCATGTAGTTCTCGTGCCATGGATTTCAGCTCCATCAGGTCATTTAAGGTCTTCTCTACACTGTTTATTCTAGTTAGCCAATCATCTAATCTTTTTTCAAGGTTTTTAACTTCTTTGCGATGGGTTCAAACACCCTCCTTTAGCTCGGAGTAGTTTGTTATTACCGATCGTCTGAAGCCTTCTTCTCTCAACTTGTCAAAGTCATTCTCTGTCCAGCTTTGTTCCATTGCTGGTGAGGAGCTGCGTTCCTTTGTACGAGAAGAGGCGCTCTGACTTTTAGAATTTTCAGCTTTTCTGCTCTGGTTTCTCTCCATCTTTGTGGTTTTATCTACCTTTGGTCTTTGAAGATGGTGGCGTACAGATGGGGTTTTGATGCGCATGTCCTTTCTGTTTGTTAGTTTTCCTTCTAATGGTCAGGACCCTCAGCTGTGGGTCTGTTGGAGTTTGCTGGAAGTTCACTCCAGACCCTGTTTGCCTGGGTATCACCAGTGGAGGCTGCAGAACAGCAAATATTGCACGATGGTAAATGTTGCTGCCTGATCCTTCCTCTGGAAGCTTTGTCTCAGAGGGGCATGTGGCCATATGAGGTGTCAGTCGGCCCCTACTGGGAGATGCCTCCCAGTTAGGCTACTTGGGGGTCAGGGACCTACTTGAGGAGGCATTTTATCCATTCTCAGATGTCATACTCCATGCCGGGAGAACCACTATTCTCTTCAAAGCTGTCAGGCAGGGACTTTTAAGTCTGCAGAGGTTTCTGCTGCCTTTTGTTCAGCTATGCCCTGCACCCAGAGGTAGAGTCTACAGAGGCAGGCAGGCTTCCTTGAGCTGCAGTGGGCTCCACCCAGTTCGAGCTTCCCAGCCGCTTTGTTTACCTACTCAAGTCTCAGCAATGGTGGATGTCCCACCCCCAGCCTCACTACTGCCTTGCAGTTCAAGCTCAGACTGCTGTGCTAGCAGTGAGCAAGGCTCCATCGGCATGGGACACTCCAAGCCCTGCACAGGATATAATCTCCTGGTGTGCCATTTGCTAAGACCATTGGAAAAGTGCAGTATTAGGGTGGGAGTGTCCCCATTTTCCAGGTACCATCTGTCACAGCTTCCCTTGGCTAGGAAAGGGAATTCCCTGACCCTTTGGGCTTCCTGGGTGAGGTGATGCCTCACCCTGCTTCAGCTCATGCTCCATGGGCTGCACCCACTGTCTAACAACCCCCAGTGAGATGAACCCAGTACCTCAATTGGAAATGCAGAAATCACCCATCTTCTGCATCGCTCACACTGGGAGCTGCAGACTGGAGCTGTTCCTATTCGGCCATCTCAGAACCGCCTCCTATTTTATTGTGCTTTTTAAGAATACATTTGAACTGCAGTAGGTCGAATCCATCCATGTGGATCCTGTGGATATGGAGGGCCAAATGTATACATAGAGAGAAAGAGATTTATTATGAGAAATTGACTCAAACAATTATGAAAGCTGAGAAGTCCCAAGATGTGCACGGTAAGTTGGAGAGGGAGGAAAGCTGATGTGGGTTCTAGTGCAAGCATGAAGGCATGGGCATCAGGAGAGCTGATGGTGAAAGTTCCAGTCTGAAAGCCAGCAGGTTAGTTACCCCAAAAAAGCCAATGTTTCCATTTGAGTTTGAAGGAAGAAAAAGATCAATGTCCCTGCTCAAGGCTGTCAGGCAAGAGGCATTTCCTCTCACTCACTCTTTTTGATCCATTCAGGACTTCAATTTATCGAATGAGGTCCACTCACTTTAGGAAGCGCAATCTACTTTACTCGATCTACCAGATCCAAATGTTTATCTCCTCCAGAAACTTTCTCCCAGATACACCCAGAATAATGTTTAGCCAGATGTCTGGGCACTCTGTGGCCCAGTAAAACTGACACACAAAATCATCCACCACAGGGACTTAAAGGAGAATTGACAGTCACTCTGATTTGGTCCCTCAGGCCCTACCTGGAAAATCAAAATGGTCCTCCATTTATTTTATTAAAACCCTTGATAGTTCTTATGATAGAGAATAGGGAACAAATGCAAATCAGTGAATTTGAAGTTTGTTAATGAAATGTTAATCAATTAACTTGAAGTTTGGAAAGTAACACGTTAAAGTTAATTTCCCAACTTTAACATTTAAAAATAATAGTAGTTTCTAAGGTTAGATTTGACAGTGACAATGAAGACTCATGGGTGAAGTCGTTTTTCCATAATGGAATCCTTGTGTCCTTGTATTTGGGCTAGCACACTGAGTCAACACCCTGAGGAACAAACGTTGTTGACCAGCTCATACTGTCTTCATCAAAGAAACCCCCAAGTGGAAAGTGAAAGGCATGTATGCTGAAGAGTATTTGTGGTGCAATATAAATAAATAAATAAATAAATAAATTTCTGAAGCTTTCTTCTAAAGTTTAGTTTATATAACAGAACCAAAATGTTACTGGAAAAAAAAAAAACCTGTTGGGCTATGAAAGCAACAACAACAAAGTGTAATATTCAAGGCCCCCATGAGCTTTATTGATATGTTAACTTCTGATATAGTTTGATGTTTGTTCACTCCAAATATCATGAAAAAATCTCCCATGTTAGAGGTGAGGCCTAGTAGCAGGTATTTGGGTCATGGGGGCAGATCCCTCATGAATGGCTTAGTGCTCTGCTCGAAGTAGTGAGTGAGTTCTTACTCTAAGTTCGTAAAAGGTGTGATCATTTAAAAGCCTGTGGCACCACCCACATCCCCTTGCTCTCTCTCTCACCATGTGGCACACTGGTTCCCCTTTGCCTTCTGCCATGATTGTCAGCTTCCTGAGACCCTTACCAGAAGTAGATGCCAGCACCTTGCTTCATGTACACCCTGAAGAACCATGAGCCAAATAAACCTCTTTTCTGTATATATTACCTAGTCCATCGCTTTTATACCTTTTGGCTAAGATCAAGTATAAATTACCCAGTCCAAAGTATTCCTTTACAACAACGCAACAGACTAGCATAATTTCTATGTGCAATATTCAATTAATAGTCTTTCCTTTTTTTAATAAATTGTGAAACTAAAATTAAAAGTGGTGACAGAAATATTTAGAAATAAGCTAACAAAATATATGTTTTAGTCACTTTTTATTCCCATTTCTTGTTTTGCTTGTGTTATACTGTCTCTCTTATTAAAGTGAATATGCTGTTCATTTCTTGCCAGGTGATGGGAAGAAAATAATTTCCTTTCAACAAAAAAATATGAAACCCAAGAACTTGTCTGAATATTTTAATAACCAAAATGACAAAAGATTACCTAAAAAAATTTAAATTTTGGAAATAAGCATTATCCTCAAATGTGATCTTGGAAATACAACAAATGTGCTTTTTTCTCCTTTACCAGAGAGAGCAACTGTATAATGCAAAATGAAATTTAGAGTATTTTATGAAGAATTACAATAGCTAATGTTTTTCAGAGCCTCTTTCATGAGAGCTACTGTGATAATCTACTTAAATAGCTATCCAATCTTCACAACTACTCTGGAAAATATGTAGGTATTATTATCTTTACATATAGGAAGGAAATTAAGAGAAATTAAGAAAATTTTCAGCTTATCAAACTGTTAAGTGGCAAGGCCAGAGTTAAACCTGGTCCATTTGCCTCTAATGTAAATGTTAGTACTATGGTACTATAGGAATATCTAAATTATAAATTTATCAAATATTTGGACTTTATCCTAAAATCATATGCTAAACCTTGAAAATTACACAACTAATTTGTTGTAGAAAAAGCCCATGTGAAGGCAACTGTGCATGAGCAAATATTTAGAGTGACCCTATATTAGTAAGTACATTTTTCCTAAAAACTGTAGGTAATATAAAGTGTTATAATAGAGTCTCCATCCCCAAGGAGAAAACCAATGCAAACATAATTTAGAATGAACAGTATGGGTAATAAGTCCTACAAAACATAAGCGGTAAGAATATACGAAGAAGAGGAATTAACGTGGTCTGAATTTAACAAGAAAGAGACTTCAGGGTGGAAGAGGGACTTCGCTGTGAATGGACTTACCTTGAATGGCTGCAATGTATGGGGGTCAGATTCAGGGCTTCTTAATCCAGTGTCCACAGGAACACGAGCCAGCTTCAAGGATTGTAGAAAGGCCCTGAAGTCATTTGTGAACATTTCTGAGCACTTTTCTAGGAAGAAGTCCATGGTCTTCAGCACATTTTCAATTGTGTCCATGACTCAAAAGAGATGAAGAACCTCTGAGGTAAAGAAACATGAAATGGAAATTCATGGCTGTGGCAAGATAAACAACATGGATGTGGACATGCAAGAGGTGTGTTATTGAACAGTAAGTTCACAAGTCCTTCCAGGCTCAATCTACCTCCATTTATTTCTCTGCAGGAGTATAGGGCTCCCTCCAGCAAAGAAATAATGGGAGGCAGATTGAGCCCAAGTCTTAGGAAAACTCGAATTGCAGGTCAAGGACTTGGGAAATGATTTTTACATCAGGTTTTCACAGAAGTGCATTCCATGAGGTCAATGCTTAGGAACAATTAATTTGTAGTGGTTTCTAAGAAACTCTAGGGGAGAAGGGATTGTTACATATATAATCTAATTTATGTTCTTTACATAAATTAGAACATTGACATTAGTAAATGAGAATATAGAAAATATCCATAATCCTATGACCCCGTGGTAACCACTATTCACCTTTTGGTATATATTTTTTCACACTCAACTTTTATATATCTTTTTGTACAAATATTACAGTAGATACTGTTTGAAAACTTGCCCTTCTCACTTAAAAGTAGGTCATTTCCATCACGAGAAGTATATCTTTCTACCTCATTTTAATGATTACATAGCAAACATGGCAGAGATAAACTACCTTTTTTTTATTTTTTAATTTTACTTTAAGTTCTGGGATACATGTGAAGAATGTGAAGGTTTGTTACATAGGTATACATGTGCCATGGTGGTTCGCTGCACCTATCAACCTTTCATCTAGGTTTTAAGACCCACATGCATTAGGTATTTGTCCTAATGCTCTCCCTCCCCTTGCTTCCCACCTCCTGACAGGCCCTGGTGTGTGATGTTCCCCTCCCTGTGTCCACATGTTCTCATTGTTCAACTGCCACTTATGAGTGAGAACATGCAAAACTACCATTATTTTAATCAGTCTACTGTTTTGATTGCTTTGATTATTCCTGATCTCATCAATGCTGTATAAAATGATTACTGGAAACAGCCACCAAAACAAAGTTCTGGTTATGTAAGCTAAGTGAGTGCTGGAAGAAAATTGCAAGAAGCTCTTATTTTCTGAATCTATGTGCATGAGTTTTCCAGGACTATCATAACAAATTACTACAAACCAGGTGGCTTAAAACAACAGAAATTTATTCCCTCGTTGTTTTGGAGACTAGAAGTCAAAAATTTCATGTTAACAGAGTCAGGCTCCCTCTACTGGCTCTAGGAAACGATCCTTCCCTCTGCCCTCACTTCTGTTGGGAGCCAGCATTCCTTGGCTTGTAGCTTCATCCCTCCAATCTGCCTCCATCTTAATACGGCCTTCTCCTCTGTGTGACTCTGTCTCTTCATATGATGTTTCCCTCTCTGTGTATCTTTGGGTCCAAATTTCCCCATTTCTCTTTTTATTGTAAGGAAAGAGTCATTAGATTTAGGGCCCACCCTAATCCATTATGAGCTCATCTTAACTTGATCACATTTTCAAAGACTTTATTTCTGTAAGATCACATTCGCTAGTACAGGGGGTTAGGGCTTCAACATATTAGGACAAAAGGGGGAAACAAAATTTAACCCACAATACAAGTGAACCTTAAAATAAGGGAGCATTCTAGTCATCACCAAGGCTCCTGTAGCTGAGCAGCAGCCAAAAAGACCTGGGAGCCTTGCAGCAGTAAAAGTTCAGAAATGGCCCATTCAGAGTGACTCAGAAACTGGGTTAAAGCTGACTCTGCAGGGGGCAAGATCAGTGGGCTGGACCGTGGGGAAGTGGGCACAGGGGAAGTAGGGCTGGGCTCACCCAACTACCCTGTTTATTCACCCCATCTTCACACACAAATCTCATCCATTCAGTAAAGTCCAGAGGTAGTCCCATAATGTCATCTCTTAAAATTCATCTAAGCCAGGCACGGTGCCTCACACCTGTAATCCCAGCACTTTGGGAGGCCAAGGCAGGCAGATCACCTGAGCTCGGGAGTTCAAGACCAGCCTGACCAACATGGAGAAATCCCATCTTTACTAAAAATACAAAATTAGCCGGGCATGGTGGTGCACGCCTGTAATCCCAACTACTTGGGAGGCTGAGGCAGGAGAATCACTTGAACCTGGGAAGCAGAGGTTGTGGTGAGCTGAGATCGCAGCATTTCACTCCAGCCTGGGCAACAAGAGCGAAACTCCGTCTCAAAAAAAAAAAAAAGAAATCATCTAACTAACACTTACTTACCTCTTTCTTTAAATTCCTGTGGTGTGCTTCATCCATCACAACTTCATTTAAATATTATATTATAAGCTGTCTGGTCATATATTTTAATTGTCTTATCTCTTCAATAGGCTTGCAAGGTGCTTGAGATTAGATGCTGCACCTGATTTTTCTATGTCATCTCATAACAGCAACCATCTCAATGCTGGGCATTTAGGAACTCTCTGTTGCATATAAAACATCTATTGCAAAAAATAATTGTTGACTTGTCTAAGAGAGGGTGACTAAGAAGCCTCCAACAGAAGAAGCCTCCAACAGGTCCACCGCATAAGGAGCAGAGCAGGTGACCTGGAGTCTGATCTCCGGAGTCGTCACTTCTAACCTTGGAGGAAATCCACAATGGCTCTCTCACTTGTATTCATCTCCCATCTGCAGCCACTCTATAAATTACTCTCTCCATGTAATCTTTGTTTGACATTTCTCCTCCCCAAGCAGGATTTCAATCACACACTTCGAGGTTTTTTATAGAAACTAGACTCAGAACACACAAGAGGTTGCCATGAGAAGGAGCATTTGTGTGGTCCAAGCACAGCCTGCAATTTTGCACTCAATCAGCACCTAGGAGGAAAAAGCCCCGTGCATTTTAGCTGTATCATCCAGGAGTGCCAACACAGCTGCCCCATGAAGCCAGACTTCCCCTGTGAATGAATAGGCAACCTAAGACGCAATGAGTTTCCAAAGTCAGGCCTGAATACAGCCTGGATTGCTAGCAGAAACCTGCCTAGACTAATTCGCCGTCACCATTTGACTGCATTCTCTTGACTCTCAGCTAACAAAGGCATTATCTCCCAGCACTTCTAAAAGCTAAGTTGCTCTTTTAACAGCAATTATAAGAGTGCTAACAAAAAGCTAAAGATTTGGAGAATCGATGTGCTTGTTTTACTTCTAAATCATTGTATCAGATTTCCTCCTTGAATTATAATTTTATGCTGTGAATGAAGAAAATGACTCCTTTCAGAGCACTGAGTAAGAAAGGTAAAATTTTGTACATTCTAAGCTTCCTTTTAAGAAAAATCACTTTTATCTCTCCATTTTTTGGGCATAAAGAGGGAAATCATATTTTGAATAATTACAGAAAACAGTCTGCTACAAATGGTATATATGATAAAATACCTATTAGCTACAATTAAGTTAAAATTTTAGGAAAATCACAAAGTAGATCAATTTATTCCCACACATCATTCTCCAACTTCATGTACAATTAATTAGAGGATAACGTGAGATATAGGCATGGAGCCGTGTGCTTTTATTGCGTTTCAACTAAAATCCTTGGTCCTTACTGTTAGAGGCATGTGAACCAGAGCAACTGCATCTTGAATAGGAGTTAGGTAAAATGCGGCTGAAACCTATTGGGCTGCCTTATCAGAGAGTTAAGGCGTTCTAAATCACAGAATGAGATAGGAGGTCCGCATAAGATACAGGTAAAGACCTTACTGATAAAACAGGTTGCAGTAAAGAAGCCGGCTAAATCTCACCCAAACCAAGATGGCCCCGAGAGTACCTCTGGTCACTCACACTACTACACTCCCATCAGTGCCATGCGAGTTTACAAATGCCATGGCAACATCAGAAAATTGCCCTTTATGGTCTAAAAAGGGGAGGCATGAATAATCTACCCCTTGTTTAGCATATCATCAAGAAATAGCCATAAAAATGGGCAACCAGTAGTCCTCGGGGCTGCTGTCTAGGGAGTAACCATTCTTTTATTCCTTCATTTTCCTAATAAATCTGCTTTCACTTTACTCTATGGACTCTCCCTGAATTCTTTCTTGTGAGAGATCCAAGAACCCTCTTTTGGGGTCTGGACCAGGACCCCTTTCCTGTAATGTTACTATCTCTGACTTTACGATTCTAATGTTTAAATTACGTGTAAAATAAATCCCTATTTAATAGTATCTGTGACTATACCACATAAATATTTTGTCAGTTAGTGCTTATTCTTGTGCAATAAACAGTTGATAGACTTAAGCCCACCAGATACAGTATTTATCTGCAATTAAAATTTATCATGTAAATTTTTTTTTCTTTTTTGAGACAGGGTCCCTCTCTGTCACCCAGGCTGCAGTGCAGTGGTGTGATCATTGCGCACTGAAGACTCAACCGCCTGGGCTTAAGGGATTCTCCCATCCTGGCACCCCTGTCAACCCCCACCCCTGCCAACCTTCTAGTAGCTGGGACTACAGGCACACTCTACCACGCCCAGCTCATTTTTGTACTTTTTACTTTTTTGTAGAAATGGGGTTGTGACATGTTGCTCAGGCTGATTTCAAACTCCTGGGCTCAAACTTCAGATTCCTGAAGTGTTGGGATTGCAGCGCTAAGCCACTGCCCAGGTCTGACAAAGTTTCTATTTTTCAGATGTTGTCAAAAGAGATGAACCCCACTTTGACTGTGAGGTGTTTGAAAGACTTGGAAAAGAAATTGATTAATATAAGCTTGTCCAACCCATGGCCTGCAGGCTGCATGTGGCCCAGAACAGCTTTGAATGTGGCCCAACATGAATTCATAAACTTTCTTAAAACATTATGAGATTTTTTTGCAATTTTTTTTCTCATTAGCTATCATTAATGTTACAGTGTATTTTACTTACAGGTGGCCCAACACAGTTCTTCTTCCAGTGTGGCCAGGGAAGCAAAAAGATTGGACACCCCTGGATTGATAGGTACCTTGGTTTCAAAGTAATTCTTTTCTAATATAGTTCATCTATTATTTAAAAGGAAATATGCTGAATGTCTTTGAAAGCATAATCAGAGAAGAGCCAGGTGTAATCTTCAACATTTTGTAATCCTAGAAAGAGTCCACCAGTATTATTAAAGACACCCTGAAACTCATTGGCCAGTGATCTGAAAAACAACTCTGTGCTAGTTGTACTTTTCTCTTTGAAATGCTTTCTACAGATTTCAAAGTCAGTAAAATTACATATTCTTTTAAAAATTTTTTATTTAACCCTAATGCAACTAGGTTGTTCAACAATATTTCTTCTACTGTCTGATCCACAAAAATAATAAACATAACACATACTCAAATTTGATGAGTCATAAGTAAGGCATGCCTGGTTTCATGGTGTGCCAGACTGAAAGGAAAATGTAAAGAAAACGGTTCTAGAAGACCAACAGCAGAGAACTTGAACTAGTTTTGGGGTTTTTTTGGTTTGGGGGTTTTTTTGTTTTTTTGGTTTTTTGTTTGTTTAAGATGGAGTCTCACTCTGTTGCCCAGGCTGGAGTGCAGTAGTGCAATCTTGACTTACTGCAACATCTGCCTCCCAGGTTCAAGAGATTCTCCTGCCTCAGCCTCCTGAGTAGCTGGGATTACAGACACCCGCCACCACACCCAGCTGTTGAACTAGTTTTAGTGATAATTTCTCCATTCAAATCTTATTGGTACAAACTAGAATATTCATAAGGGAATAGTGAATTTAGATATAACTTAGCAGTGTGCATGGGGGGTTGAATCAACTATCTGAGATACGGCAACAAGAGTTTCCATGTAGTGGTAAGACACAGGAAAGGGATTGTAAACAATGTGATTCCAGGAGGATCTATTTTGAACCAGATTCTAGTAAACAGCTGAAAACATAGAAGTAATTTAGGCAAACACTGAGGAAAAGACTGCCAAAGTTATCTAGGGGAAAATATGGAAGGTTTTCAAGACAGAAATCCAATCCTAAAGAGAGGACTAACTGGAGGACAGATGGAGGGCCTGAGCCAGCATCTCAGTAATGGATGAGCAACATGACACAGTTGATGGAAAGCCTATGCTTCCTTGGTTCTGTGGATTTACCCCAGGCACACTGGCAATTGCGCCTACAGAAAATTGAGTCATTCAAGACCATTAACCATTAACGTGAAGATGGTCTTCACATCATTCAGGATTGACTTGGGAACTGTGGGTGGTAAACTGAGGGGTGATGAGTAAGCTGAAAGCAATGAGTAAATGAACTGATTCCTGAACGTAAAATGGGGCCAAATTCACTGTGAGGATTAAGAAGGAAAATAATGGTATATATCATCCAACACAACAGATGACACAATAATTATTTTGATTGAACTTTGGAATATAACTTATAGATGGTTCATCATTCATCAATTTGTGGTTCTACTATCTACTATTATCTACTATCTACTAATACTATCTATTATCTACTCCCAAAAGAAGAGAACAGTCTTATGTATTTATGTGCATTTATTTAGAAAAGTTTCTCATGGTTGTATACATATTTATAGTCACATGTAAAACAAAATGCACAGATTACTGTACTTGGAATGCTACCATCTGAGTAAAGAAGGTATGAAAATAAGATAAATTTCTGTTTTCTTCTATAGGCATGTAAAAGTCTGGCATCAGGAGCCTGAGGCAGGAGGATAGCTTAAGCCCAGGAGTTCAAGGCTGAACACTCCAGCCTGGGAGACATAGCAAGACTTGTCTCAAAGAAGAAAAATCTCTGGCAAGATCCGCAAGACATGCAGGAACGAAAACTCAATACAAATGGGCAGGAATGAGAGAGAGAGAGGCTTCTCAATGTACATTCACTTTCTACTTTTGGAAATTTTATTTATGTAATTGTTTCCTATTTAAAAAGTAAAGCATTTTAAAATATAAAGATACTTAATGTATGTATTTAAATATTTATTTTAAAATACACAAAATAAATAAACAGGAGCCATGTTATGAGGAAGAATAATGAAGACAAAAGCACTTTAAAAAAAAGGTGGGAAAGTCTTAAGATACTTATTGTTTGGTAGCAAAAAATTTTGATTTGAATTCCCTGGAAGTCAAGGAATCAAGGAAAACCAGATAAGCTATATAACAATCATTATTCGTAACCAGAACCACATTGCCCAATTGCCCTACTATGAATAGCCTGAGTATGGGTCCCACAGGGCAAAGCCTGGGGACAGGAGCATCTTTTACCTAGAGCTCTGGGTGCATTAAAATATAGAGATGAGAAAAAGTAAGAGTCAAATATTACAGTACTTTGTACTACATCAGCTTGGCTGGGCTGAAACCAAACTTCTCAGAACTCTTTCCCTATAGTATCTGTATTAATCAGTTCTCACACTGCTAATAAAGACACACCTGAGACTGGGTAATTTATAAAGGAAAGAGGTTTAATTGGCTCACCATTCCACTGGGCTGGGGAGACCTCATGAAACTTACAATCATGGTGGAAGAAGGAGCAAACACATCCTTTTCACATGGCAGCAGGGAGGAGAAGAATAAGAGCCAAGTGAAGAGGGAAGCCCTTATGAAACCATCAGATCTTGTGAGAACTTACTCACTGTCACAAGAATAGCATGGGGGAACCACCCCCATGATTAAGTTACCTCCCACCAAGTCCCTCCCACCACACGTGGGGATTATGGGAACTACAATTCAAGATGAGACTTGGGTGGGGACACAGACAAACCATATTAGTATCATAAGTTAGATTTAGCTGACATGGAATTCTGAGTGAGATTTGGATGCCAGAAGTGAAGTAGCAGCCATTACTCTATAGGGTCAATGTGGTAGATGTAGCAAGAGACAAAGCAGAGGTACCAATAGATTCCAGGTTGTTTCACTCTCCTCCACTGTAAGTTCAGCTCTTCTTCCCAATTGCCAGGCTGCTTTCAAGAGCGACCCAAGAACCACCACCAGACACAGAAGCAACATGAACCCATCCCAGCAAAACTGCCTGGCTTCCCAGAGTTTTTGCAAGCTCTGACTTGTCCTCCCATGCCATGTTTCAGAGCTGGTTACCAACTTTTCTTTGATCATCCAATTCCCTCTTTGAAACCTTATTTCCCTACTTTGCCAGTAAGGTTTTATCCCAATAATACATCTCTATGCCATAACCTTCAAACAGCTTTTGCTTCCATAATTGATCCTGGCTAACACAATTGATATGGGCCATAGTTAGCAGTCCTAAAGCACATGTCCAACAGGTTGTCAGTATACTGGCCTGAGGATTCAGTTAGGTAAGAATCAGAGAAAAAAAAAAAAGTCAGGTGAATAAAGGAACAAGGAGACAAGAACAAAGAAAAGAGGACCAAGAAGATAAGCAAAAAGATCATCTGGAGAGAGCATTCTTATGGGTGGTAAGGGATGATGAAATGGGTGTAATAATATATGTATGTCATTGATTGTTGTAAGTCAATACACGTAAAGATCTTAGCACAGGGCTTGGGAACTGTGAGTTGAAATGTCATACTGTCATCTTATTCTGTCTCTAGTTCCCAAAGCTGCATTTGCCAAGGATGCTTTTCATTTTCCCTTTTGCTCCATGGTCTGCAGTTATTCTCTGCCCACTCCTTAAACCAATCCAGGATCCTCCTCTATATTCTACCTTCTACTTGTAGAGTGGGGAATTTTTACAAGTTCTTTAAGACAGAGCAAATATTTTCCCATCCCACTACCCTATCTTATCAAACTTTATAGGCACTGGGGCCACAGGATAAATGATACTTCCAAAGTCAGGTTTAAATACATGGAAACTCTTTTCCTGCCCATTTCTTATATCAATACCTGATTCAACCTGAAATCATCCTGTTCTGTCATAGTTTAAGAAAGTACTTCCATTGGAGACTTAAGAAACTTAGTCCAAGAATGTAAATTTCTGATCCTCTAATTTGGGGTTTGTGCTCAGAAAACTAAGAGTCATGGTATTCCCCCTTTCGGTGCTCCCT
This sequence comes from Macaca fascicularis, assembly GCF_037993035.2. Taxonomy (NCBI): domain Eukaryota; kingdom Metazoa; phylum Chordata; class Mammalia; order Primates; family Cercopithecidae; genus Macaca; species Macaca fascicularis. Next base: position 20,918,427 of record NC_088392.1, read on the forward strand.
GACTTATTGAGAATGATGTTAATAAAAAAGTTGTATTGGACCATGACTATGTGCCAAGTCCTGTGCTAAGATCTTTACATGTATTGACTTACAACAATCAATGAAATACATACATTATGCCCATTTCATCAATAAAGAAACTGAGGCTTAGCGAGGCTAACTAGTTTACCCAAAGCAATACATCCAGTAAGTTGCACCACCTAAATTAATAGGAAAACTACGTGAGACTCCTAAGCCTAAGCATTTGATAACCAAGTACTACTGCTTCTTTCACCACCAGCACCCCAAAATTACCACTGTACAAAATCCTGCATACATTTTCAGAAGCTTCACAAACCCTCATTTACTAATTCTACAGAAAAACAGTCAGCCTAACCCATCAACTTCCTTAAATAATAGCGGTACCAACTAGGTTTTAAAGAGAGCTAAATAGCTGGTCAGATAAAACTGCTATTATCCTAGAGAGTTCTATTAGGGGTCTGTGATATATCATCTCCAGAAATGGCCACCATCAATTCCTGCCTTCCCTATTCATATGTACCACTCCACATTGAGAGACAGAGATTTCACCCTCTCTAGAAAGAAGTCTTCCCTGGAAAGACACCAGGCCACTGTGCCCAACCAAATACAGTGGAAGTGACTTTCTGAACCCTGACCTTAAGAAGAGGATACCTTCCACTTACATCCTCTTGGAATCTAGCCACCATGTCATGGCAAGACCAAGTCAAAAAGAGAAGCAACAAGGAGGAGAGAAAGATTCCTGAGTCAACAGCCAGTATCCACTAGTAATCATGGGAATGATCCACTTTGGAGCCTCCAGCCCAGGGGAGCCCTCAGATGATGCCAGTGCCAGTCAACATCATGTAGAGAAGCTCCCAGTGGAGCACAGTTAACATGCACGCCTTGAAGATATGATTAAATAGTTGCTGTTTTAAACTACTAAGCCATCAGTTATGTTTGTTTTGCAGAAATAGGTAACTGAAACCGAGTCTAAAGACTGGCTTTTCATCTTTCAGTGCTATTGATTAGGATGAAATCCATATACATTTTGTTACCTATAGGACACCTAAGTTGCAAAGTTCATATGTTGCTATAAAAGTAAACAATTTGATTTTTTGTCTTACATAAATGAAAAGTCATTTCATCTGTTAATAAGATTGACTGCTGAAGAACATGTAAATTAGACCTCAAAATGCCACTTTGGATCATTTCCAATACTTAAAACCTGTGCTTTGTGGATATAAATATTTGCTGTGGCAGGAAGCCATACTTGCAGTTCTTCTAAAAACTATTGAGTTATAAAAACAAAATCTAAAATTAAGGAGACCTAGGACACAGTACTATTTATAAAACTTTGTTCTGGAATTTCATCTGCAAGGCTCTGTTCCTTTTCACCCTGGTTGTCATGGTAGCATTGCAATAAAAGCATCTCTAGAGCACAAAAGATATGGAATACAAATCAGGATCATCAAGATTGGCACATAGAAGGTCCTTGTCTAAGGATCAATATATTCTAAAATTGATCTTAAAATGGACTTAAGAAATCAAAGATCAATAAACCCTAAGGAATTAAATTCTAAATGTATTTTTATATTCAGTGTCTAGAAATCAAATATAAATTAACCATAAACTAGACTTTTCTCAATTAAGTGTAACAGATCAAATCAAAATTATAATAGCACTCTGTGCCCAAACTCAGCTTGTTCCTCATCTAGGATATTAGATTGGGAGTCCCAGACCTACCATTTATTGTAAATAAGGCCAGACTACAGATGTGAGAGGATATATAGAAGACTGATAGGTCTGTAATGTGTAAGAGAGAACATCATTGTTTCCTATAATTTTACCTTTAATATGCTTCTATTTAGCAACTAATCTAAATTACTTTGCATTCCATGACAACAGAGAAGTTGGTAAGATATCTAAAACAAGTTAAATGAGAGAAGAAAAGGAATCTTGGAAATCAAAATTTGTCGTAATTATTTAATATCACCAAACTTGGAGAGTCAACCTTTAATGCTATTTTCTCACTATTCGTTTATTCAACTCACAGACATTGAGCCGTAAAATGTAGTGAGGTTTCAGAAATGAAAAAGACAGATTTTCAGATTGAACCAGTTCTCAATACGGTATGACAAGATACTCATATTCAAATGCTTCCTTTGCTGCCATTGCTTTTGGTGTTTTAGACATGAAGTGTTTGTCCATGCCTATGTCCTGAATGGTACTACCTAGGTTTTCCTCTAGGATTTTTATGGTATTAGGTCTAACATTTAAGTCTCTAATCCATCTTGAATTAATTTTCGTATAAGGAGTAAGGAAAGGATCCAGTTTCAGCTTTCTACTTATGGCTAGCCAATTTTCCCAGCACCATTTATTAAATAGGGAATCCTTTCCCCATTTCTTGTTTCTCTCAGGTTTGTCAAAGATCAGATGGCTGTAGATGTGTGGTATTATTTCTGAGGACTCTGTTCTGTTCCATTGGTCTATATCTCTGTTTTGGTACCAGTACCATGCTGTTTTGGTTACTGTAGCCTTGTAGTATAGTTTGAAGTCAGGTAGCGTGATGCCTCCAGCTTTGTTCTTTTGACTTAGGATTGTCTTGGAGATGCGGGCTCTTTTTTGGTTCCATATGAACTTTAAAGCAGTTTTTTCCAATTCTGTGAAGAAACTCATTGGTAGCTTGATGGGGATGGCATTGAATCTATAAATTACCTTGGGCAGTATGGCCATTTTCACGATATTGATTCTTCCTATCCATGAGCATGGTATGTTCTTCCATTTGTTTGTGTCCTCTTTGATTTCACTGAGCAGTAGTTTGTAGTTCTCCTTGAAGAGGTCCTTTACATCCCTTGTAAGTTGGATTCCTAGGTATTTTATTCTCTTTGAAGCAATTGTGAATGGAAGTTCATTCCTGATTTGGCTCTCTGTTTGTCTGTTACTGGTGTATAAGAATGCTTGTGATTTTTGCACATTAATTTTGTATCCTGAGACTTTGCTGAAGTTGCTTATCAGCTTAAGGAGATTTTGGACTGAGACAATGGGCTTTTCTAAATATACAATCATGTCATCTGCAAAGAGGGACAATTTGACTTCTTCTTTTCCTAACTGAATACCCTTGATTTCTTTCTCTTGCCTGATTGCCCTAGCCAGAACTTCCAACACTATGTTGAATAGGAGTGGTGAGAGAGGGCATCCCTGTCTTGTGCCAGTTTTCAAAGGGAATTTTTCCAGTTTTTGCCCATTCAGTATGATATTGGCTGTGGGTTTGTCATAAATAGCTCTTATTATTTTGAGGTACGTTCCATCAATACCGAATTTATTGAGCGTTTTTAGCATGAAGGGCTGTTGAATTTTGTCAAAAGCCTTTTCTGCATCTATTGAGATAATCATGTGGTTCTTGTCTTTGGTTCTGTTTATATGCTGGATTATGTTTATTGATTTGCGAATGTTGAACCAGCCTTGTATCCCAGGGATGAAGCCCACTTGATCATGGTGGATAAGCTTTTTGATGTGCTGCTGAATCCAGTTTGCCAGTATTTTATTGAGGATTTTTGCATCGATGTTCATCAGGGATATTGGTCTAAAATTCTCTTTTTTTGTTGTGTCTCTGCCAGGCTTTGGTATCAGGATGATGTTGGCCTCATAAAATGAGTTAGGGAGGATTCCCTCTTTTTCTATTGATTGGAATAGTTTCGGAAGGAATGGTACCAGCTCCTCCTTGTATCTCTGGTAGAATTCAGCTGTGAATCCATCTGGTCCTGGACTTTTTTTGGTTGGTAGGCTATTAATTATTGCCTCAATTTCAGAGCCTGCTATTGGTCTATTCAGGGATTCAACTTCTTCCTGGTTTAGTCTTGGAAGAGTGTAAGCGTCCAGGAAATTATCCATTTCTTCTAGATTTTCTAGTTTATTTGCGTAGAGGTGTTTATAGTATTCTCTGATGGTAGTTTGTATTTCTGTGGGGTAGGTGGTGATATCCCCTTTATCATTTTTTATTGCGTCTATTTGCTTCTTCTCTCTTTTCTTCTTTATTAGTCTTGCTAGCGGTCTCGGCAGCAAAAGCCAAAATTGACAAATGGGATCTCATTAAACTAAAGAGCTTCTGCACAGCAAAAGAAACTACCATCAGAGTGAACAGGCAACCTACAGAATGGGAGAAAAGTTTTGCAATCTACTCATCTGACAAAGGGCTAATATCCAGAACCTACAAAGAACTTAAACAAATTTACAAGAAAAAAACAAACAACCCCATCAAAAAGTGGGCAAAGGAAATGAACAGACATTTCTCAAAAGAAGACATTCATACAGCCAACAGACACATGAAAAAATGCTCATCATCACTGGCCATCAGAGAAATGCAAATCAAAACCACAATGAGATACCATCTCACACCAGTTAGAATGGCGATCATTAAAAAGTCAGGAAACAACAGGTGCTGGAGAGGATGTGGAGAAATAGGAACACTTTTACACTGTTGGTGGGACTGTAAACTAGTTCAACCATTATGGAAAACAGTATGGCGATTCCTCAAGGATCTAGAACTAGATGTACCATATGACCCAGCCATCCCACTACTGGGTTTATACCCAAAGGATTATAAATCATGCTGCTATAAAGGCACATGCACACGTATGTTTATTGCGGCACTATTCACAATAGCAAAGACTTGGAATCAACCCAAATGTCCATCAGTGACAGACTGGATTAAGAAAATGTGGCACATATACACCATGGAATACTATGCAGCCATCAAAAAGGATGAGTTTGTGTCCTTTGTAGGGACATGGATGCAGCTGGAAACCATCATTCTCAGCAAACTATCACAAGAACAGAAAACCAAACACCGCATGTTCTCACTCATAGGTGGGAACTGAACAATGAGATCACTTGGACTCGGAAAGGGGAACATCACACACCGGGGCCTATCATGGGGAGGTGGGAGGGGGGAGGGATTGCATTGGGAGTTATACCTGATGCAAATGACGAGTTGATGGGTGCTGACGAGTTGATGGGTGCAGCACAGCAACATGGCACAAGTATACATATGTAACAAACCTGCACGTTATGCACATGTACCCTAGAACTTAAAGTATAATAATAATAATAAATAAATTTTAAAAAATAAAAACAAAAAAATAAATTAATTAAAGTAGCAGAAAACAACAACAACAGAAAAAACACAACAAATGCTTCAGAAATGTAGCAAAGGGAGGGAGTAGACAACTCTCCTCAGATAAGTCTGAGAATTCTTCACAGAGGAATACTTGTTTCAGTTTGGCCTTATTCTTAAAAGACAAATACTTTACTCTTGAAAAACAAGGGTATTCTGGAAAAATAGAGCAGCACACACAAAGAAAATCCCACGGAGCAGTACGGACGATGATTCAATAGGGAGTAGGCTCAATATAGTTGGATAAAGAGGAGGAAAGAGACAGCCACAGAGGAGGGAGGGAGTGAGTAAAAGAAAGAAATGGAGAGAGAGAGCTAGAAATAGAGATGGCGAGAAAAACAGAGAGAGAGAGACAGGGAGATACAGAGAGTGGTAGAAAACGTAAATACAGGTTTCCAGAACACTAATGGAATCCTTGGACGAATGGCTTTTAATTGATGAATTACCTACTGCAAATCATTCTTCTAGCTAATACATGTTGTGTATAAAATTAAAAGATTCGGAACCTTAAAAGTTTGTTCTTAATATTTGCCAAAACAATGGTGAATAATTTTGCTAAAATCACAAAAGTTAGACTAGGTCAACTGAAAAAGTACAAATATGGGAAGGCAAAGGAGAAATATAAACCAGAATTTATAATTAAATAAGGACAGCAAATTAATGACATTTGTAATGTGTTTTTAACATATTATAATAATGTTGTATCTGTAAATACTAAATATAAATATGAATACCACAATTTTAAATCTAGGACTCTACCATTCCATTTCCTCTTGTAAGTCCTATAAAGTAAGGAATTATGTTAGAATAATTTTTTTCTTCCCTTACAGGTGCTGCAAGATAAACTGGAGCTTTATAATATTAGTTACTAAATAGTTTGAAAACCCTGTCACACATGAAGACATAGCTTTTCCCCAGATAAACAGAATAAAAGGAGTAGGGGAAATAGATCATGTTTGATTTTTGTTTTTGTTTTTGTTTTATGAGGCAGAGTCTCACTCTGTCACCCAGGCTGGAGGGCAGCAGCACAATCACAGCTCACTGCAGCCTCAAATTCCTGAACTCAAGTAATCCTCCTGCCTCAGCCTCCCAAGTAGCTGGGACTACAGGTGTGTACCACCTCGCCCCAGCTAATTTTTTGTAGAGACGGAATCTCCCTATGTTGCTAGGTTGATCTCAAACTTCTGAACTCAAGCAATCCTCTTGCCTCAGCCTCCCAAAGTGCTAGGATTACAGGCTTTGTTATTTAATGTGCAAGAAGAAATCAGAAACCTGAGATCTCTCCCAATGTGTTGTCATTGTCCATGGATTTTCTCATCACTCAGTAGGGATTTCATACAATAAAAGCATGCAATTAGTATCATTCTTTTTTTCTTTTTATGCTTTCAATGTATAATTCCAAATAGCATAAATTTTAAAGTTATTTTGAAATAGAAACATGATAAAGTACATTCAAGCAAAAGACCTGATGACAGGAGCAGAAAGAAGGCATCTCACCATGTATCAATTATGATAATCTGGAAGAGAGAAGCCACGTGTAAATTAAGATACCATGAATGGAAGTGCAGTGGATGGACAAACACAAGAGGTGTTGAGAAGACAGAACTGAGTGGCTTAGTGGTTGGTTGGAATCAGAAATAAAGGAAGAAAGGAAGAGTCAAAAGTCATTTCCAGGATTCAATTTGAAGGACGGCCAAATAGATCCTATTTAACTCAGAAGTCTGTCTGTATTAGTCTGTTCTCATGCTGCTAATAAAAACGTACCCAAAACTTGGTAATTTATAAAGGAAAGAAGTTTAATTGACTCAAAGTTCCACATAGCTGGGGAGGCTTCACACTCACGGTGGAAGGTCACATCTTACATGGTGGCGGGCAACAGAGCTTGTACAGGGGAGCTCCCATTTATAAAACAATCAGATCTTGTGAGATTTATTCACTACCATGAGAACAGTATGGGGAAAACCACCCCTATAATTCAATTATCTCCATCTGCCCCCACCTTTAATATGTGGGTATTGTTACAATTCAGGGTGAGATATTGGGGGGGGACATGGTCAAATCATATCATGGACCATGTCACTTTCTCTCCCCAGATCCTTCCAGTGGGTTTCCCTTGCTTTCTCAGAGTCCTGAGCTTATCCCCTAATACTCTCCCTTTTGCTCTATGCCAGCCACACTGGCATTCTTGCTATTCCTCAAATACGCCAAGCATGCCTTAGGTTTTGCACTGGTCATCCTCAATGCCTACAATATTTCTCCATCGAATATCTGCTGCACTAACTTCCTTGCTTTCTTTAAGTCTTTGAAGGCTTGAAGAAATACAATACATACAACATACAAAATATGTGTTAATTGATGGTTTATATTATTGGTAAGACTTCCTGTCAACTTAGGCTATTAGTAGTTAAATTTTGGGGGAATCAAAAGTTATATGTGGATTTTTAGATGTTTGGTACTCCTAATCCCCAAGTTGTTCAAGGGTCAATTGTATATGTGAATCACACAAAAGCTGTAAAGTTTTCTTTAAAACTTTATCTTCTCTACATTAAATCCTAATGATTTTGTTTCTTATAGTATATGTTCACTTCTCTAAATTGAGAACTCATTAGCAGAATTTTGTACTAATTTCATTTATATTTTTATTCCACCAATAAAAATGCAAATTAATGTTCAAAATGTCCTTGGCAATTGAGATAATAATTTATGTATGTTTTAAATTAAACAGCGCTGAATAAAATAGCAGCGAATTAAAAGATCAAAAGAAATAAAAAATGGTGATAATTTTTAATGCAAAAATTGAATATCCAAAGCCAAGTTGGATAAAACATTTAAATATTACATTTTATGTCTATTGCACTTTCAAGGAGTAGTTATTATTATTATTATTAAAAATACATTCTCCATGCAATAAACAAAGCAAGTAATATTGAATGTCTGCTTGTATGTTTGTTTCTTATATCTCTCATTTCTGAAAAAAAGTTGGAAAAGCTGTCAATAAAAGACAAATGTAAGAGAGGAGCAATTAAAATGATTTATTTTTAAAAAGAGCCAGGCTGGGCCTGGTGACTCAAGCCTGTAATCCCAGCACTTTGGGAAGCCAAGGCAGGAGCATCACTTGCGGTCAGGAGTTTGAGACCAGCCTGACCAACATATTGAAATCTCATCTCTACCAAAAAAAAAAAAAAAAAAAAAAAAAAAAGAGTAGCCAGCCATGGTGGTGTGCACCTGTAGTTCCAGCTACTTGGGAGGCTGGAGCAGGAGGATCCCTTAATCCCAGGAGTCTGAGGCTGCAATGAGCTATGATTGCACCACTGCCCTCCAACCTGGGTGACAGAGTGAAACCCTTCTCTAAACAAATAGAAATAGAAATAGAAATAAATAATAAATGTAAAAAGAGCCAGTGATTAACGGTTGAAGATAGTACTGCCAAAAAAAAATCTTATTAAAGATAGTTGCCGAAACTGAGCAAAACATCTAGCTCTGGGCTTCCACACAGCCAAGACACAAAGGACTCCTATAAATTAAGTTGCACGCTTTGTCTAAGGTAATAATTGTGTGCAGCAAGACTGTGCTACTATAATGGAAAGAAAACATTTTCCTTTCTCACAATAGTTCCTTATCAGATAATTACATTGTTGTATTCAAATTTTTCAAAAGCAAGACTTTTTTTTTTTTTTTTTTTGAGAGTCTTAGTCTGTCACCCAGGTTGGAGTACAGTGGTGCAATCTCAGCTCACTGAAACCTCTGCCTTCCAGGTTCAAGCAATCTTCCTGCCTCAGCTACCCAAGTAGCTGGGATTACAGGCATGCACTACCATGTCCAGCTGATTTTTGCATTTTTAGTACAGATGGGGTTTCGCCATGTTGACCAGGCTGGTCTTGAACTCTTGGCCTTAAGTGATCCACCCATCTCGGTTTCCCAAAGTGCTGCGATTACAGGTGTGAGCTGCCATACCCGGCCCCACCATCCTTTTGAGCATTTCCATGAATTCAGGACTTGCCCTGCTATGGCGTGAATATTTATGTCTATGACCCAAGAAGTGGACCCTCATCAGACAACAAATCAGCTGGTGCCTTGATCATGGACTTCTCAGCCTCTAGTCTCCAGAACTCTTAGAAATAAATTTCTGCTGTTTATGAGCCACCCAGTTTGTGACATTTTGTTATAGCAGCCTAAATGAGTAAGGCAGCCCACTTCAGTTAGAAATGTAATCAAGTCACATGCATAAAGCAGTGGTTTCCAAAACGGATGATTAGAATCATATGTGAAGCTTCAACAATTCAAATTTTGATTTTGTTATCTGCCACCTGGTGGGTGTACAGCTCTGTCACCTTTGGTAATAAGGTCTATTACCCTTTCAGCAGGAGCATCTAAAATCTGAGAAAAAGCTTAATATTTTACTATTATTATTTTTTTTTCTTTTTGAGACAGGGTCTGGCTCTGTCACCCAGGCTGAAATGCAGTGGTACAATTTCAGCTCACTGCAACCTCTGCCTCCCAGGCTCAAACAATCCTCCCACCTCAGCCTCCCGAGTAGCTGGGACTATAGGCATGCCAGCACACTCAGGTCATGTTTTCTTTTTAATATTTTGTAGAAATGAGGACTCACTATGCTGTCCAGGCTGGTCTCAAACTCTTGGGCTTAAACGATCCTTTTTCCTTGGCTTCCCAAAGTGCTGGGATTACAGGTGCGAGCTACCCTTCCTGGCCTACTATTTTTATAATCATTCAAAAATATATAGAAGAAAGAAATATGTAAGAAAAAATAAAGAAAATGTATAAGAAAAGAAAGAAATGCATAAGAAAAAAATTAAAATCCCCTGTAATCAACCCTACCACATAGAATTAACCATTGTTAACATGGGACATCTTTTCTTCCATAATTTGTTCTACATATGCATATAAAGAAAAGGTAGAATTTAATATGTATATTTCTAAAGTTTTGGTAAAAAAGTCTTACAAGGACGGAGAAGATAACCTATGTATGTTTTTTAAAAGATCAAGATCAGTATCCCTATTTTTTGATGTAAGTATATGAGGAATCTTTTATCCATTTGTCCCCATTCACATGTCTAGTGTCCTAGCCCACCTTCCAGGCACCCAAATGCTTAAAGTCAGACTGAGCAGCAGAACAAGCGGCAGATGTGCTTCTTGGAGACAACAGGGCACATTGTGCGTGGTCTCACCTGCTGACCATTTTTACCATTCTCCGTGGAAACACTAAGGGATGGGTGGTGACCAACATTCCTGCACTTTTATAAACATTCACTGAGTAGTGAGTCACTCAGTCAAATATTTCCAAAAGCATAAGCAGATGACTTTTAAAAACACATTTACGTATTATTAAAAGCCGGGTCATCAAGACACTTTGCAAAGGCTGAGCACTTCAGTGGACACGTCATTCGTTTCATGTGCCGGAGGGAAATGTTGAGGTTAGGCTGCACCTAGGATGACCTGGTTTTACAGTGTGCTGCATTAAGGAAACCTTTACCTAGAGAGTTCTGAGGACAAATGGTCGCTGGTATCAGCTGAGATGGAGCAGACACTCATCCTCCAGTGACTCAGCATGACTCATCAGGGCTCCGAGGTTAGGCATAGATTCTGTAAATGACAGGGAGGCATTTTATTCACTTGAGCTACTACAGTGTTGGCTTTCCCAAACCATGAAAATGACTTAAATTGCAGAGGGGAAAAAAAATTGCAGAACTTTCTTTTTTTATCCCTTTGCGGATTGTTACTTTCCAGGCTAACCTGATCTATAATATCAAGAAAAAATAGAAAATTTGGGGAAACACAGACCCACAAGAAAATTTGGGGAGGTAATGCATATAATTAGTATCTTGGTTGTGGTTGTGGTTTCACATGTGTATGCTTATGTCCAGACTCATCAGGAGGTATGCATTAAACATATGCAATCTTTTGTCTGTCAATTATACCTCAATCAAGTTTAAAAAAAGGAAAATTGAATAGATATTATAAGAGATATAAAGTTTAAACCAGTGAAAGTCATAAAGGAAAATCTGACATCAAATGATGAGAATGCTAAGCAGTTCCAGGTATCAGGGAAGAGCAGCAGGTAAATGCAACGATAGGCTTCATGGGAAACAACTGCTGGAGTGGAGGATGTAAGACAAGCATGTCATAATACAAGAACGTCATATATATTCAAACTGGAGCTTCCTATTCATGCAGTAGATTGGAATCCTTATAGAATTTTAACTCCAGTGCCTAATAGTGGGTACAAGTCTCACCTTCCTCAACTCTGTGGGGCTGACTCATTTGCTTTCTGCCTCTCTGCTCAGCCATAAATCAACATAGAGTGTATTAAATTCCTGCAATGAACCCAGCTCTGTTCACCCACTCACTACTTATTTATTTATGCTTATGATTTGCACAAAGACATGGAAAGGAACGGTAGTCTTTACATTTCTTAAATATGCTTATTAATTAGGTCTGGGAGTTAGGGAAATGGGATAAAGGCATTCTGAAATCATTTTTTTTTAACTGAAGGAGCACCAGGTGAAAAAATTAATAAGTGATGAGGTAAGTTTGAAAGTAAAGTACAGCCTCTGGCCTGAGAAATTACAAGGAATAAATTAACTTAGTCTAGAACAAACTTTGGTATGGACTGGGAACAACCAGAGTACACATAATTACTGAAGAAGGTAGGTCTGCAGGGAGATATGGAAAACTAGGGGAAAATAAAAAAAACAGACAGTATAGGCTTTTAAAGTATGGAGATTAAAATGTACCTTAAACGCAATATGGAACCTTTGTATATTGTCAAGCAATAGTGAAGTTTTGCCAGCAATATTTAACCCAAGAAGAGCATACAGCACAGATATGGAGAATCGCCAGGAACCTTCAATGGTAGTACAGCTGTGAACAGATGTTAGCCTAATTTACAGTACCAGCAGTGAGAAGATAGAGAAGAGAGAAAAGCTGATTTCCATGTGTCTAACCTGGGAGATGAGCAAAGTGTTAGCTTCTAATAACTCTGAGTGGAAAAAAAAAAATGTTCCCCATCACGTATGACATCAAACCTAACTTTTTGATCTGGCTGCCAAAGCCCAACAAAAGTTGATTCTTTTCTCCCCATAATGCATTATTTCAGTCATTTCCCTTCTACTATACTTATTTAGTTGCTGCTATTCACCCAGCCAGTGCTAGGTACCAATTCATGGCATTAATCCAGACTTCAGTTCTGCTTCAAATGCCCTGCTCTGTAGCAGTTAGTGTCCCAACTTATATATCAAAATACAAAGTGCATTATTGGCTCTGGCTTATACTCCAGCATATGTTCACCTTCTTCCATCTATTCATAACAAATCTATCAGCATGTTCACATCCCATCAGTACTAAGAAAGACACTTCGAAAACTCCAATTCATCTCTCCTTTCTTATCCATAGTGTATCTCCTTTTTCAGCCCACACAAATAAATTTATACGGCCATAATTCTGTGGTTATTTAGCATTAATAGTTTTGTTCTCCCCTTGAATTGTATTGAAATGTTATCAAAAATAGAACTATACATTCTTCGGACTATTATCAAAAGCAGAACTGTATGTTCTATCTCTTGTGAGTCATCTGGTGCTGGACAAATACTACATATACTACCTGCTGTTTATAGTTAGGGGAATTCATAGCCAAAAATGAAATCCAAATATTTACTTTGCTTCATTAGTTCTCTTATATCATGAAAAATAAGAGTTTTGTTGTATCACTATTTTTTATTCTCTATATCGGTATACTCTCTTCCTCTGAGAATATTAAGAAGTATTTTTGTTCCAAGAAAACAATATTTTCAAGAAATATTGGTTCCAAGAAAACAACGTAGCCTACCTTAACTAGGGGAAAGCTGTCAGGTAAGAAAAACATAAGATGTATAAAGAAATAAACAAACAAGATCAAAGAAACATTTTTCAGTCCAGTAAACATACATTAAATTTCATAAAAGGTATTTAAATATGTGCAATATGAATGGAATATTCAAGTATTAGGATTAATCAGAAAAAGTATTTGCTTATTCATTTTATCTAGCAAAATCTATTGGATATCTATTAATATCAAACTCCTATATCAGAGGAGAGTCCCCATTTTCTCAGCCACAAAAAGAGTAATAACAGTACCTGTCTTGTAAAGTTGCAAGAATTACATGACTTTATTGCATAAAATGCTAAAATGAAAAGCTAACATGTGTGGTATTGATTTGGGTATAGGACAACAGAAGACAAAGAAACTTCATAGGAGGCTGGACAATTTGTGACAAAACTGTTATGGGTGGCTAGAAAAATAACAACTTGTGTTACATAGTGGCCAAAAGATGGGCACCACTGTCACCTGAGATAAAGAAAGAAAATAAATATGTAAACATGTGCTAGAAGGTTTCCAGGCAAAACATTGAAAGTGTGAATCAGTTCCTTTTAGATGCATTTGGAAAGGCTCTATGAGAAAGGTACAACCTCAGAAAACAACTGGACACCTTGCAAGCAGAATGAGAGGGAACATAGAAAACCAAAAGCTTATTGACTAAAACACTAAACTCTTTCCCTTCTCCATCTTCTCCAGCCAGTAGAAGATTTTCAGATTAGGTTATAGCCCCGTATCAAAGACCAAGGCAAGAGTGTAGCCATCTCCAGATGGTTTTAGTAGGCTATCGTACTGACAAAAACAGTATCTATAACATTTAGGGACATGGTCCCACAGATTTTAAGCAATACGCTTAAAATACTTGTAATTAAGTATAGAGAAAAGGATGTATTACAAATAATTGTGAGTATATTTTTGGGCAAATAGAGTTAACTGGAAACAGATATACAGAAAACCCACAAAGTTTTTGAGAGAGATGTATTAGCAAAAGTTGTACTACCCTGTTCTATGTGTAAAAATGCTTCTGGGTTTCCCATTTCTCAGACAGGAAGAAAGCTGAGAATGCTATTCCATCACCAAAAAACACATATTCTCCACTGTCCTTGTTGGATTTAGGTCCAAATTAAATGATCAAATTTTTTAAACTTTGAAAAGAAAATACACGATTTCCTATTGCATTACGTAAGGGAAATAATTTTTAAAATACAGACAGCATAAACCACAAACAAAAGGATAGATACATTTAAATTAACATTAAAACTTCCATGGATCAAAAATATAATTAAAAGAGTGTGAAAAATATAATTAAAAGAATGTGAAAATTAAAAGAGTGTGAAAAACTGGGAGAAGATATTTGAAATATACAGAAATAACAAAAAGTATAGTAAATATATATGAACTACCACAAATCAGCATAATAAAAAGCGAACACAATAGAGAAAGAAGGAAGAGATATGAACAGGGAGTTTACAGAAAAGGAAATCAAATGACCAACAGCATGTGAAAAGGTGCTCAAATTCACTAGATATCAGAGAAATGCAAAGTAACACACAAAAAGGGATACTATTTCATACCCATCAATTTTACAAAAATTAAAATATCGGCAAATATTTGTCAAAGTTTGAGAAATGGGAACTTTTAGCCATTGCTGGTAGAAAAATGCAAATTGGAACTGGTATAAACACTTGGAAAGCCACTGGCAATAGTTAGTAGGGTTTAAGGTGTGCATGCCATAAAATTTAACATTTCTACTTCTAGCAACAAGCCCTAGAATAATTCTTGCTCTGGATGCCAAGGAAATATGTATACAAGTTTCATACAGCATTATTTATAATCGCAAATAATTGGAAGCAACCCAAATATTCATCAACAGGTAATAGATAGACAAATTTATATTCCTACAATGAAATACTACACAACAGTGAAAAAAATGAACTAAAGCTTTGTGTCATGTATCAACATTAATGAACCCCACAAATATGATGTTGAATATATTTGTATATATACAATACACTACCACAAATAAGAGTTTTTTAATGTGCAAGAAATTCTTTGTAAAGTTTACACATATACATACATGTAGTAAAATTGGAAAGGTATCAATGGGAGTAAAAAATGATAAATTCTGGGAAACGGTATGCCTGAAGGAAAGCAAGTGAAATGTAATTGGGAAAGAGCACAAAGAGAAATTTGGCTACATCCCTAATGTTTCTCCTTAAACTTGGAGTTGTGGACATGGGTTGTCACTATATTAGTATTATATTTTAAACATGAGTATTATATTTTATACCTTACTTTATGGAAAATTTTAAATACATACAAAAGTAGAAAAATAGTATAACACAGCACTATGTATTATACATTATCCAGCTTCAACTATTGTAATTTCATAGACTACCTTGCTCAAGACATAGTCACATCAAAAACCCCACACAAGCATTATTTCTAAAGAAACTGAAAGAATTATATTTTTCATCCATTAATACCTCAACGTGAATAACACTTACTGGAGCCTTTCAGAGGGTGAAGAGTTGTGAGGAGGGAGAGGATCCGACAAAATAGCTAATGGGTACTAGGCTTAATAGCTGGGTGATGAAATAATCTGTACAACACACCCCCATAACACAAGCTTACCTATGTAACAAACCTACACTTGTACCCCTGAACTTAAAAGTTAAAATTTTTTTAATTTAAAAAATAAACAAAAATAAAAATAAAAAATCAGTATGTGTATCCAAAAGATAAGAACATTTTAATATAATCACAATACCATATTATGTCTTTAAAATTAGCAATACCTTAATATTGTCAAATGTATGAATTGTCCCAATTTTTTATTTTTTTAAAAAATTTGCTCAAATCCAAATTTATAACGTTTGGTTGGTACATGTCTTAAGTCTCTCTCAACCCATAGGTTTCACTCCACTTCATTTTCCTTTGCAGCTTATGTACCAAAAGAAAACTGATCATTTTTTCCTGTAGTGTTTCTCACAGTCTGAACTTTGCTGATCACATTCAATATTAATTGTTCCTCTGCCCCCCGAATTTCCTGTAATTTAGTCATGAGGCCTAGAGTCATGACTAGATTCAGGTTTGATTCATGGTAAGAATATTTTTTAAGTGACATAGTATGTTGCTATCAGGAAGTACATAATTTCTGTTTTTCTCCATGTTTGTGATGATAGCAGCAACTGATGATCATTACCTAATCCTGTCACTCATTTGTGGTTACAAAATTGTAATTTTCTAATGCTGTTATGTGTTCTTCATTTGTTAGCTGCAAGTCTCCTTTAAATAAAATCTTCCCTCATCAACTGTTTAAATTCAGTTCATATTGGAAATGAAGAGCAAATGCCTAATTCTTACCTTTTATATATCACTTTTCAAAATAATGAGTTGGTTCCCTAGCATTTTCCAAAGGCAATCAATGAGATTTTTGTTGTTGAAATGTTTCAGCCAGGAGCAGTGGCTCACATCTGTAATCCTAGCACTTTGGGAGGCCGAGGTGGGTGGATCGCTTGAGCCTAGGAGTTTGAGACCAGCCTTGACAACATGGTGAAGCATCATCTCTACCAAAAATACAAAAATTAGCCAGTCTCATAATCCAGTCTCAAAATAAATAAATAGATTAAAATTTAATAAAAAATATTTCATAATAAGTATTTTAATGAGTGAAAAACAGCCAATAGATTAGTTCTAGTTAATGAAATAACCCTCTGAAGAATTTTGAACAGGTTAAAAGGCAACAATAAGATAGGAATGTAGGAACTAGCAGTACTAAGGGAAGTGCTAGCCTTTAAATAGGAAAAATAGAAGAAACTGATATTGATCTAATAATATTTGTTTACTTGAATGTTTTAGAAATGAATCCAAAAAGAAATATTTAACAGTTGTATTTATTGAATGAACCTTTTGTAAAATAGGGGGATAAAAAGGCAAACCAAATATCTTCTTCATTTACTCACAGAATAAATGTGGCTTATGTAAATGTAAAGAAGGTGCCAGAAAAGGGGGTTCCATGAAACAAAGATTGTTCCGGGTGAATGGTGTGCATGCTGAAAGACCCTGCTAATCTGCGAAGGGTAGGTCACAAAATTGTCTAGCGGTGTCACAACGAAGGAGACACCATCTGTGGCATGATTCACATTATCCATAAATTTTAAAACAAAAAATCAATGGCTCAGAAGACAAACAACTATTCTTCCTATAGCAATCAGACCAATTTCTCCAAAGACCATCATAAGTAGCATACACAAAAGGCAATGTGCTAAAAATATTTAAAAGAGAATTTCACTGTCTCCCTTGCACTCTCACAATTCAGGCACCCAATATCTATTTTGGACATGAACCTTTCATGTAAAGGTGTGTACCTTGCCAGGAAGGAACGTGGCATACCACTTTATATCGCCATATTTCCAAGTTTTGGATGTTTTTTACCAAACGTTATTCTTTAGAATGGAAACATTGCAAAGATAGTACAGAGAGTTCCAACATATTCCACACCCAGTTACCCCTGTTATTAACATTTTATATTAGTATGGCATATTTATTAACAATTAATGAACCAATAGTGATACATTATGATTAGCTGAAGTCCATTATTCATTCAGACTTCCTCGGGTTTTCCCCAACATCTTTTTTCTCTTCCAGGATGCCATTACATTCAGCCATCATATCTGCTTAGGCTCCCCTTGGCGGTGCAGTTCCTCAGACCTGCCTTGTTTCTGATGACCTTGACCATGATGAAGAATATCAGACAAGTACTTTGTAGAACATTACTCAATTGGGATTTGTCTGATTTTTTTTTTCATGATTAGATTATGGTTAAGTGTTTTTGAAAGAAAAACCACAGAGATGAAGTGCTATTTTATCACGACATACCAACATATCATGGTACATACTATCATCATGACTTATATCCGATGATGTTGACCTTAATCACCTGGTTGAAGTAGTATTGGTCAAGTTTCTGCACAATAAATTACTCCACGCTTCACCTCTTTCCATAGTCTACTTTTTGAAAGGAAGTCAGTACACACAGGTCAGGCTTAAAGAGTGAGGAGTAATTCTTCACCTCCTTGAAGTAGAGTACCTAGATTATTTGGAATGACATATCATTTTTACAAGAGATACTGATCAGAATTCAGTGTCTCCCAGAGCAGCTCCAATGTGTTTGCATTTCACCCTGTCTCTATCCGCCTTAGGACTGGTATCCTTACTTTTTCCTCCCAGCCTCCTATATAACACGGCATCCTCTGTGTAGTAGTTCTCAAAGCGTGGTTCCCAGACAGGTGGCATCAGCATCACTTGGGAATTTGTTAGAAATGCAAATTCTTTGGCCCTACTCCACTCCAGAATTAGAAACTAGGAGTGGAGGCAAACAACCTGTTTTAATAAACCTTCCAAGTCATTCAGGTTTGTTATGGTGTTAGAAGTAAAGATAACCTGTTTTTCTTTCATTCCTACATTGCCCGCTCTTATGTCAAAATTCCCACTCCTTCATCCTATGGTTCTAGCGAGTCTCAGGTTTCCTTCCACACTGATATTGCATACACTGACCACCTGGTGTTAAGACCTTAATCTCAGAACTCTTTTCTTATTAAACGACCCCACAGACAACTCTGGAGACTTGGAAGATTCAGATATTAGACATCCTCCTGTTTTCATTATTAACACACTCCAACTAGTATCCTCCATCAAGGGGTCATTCTTGTTTCCGTTCTTCCTAATTTTGGACTGAATTCCTAAAAGGGACTTATTTTGATTGATATCCTGCTGTCTCCATTCTGCCCTTCTTAAGTAACACCAGTAGATTTCTCCTTAGACACTTACTGCCTGCTTGGGTGTGATGTGAGTTGCAAGGCCCTTATTTGAACTTGATCTCCAATAGTTAATTCTCTCCCTGGGAACCGCTGCCAGTGTCTTTGATTGTTCCAGGTTTCCACCCCTTCCTGCTGCTGCTCCCCTGTGTCCTGGGCTTCCATCTGGTCCCGGGAAGCATGTCCTGTCTCCTACTGGGAGCCATCGCTGACACTCAAGTTTCTTGATTGTTGCTGGTGCCAAGTTTCATTTACACAGTGCACCAAATGATGAATATCTTGAGACATTTTAAGAGTCGTTCAACAGCTGTATAGCAGTTCTTAAAAAGGTAGGGATAAAACAAAGGAGTACATACTCCCATATCATCCATTTTAACTTCACTCTATCACAAAACTATTGAACATAAAATTCTATGGCGTATAAAATATTCATTTCCTCATTCATAAGCGATTTATATGCTTTTTGGGGAGGACCGTTTATAGTCACAGTGTTTTCAAGGAAACTGCTTATAAAAGGATAGCTATTGGAAGGAATGCTAAATGTTAATTTGCACTGAAATATCATAAATTCAATCCATCAGGAGCTTACCGAAACCATGAATCAGCCAGAACCTATCCTCTCATTTATTGACTCACTCATTTGAAAAATATTTCCTGGCATATGCACAATACCTAATCATCCTTGTAGCAGCCTTTGTCATATTTGCATTGACATACCTTCCTACTTTTATCTTTTTTTGTAATTTTCCTCAGTAGCCATGTATTGCTATCATAAAAAAGAGAAGAAAAAAATTTTAAAACCAATGATTTAACATGCAAGGATACTTTTCTCAAAATTCCACCACAAACTCAGTCAACATAATAGTGAAATGTAAACAAGAATTTTTTAATTTTAAAATATTTAATTGGCAAATAAAAGATATATATATATATTCAAGGTGTACAATGTGATTATTTGATATACATATACATAGTGTACAGATTACCATAGCCAGTTAAGTAATACACTCATCACAACCCATAGTTACAATTTGTGTGAGGGTAGAGAAGGGTGAAGATGCTTATAATCTGCTCTTTTATCAAATTCCAGTAAACAATACAGTATTATTAACTATAATCACCACAGTGTACATCAGATCCCCGGAACTTATTCACCTTGTAACTGAAAGTTTATATCCATTGACCAAAATCTCCCATTTTCCTTACCTCCTGGCACCTACTATTCTACTTTCTGCTTCTATGAGTTCAGCCTTTTTAGATTCCAAACATCAGTGAGATCATACAGTTTTTGTTTTACCTGTACCCGGCTTATTTCATTCAGCATAATGTCCTCCAGATACTTCCATGTTGTTGCAAATGACAGGATTTCCTTCTTTTTATGGCTGAATTATATGTGTATGTGTGTGTGTATATATATGTGTGTGTATATATATATATAATTATTTATAAAACATAAAATACAAAATATTTTCTTTACCCATTCATCCAATAATGGATACTTAGGTTGCTTCTATATCTTGGTTATTGTGAATTAACGCTGTAACAATCATGGGAGTGTAGATATCTCTTGGAAACACTGCTTTATTTCCTTTCAATACATACCCAGAAGTGGGATTGCTAAATCATATAGTGGTTTTATTTTTAATTTTTGAAGGAACCTCTATACTGTTTACCTTATAGACTGTACCAGTTTACTTTCCCACCAACAATGTACAACAATGTTCCCTCTCCAACACTTCTTTTCTATTGTCTTTTTTACATAGACATCCTGACAGAGGTGAGTTGATAGCTCGTTGTGGTTTTAATTGGCATTTCACTGATGACTAGTGATGCTGAGCAACTTTTCATACACCTGTTGGCCATGTGCATGTCTTCTTTGGAAAAATGTCTATTCAGGTTATTTGCTCATTTTTTAATTTTGTTATTTGGGAATTTTTGCTATCAAGTTATATGAAGTCCTTATGTATTCTGAGTACTAACCGCTTATCAGATACATGGTTTCCAAATAGGCAACTTTTAAAACATTTTGTATGACTCATATCTTTATTTTTAAAGATGAAATGAACTCTCTTGTATATTCTTTGTCCATTCTTCATATGAAGTCATTAGACTGGATTTCCAGGATAAAAATCACTAGCTTAAAGGACATAAAAAATTTAAAGACTATCTATATTGCCAAAATTTGGTGACTTCAATTTATAGAAATATATACTCATTTATTAGTAATTATTACATTAATATAAATTTAGTGTCAAGTCTGAGTAAAATGCAATAATTTTTTTTAAATCACTCATAATGTGTCTTCTTAATTCATTGGTTTAGAAAATAGTCATTTCATTTCTTATTTTATGAATATGTACAGTTTTTTAATGTTAAGCATTCATAGAAATTGGGATAGAGATGTAGAGATAGAAATAGTAGTTGAAGATGTATATATAGAGCTGATATAGATAGAAATAGATATATCAATATATTAAAATTTAATGATGTCATCAGGAAATGTTTAAGTCATTATTTCACCAAAAGAAATTCTGTGGAACTCTATTCTGACACATTTTATTAGTGTTATCACAAAAAAAGTGGTCATATAAGTTAGGTAAACTCTGTGTTAAAATATGTTAGATTTGTTTGTTTGTCTTAGTATTATCTCACTGAACTAGCAAATGTACAATGTGAATCTTTCAGAAGCCATTATATTATGCAAAATTTTCCAAACTTTCCAGGCCACAAAATCATTTTTCAGACGAACATCAAATAAGAATATTGGTATATGGGACACACTTTAGGAAGCATGACTCTAGGTATTGTTTCGTATTTATTATTTTGCTGAGCACTGAGCATTTTTTATTAGTAGATTAACATCATTTTTAAGGTAATGTTGTTTCTTCTCTTATTTCTCTAACTATTGCTTCTGATTCTCTCATCTGTTCTATTTTTCCTTTTGGGGTTCTGATTACAATTTAGATTGAATCTTCTAGATATGGCTTTGCTATCTGTCCTATTTTCTTTCATATTTCTAATTTTATTGTCCTTTTCTCTTAAATCCTACTTATGTTTTCCATTATAACAACATTTTCCAAGGCCGGGCACAGAAGCTTGCGCCTGTAATCCCAGCATTTTGGGAAGCTGAGATGGGCAGATTAATTGAGGTCAGGAGTTCAAGACCAGCCTGGTCAACATGGTGAAACCTCGTATCTACTAAAAATACAAAAAATTAGCCGGGTATGGCAGTGTGCACCTGTAATCCCAGCCACTTGGGAGGCTGAGACAGGAGAATCGCTTGAGCCCGGGAGACAGAGGTTGCAGTGAGCTGAGATCACACCACTGCACTCCAGCCTGGGCAACAGAGTGTGACTGTCTAAAAAAAAGAATAAAATTTTCCATTCAGCACCTCCATCATGGTTCTCTATCTGGTGATTATGTCCTCATCATCCCACAATATTTCCTGATCTCCAATTCCTAGTCACAGAAGTTAGGATGTTTATTGCACATATGCAAATATTTTTCTAAATACTGATACTTTTAGATATTTTTCTAAAACTCCCTAATAGTAGCTTATGATCAAACCTATGAGAGACCTGTGAGACCTTCTCTTGATCAAACAAGCAATGAAAACATGTGTATTTAGTGCCAACATACCTCCCCAATTCAGATTTAGCAGCTCAAGTGAATTGGGGAGGAATCAGAAGCATGAAGTTTCAGCAGTAGACTATGATCTTTGGTCATTCCTCCAACACAATTGTAGAAACCACAAAGCCTAGGACATCTCTCCCCGACATGTGTGCACACATACACACCAAGTCTACAACTACACCCACAAGTACAAAGCCTGGGTCTTGTTCACCATAATTTCTCCAGTACATACCCAGAACTACACCTGACTCATAATAAGTTATTAGTAATCTTTTTGTTGCAAGTGACAAAAACCCAACTAGAAAACTAGAAACTAGATTAAGAATAAAGGAAAACGTTTGGCCTAATAAATTAGAAATTCAGAAGCGCATCTAGCTCTAGGTATCACTGGACCGAGTCTCAAATAATGTTGTCAGAGTTCAGTGTGTCTCTCTCTGTATTTCTCCAAGTGATAGTTTCAGTCTTAAGAGTTCACACTGGTCAAGTTTAGGGCCCTTATTTGCCTCTAAATCAAATTCTGTGGTTAGGCAGATGGAGTAAACTTTTGGAACAGCCTGCTACATGTAACCAACTTTGTCAGTATGGTTGAGAGGGGAAGGGCATCGTGGTATACTAGCCCATTACCACAAGTGAAGGAGAGACAAAGGAACCGGGGTAATGTTGCTGGTTAAAGGAGGAAAGAATTCTACGACTCGCTACCTCCATAAAGGGAGTGTTCAATTAATATATACTGAAAGGAGGAATAGTTTATCTCACAAATATTATAATTCTCCCTCAGGCTTCATGTTGTATGATTTCTGCTTTCAATCCTAAGCTCAATGATGATTTTAACCAGATTCACTTGAGAGCAAGCCACACATGAAGGTTTATCCTGAATCTTCCCTTCTTACTATGAATGAACTTCTCTAAAATTATGCTACTGTGCTGGGTGCAGTGGCTCATACCTGTAATCCCAGCACTTTGGGAGGCCAAGGCAGGCATATCACTTGAAGCCAGGAGTTCAAGACCAGCCTTGACAACAAAGGGAGACCCCATCTCCACTGATAATACAAAAATTAGCCAGGCATGGTAACACATGCTGCAATCCCAGCTACTAGGGAGGCTGAGGCACGAGAATCACTTGAACCCGGGAGGCGGAGGTTGCAGTGAGCCAAGATCTTGCCGCCACTGCACTCCAGCAAGATTCTGTCAAAAAGAAAATTATGTTACTGTGTATGAAATTCCTCACAAATACTATTGATGACTGCAGATTTCTTATTTACGTTTGGCTAATACAATGGTTTTGGTCACTTAAAGTACTAAGAAATAGTCCCAACCAATATTTAATGGATTTGCTAAGGTTTTTTATTACGCCTAGCACAGCAGTCAATGTGGACTAGCTTAAGGTCAGTTATAATGTATTCTAATACATCTCATACCATGCAACTAACATCAAGTAGATGGCTGAGAAAGAGACATGGAATTGTTATAAAGAACTCTTTTCAAACAATCACTTCTGATTTTATAAAATTTATGTCTGAGATTGGTTTATGCTTCTTAAACCCAGAAAAGCATAAGGACAAAAGAAGGACAGCAATTGCCTATGATTAGCAAACTATATTCACCTTGTAACCTCAACAATGACATTTTAGTTTATTTATAAAGGCACATCTTGTTGGAGCTACCTACATTTGGTTAACTCCTCTCTGTAAAATAAAATGTTTATATACTAGGCTTCAAGCCTACCTATGATTTAAAAAAAAAAATTGTGCTAACATCTAACTTAAAGGTAGATAGTTCAACAAAGAAACTATCTTTTCAGAGGAAAGATATGATTCCAAAAATTTCTCTGTGTTTTTTGCAACAATCTTTGGAAGACCTGAGAAATCTTCCTGTGCCTGTGATTTACTAGAAATCTGAAAAACGATTCAGTCCATTTTCTTACTGTTTTTCTAGGAATGGTTAATTTTGTAACTAAAAAGCCACTATGTTTAGACAGTTCTTATCCTAAACCTTTATATTTGTATAGAATTTTGGAGTCTAAGTACTTTCATTTCTATTATATTCATTTCTTTTGAGCTTTGTAACAATATTGTGAATTAAGAAGAATATCAAGGTAGGTTCTTATTTTAATGTACAATATAGATTATCCATAGTATCTGGAACCTGAAACCATTCTAGATTAAAATGTATCTAGAGTTTATGTCTCTTAAAACCAAAACACTGTAAGGACAAGAGAGGGAGAATGAATATACCATAGGCACACAGTTGCAATGCAATATTTTAATGGAGTTATTAAGCCACTCCATCACCAGCAAGAAGGCAACATCTTGTCAGTCTCTAATGAACTGAGTTGATTTAACCAGCCACTTGCCTGCAGGTGGATTACACCAACACCAAATACCACCACTATGATAAATCCTGCTTCGTTTATTGCCATAGCATTTTGTAAAATCAGGAACAATTGCTTGAAAAGAGCTTTTATAGAAATTCTAATGTTTAGATGTTTAAAATATTTAGACTCCCATTATAGAATCGTTTCAAATATATTTGTAACTTTAGGGAGTAAAATACATTATGAGGTACAACTTCAAGACCTCTCTCATCCTAACATCATTTCACACACACACACTCATTCAAACATTTACTAACTTCTGGCGTCTGCTTATAATGTAAGAAACTAGAAAGAGTGTGCTCCCACTGAAGGAAAAAAAAAAAAAAAGCTAGATAATTTGCAAAGTCACAACTATTTAAAACCCATCAAAGAAACGAACTCAAGGACAACTAACACATCCAAAAACTTCAAATAAAAGACAGAATGTGAGCACATGTGTGTCTGGAGAGGTGCTGGAAACTGATCAAACTAGTAGGAAGAATTCAGCTAAAATTCTTAATAAATTACTGTAGTCTTGCTGTGGGATAGCAAGAGAGTACAGAACTCCTGAGAATCGCACACAAAGACCCGCATCAGAAAGGGGACTGATATGGTTTGGCTACGTCCCCACCCAAATCTCATGTTGAATTGTGCTCCCATAATTCCCCCATGTTGTGGGAGGGACCCAGTGGGAGACAATTGAATCATGGGGGCGGTTTCCCCCATACTGTTCTCGTATAAGTCTCGCAAGATCTGCTGATTTTATAAGGGCTTTCCGCTTTGGCTTCTTTCTCCTTCTCTCTTCCCGCTGCCATGTAAGAAGTGCCTTTTGCCTTTCGCCATGATGGTGAGGCCTCCCCAGCCACGTGGAACTGTGAGTCCATTAAAACTATTTTTCTTCCCTGTCTCGTGTATGTCTTTATCAGGAGCTTTCTCCAGCATCTCCCCGTGCCCCCAGTCTTTCTTGTGATCACCTGGTGAGGTCTGTGGAGAGGAGTCTACTGAAGGATCTGAATTTTCCTGTGTGTGTGGCTCTCAGGAGCCCTATTCTCCCCAGTTGTTGGCACATGGCATGTGCATTCCTTGTTGTTGCTGCTCAGATTTATTCTTAGGTAGACACTGTGCCCCTGAATCTTCTGGGCAGGGTCTTCCTGGTGAACTTGCCTCTCACTCAATGATAGAAAGTTTCTAATGGTTTGGGCCCAGGACGAATCTCTCTCATCCAGGAGTAGAGAGTGCTTTTTCTTTCCTTCCCCCAGATGCACTGGATCTTCATCTGTGATCTGAAGGTCACAAATGTGCTGCCCTTTGCTCAGCAGATTAAGGACTCTGTCCTATAAAGGAGATAGAGAAGAAGGATCTGGATGCAGGTCCATGCCTTTCCTCACAGTGGCTGTTCTTGCTGTCCCAAGACAAAATGGTAATTTTGGCTCCAACAATATTAACAATTACATTAAACATCAATGATCTGGCCGGGTGCCCTGGCTCACACTTGTAATCCCAGAACTTTGGGAGGCCAAGGCAGATGAATCACCTGAGGTCAGGAGTTCGAGAAGAGCCTGGGCAACATGGTGAAGCCCCGTCTCTAATAAAAATACAAAAATTAGCCATGTGTGGTTACACACACCTGTATTCCCAGCTACTTGGGAGGCTGAGGCAGAAGAATCTCTTGAAACCAGGAGGCAGAGGTTGCAGTAAGCCGAGATCCTGCCACTGCACTCAAGTCTGGGTGACAGAGCAAGCCTCTGTCTCAAAAAAAAAAAAAAAAAAAAAATCAGTGATCTAAACACGCAAAAGACAATAAACGTAACCTTAGATTTAAAAAATCTTAAACTAAATGAATATAGCAAAGTTCCAGGAAGCAAGATCAATATACAAAAATTCATTCTATTTCTATATACTAACAATAAATAATTAGAAATTTAAATTTTAAAGTATTATTCCCAAAATATAATTCAATAAGCTATATCTCTTCTGGAAAATAAGTCATTTGCAATAGTATCTAAATATATGAAATGCTTAAGAATAAAACTGACAAAAGTTATACAAGACTTATACACTGAAAACTGAAAAGAACTGCTAAGAGAAATTAAAGAAGTCCTGGATAAAGGAAGTGACGTGTCATGTTCATGAATTCTTGGATTAGAAGACTGAATGTTGTTAAATGTCAGTTCTCTTCAATACTGATTTATATAGTCAATCCAATCTACGAAATAGTTTTGTGGAATTTGACGAGATGATTCTAAAATTTATATGAAAATGCATAGGACATAAAATAGCCAAAACAACTTTTAAAAAGAATAAAGAGAACCCATGCTATCTGATTTCAAGAGTAAATATAAAGCTATAATAATCAAGACAGTATGGTATTGGCAAAAAGATAAACAAATCACAATGGAACAGAATACAGTTCAGAGGTAAACATGTATGACTAATTCATATTTAGCAAAGTGTAAAGGCAATTAGTGGATAAAGAATACCCTTTTGAATTGGGTTCTGGGGCGGAGCAAGATGGCCGAATAGGAACAGCTCCAGTCTCCAACTCCCAGCGCGAGCGACACAGAAGACCAGTGATTTCTGCATTTTCAACTGAGGTACTGGGTTCATCTCACTGGGGAGTGCCAGACGATCGGTGCTGGTCAGCTGCTGCAGCCCGACCAGCAAGAGCTGAAGCAGGGGGAGGCATCGCCTCACCTGGGAAGCACAAGGGGGAAGGGAATCCCTTTTCCTAGCCAGGGGAACTGAGACACACAACACCTGGAAAATCGGGTAACTCCCACCCCAATACTGCGCTTTAAGCAAACAGGCACACCAGGAGATCATATCCCACACCTGGCCGGGAGGGTCCCACACCCACGGAGCCTCCCTCATTGCTAGCACAGCAGTCTGTGATCTACCGGCAAGGCAGTAGCGAGGCTGGCGGAGGGGCGCCCGCCATTGCTGAGGCTTAAGTAGGTAAACAAAGCTGCTGGGAAGCTCGAACTGGGTGGAGCTCACAGCAGCTCAAGGAAACCTGCCTGTCTCTGTAGACTCCACCTCTGGGGACAGGGCAATAACAAACGCAGCCGAAACCTCTGCAGACACAAACGACTCTGTCTGACAGCTTTGAAGAGAGCAGTGGATCTCCCAACACGGAGGTTGAGATCTGAGAAGGGACAGACTCCCTGCTCAAGTGGGTCCCTGACCCCTGAGTAGCCTAACTGGGAGACATCCCCACCAGGGGCAGTCTGACACCCCACACCTCACACGGTGGAGTACACCCCTGAGAGGAAGCTTCCAAAGCAAGAATCAGACAGGTACACTAGCTGTTCAGAAATATTCTATCTTCTGCAGCCTCTGCTGCTGATACCCAGGCAAACAGGGTCTGGAGTGGACCTCAAGCAATCTCCAACAGACCTACAGCTGAGGGTCCTGACTGTTAGAAGGAAAACTATCAAACAGGAAGGACACCTACACCAAAACCCCATCAGTACATCACCATCATCAAGGACCAGAGGCAGATAAAACCACAAAGATGGGGAAAAAGCAGGGCAGAAAAGCTGGAAATTCAAAAAATAAGAGCGCATATCCCCCGGCAAAGGAGCGCAGCTCATCACCAGCAACGGATCAAAGCTGGATGGAGAATGACTTTGACGAGATGAGAGAAGAAGGCTTCAGTCCATCAAATTTCTCAGAGCTAAAGGAGGAATTACGTACCCAGCACAAAGAAACTAAAAATCTTGAAAAAAAAGTGGAAGAATTGATGGCTAGAGTAATTAATGCAGAGAAGGTCATAAACGAAATGAAAGAGATGAAAACCATGACACGAGAAATACATGACAAATGCACAAGCTTCAGTAACCGACTCGATCAACTGAAAGAAAGAGTATCAGCGATTGAGGATCAAATGAATGAAATGAAGCGAGAAGAGAAACCAAAAGAAACAAGAAGAAAAAGAAATGAACAAAGCCTGCAAGAAGTATGGGATTATGTAAAAAGACCAAATCTACATCTGATTGGGGTGCCTGAAAGTGAGGGGGAAAATGGAACCAAGTTGGAAAACACTCTTCAGGATATCATCCAGGAGAACTTCCCCAACCTAGTAGGGCAGGCCAACATTCAAATCCAGGAAATACAGAGAACGCCACAAAGATACTCCTCGAGAAGAGTAACTCCAACACACATAATTGCCAGATTCACCAAAGTTGAAATGAAGGAAAAAATCTTAAGGGCAGCCAGAGAGAAAGGTCGGGTTAACCACAAAGGGAAGCCCATCAGACTAACAGCAGATCTCTCGGCAGAAACTCTACAAGCCAGAAGAGAGTGGGGGCCAATATTCAACATTCTTAAAGAAAAGAATTTTAAACCCAGAATTTCATATCCAGCCAAACAAAGTTTCGTAAGTGAAGGAGAAATAAAATCCTTTACAGATAAGCAAATGCTTAGAGATTTTGTCACCACTAGGCCTGCCTTACAAGAGACCCTGAAGGAAGCACTAAACATGGAAAGGAACAACCGGTACCAGCCATTGCAAAAACATGCCAAAATGTAAAGACCATCGAGGCTAGGAAGAAACTGCATCAACTAACGAGCAAAATAAGCAGCTAATATCATAATGGCAGGATCAAGTTCACACATAACAATCTTAACCTTAAATGTAAATGGACTAAATGCTCCAATTAAAAGACACAGACTGGCAAACTGGATAAAGAGTCAAGACCCATCAGTCTGCTGTATTCAGGAGACCCATCTCACATGCAGAGACATACATAGGCTCAAAATAAAGGGATGGAGGAAGATTTACCAAGCAAATGGAGAACAAAAAAAAGCGGGGGTTGCAATACTAGTCTCTGATAAAACAGACTTTAAACCATCAAAGATCAAAAGAGACAAAGAAGGCCATTACATAATGGTAAAGGGATCAATTCAACAGGAAGAGCTAACTATCCTAAATATATATGCACCCAATACAGGAGCACACAGATTCATAAAGCAAGTCCTTAGAGACTTACAAAGAGACTTAGACTCCCATACAATAATAATGGGAGACTTCAACACTCCACTGTCAACATTAGACAGATCAACAAGACAGAAAGTTAACAAGGTTATCCAGGAATTGAACTCATCTCTGCAGCAAGCAGACCTAATAGACATCTATAGAACTCTCCACCCGAAATCAACAGAATATACATTCTTCTCAGCACCACATCGTACTTACTCCAAAATCGACCACGTAATTGGAAGTAAAGCACTCCTCAGCAAATGTACAAGAACAGAAATTATAACAAACTGTCTCTCAGACCACAGTGCAATCAAACTAGAACTCAGGACTAAGAAACTCAATCAAAACCGCTCAACTACATGGAAACTGAACAACCTGCTCCTGAATGACTACTGGGTACATAACGAAATGAAGGCAGAAATAAAGATGTTCTTTGAAACCAATGAGAACAAAGATACAACATACCAGAATCTCTGGGACACATTTAAAGCAGTGTGTAGAGGGAAATTTATAGCACTAAATGCCCACAAGAGAAAGCAGGAAAGATCTAATATTGACACTCTAACATCACAATTAAAAGAACTAGAGAAGCAAGAGCAAACACATTCGAAAGCTAGCAGAAGGCAAGAAATAACTAAGATCAGAGCAGAACTGAAGGAGATAGAGACACAAAAAACTCTCCAAAAAATCAATGAATCCAGGAGTTGGTTTTTTGAAAAGATCAACAAAATTGACAGACCACTAGCAAGACTAATAAAGAAGAAAAGAGAGAAGAATCAAATCGACGCAATTAAAAATGATAAAGGGGATATCACCACCGACCCCACAGAAATACAAACTACCATCAGAGAATACTATAAACACCTCTACGCAAATAAACTGGAAAATCTAGAAGAAATGGATAATTTCCTGGACACTTACACTCTTCCAAGACTAAACCAGGAAGAAGTTGAATCCCTGAATAGACAAATAGCAGGCTCTGAAATTGAGGCAATAATTAATAGCCTACCAACCAAAAAAAGTCCAGGACCAGATGGATTCACAGCTGAATTCTACCAAAGGTACAAGGAGGAGCTGGTACCATTCCTTCTGAAACTATTCCAATCAATAGAAAAAGTGGGAATCCTCCCTAATCATTTTATGAGGCCAACATCATCCTGATACCAAAGCCTGGCAGAGACACAACAAAAAAAGAGAATTTGAGACCAATATCCCTGATAAACATCGATGCAAAAATCCTCAATAAAATACTGGCAAACCGGATTCAGCAACACATCAAAAAGCTTATCCACCATGATCAAGTGGGCTTCATCCCTGGGATGCAAGGCTGGTTCAACATTCGCAAATCAATAAACATAATCCAGCATATAAACAGAACCAAAGACAAGAACCACATGATTATCTCAATAGATGCAGAAAAGGCTTTTGACAAAATTCAACAGCCCTTCATGCTAAAAACGCTCAATAAATTCGGTATTGATGGAACGTACCTCAAAATAATAGGAGCTATTTATGACAAACCCACAGCCAATATCATACTGAATGGGCAAAAACTGGAAAAATTCCCTTTGAAAACTGGCACAAGACAGGGATGCCCTCTCTCACCACTCCTATTCAACATAGTGTTGGAAGTTCTGGCTAGGGCAATTAGGCAAGAGAAAGAAATCAAGGGTATTCAGTTAGGAAAAGAAGAAGTCAAATTGTCCCTCTTTGCAGATGACATGATTGTATATTTAGAAAAGCCCATTGTCTCAGCCCAAAATCTCCTTAAGCTGATAAGCAACTTCAGCAAAGTCTCAGGATACAAAATTAATGTGCAAAAATCACAAGCATTCTTATACACCAGTAACAGACAAACAGAGAGCCAAATCAGGAATGAACTTCCATTCACAATTGCTTCAAAGAGAATAAAATACCTAGGAATCCAACTTACAAGGGATGTAAAGGACCTCTTCAAGGAGAACTACAAACCACTGCTCAGTGAAATCAAAGAGGACACAAACAAATGGAAGAACATACCATGCTCATGGATAGGAAGAATCAATATCGTGAAAATGGCCATACTGCCCAAGGTTATTTATAGATTCAATGCCATCCCCATCAAGCTACCAATGAGTTTCTTCACAGAATTGGAAAAAACTGCTTTAAAGTTCATATGGAACCAAAAAAGAGCCCGCATCTCCAAGACAATCCTAAGTCAAAAGAACAAAGCTGGAGGGATCACGCTACCTGACTTCAAACTCTACTACAAGGCTACAGTAACCAAAACAGCATGGTACTGGTACCAAAACAGAGATATAGACCAATGGAACAGAACAGAGTCCTCAGAAATAATACCACACATCTACAGCCATCTGATCTTTGACAAACCTGAGAGAAACAAGAAATGGGGAAAGGATTCCCTATTTAATAAATGGTGCTGGGAAAATTGGCTAGCCATAAGTAGAAAGCTGAAACTGGATCCTTTCCTTACTCCTTATACGAAAATTAATTCAAGATGGATTAGAGACTTAAATGTTAGACCTAATACCATAAAAATCCTAGAGGAAAACCTAGGTAGTACCATTCAGGACATAGGCATGGGCAAAGACTTCATGTCTAAAACACCAAAAGCAACGGCAGCAAAAGCCAAAATTGACAAATGGGATCTCATTAAACTAAAGAGCTTCTGCACAGCCAAAGGAACTACCATCAGAGTGAACAGGCAACCTGCAGAATGGGAGAAAATTTTTGCAATCTACTCATCTGACAAAGGGCTAATATCCAGAACCTACAAAGAACTCAAACAAATTTACAAGAAAAAAACAAACAACCCCATCAAAAAGTGGGC
Organism: Macaca fascicularis; assembly: GCF_037993035.2. Classification (NCBI taxonomy): domain Eukaryota; kingdom Metazoa; phylum Chordata; class Mammalia; order Primates; family Cercopithecidae; genus Macaca; species Macaca fascicularis. The sequence goes on from NC_088392.1 coordinate 20,951,086, forward strand.
AAAGGATATGAACACACATTTCTCAAAAGAAGACATTCATACAGCCAACAGACACATGAAAAAATGCTCATCATCACTGGCCATCAGAGAAATGCAAATCAAAACCACAATGAGATACCATCTCACACCAGTTAGAATGGCGATCATTAAAAAGTCAGGAAACAACAGGTGCTGGAGAGGATGTGGAGAAATAGGAACACTTTTACACTGTTGGTGGGATTGTAAACTAGTTCAACCATTATGGAAAACAGTATGGTGATTCCTCAAGGATCTAGAACTAGATGTACCATATGACCCAGCCATCCCATTACTGGGTATATACCCAAAGGATTATAAATTATGCTGCTATAAAGACACATTATTGCAGCACTATTCACAATAGCAAAGACTTGGAATCAACCCAAATGTCCATCAGTGACAGATTGGATTAAGAAAATGTGGCACATATACACCATGGAATACTATGCAGCCATCAAAAAGGATGAGTTTGTGTCCTTTGTAGGGACATGGATGCAGCTGGAAACCATCATTCTTAGCAAACTATCACAAGAACAGAAAACCAAACACCGCATGTTCTCACTCATAGGTGCGAACTGAACAATGAGATCACTTGGACTCAGGAAGGGGAACATCACACACCGGGGCCTATCATGGGGAGGGGGGAGGGGGGAGGGATTGCATTGGGAGTTATACCTGATGTAAATGACGAGTTGATGGGTGCAGCACAGCAACATGGCACAAGTATACATATGTAACAAACCTGCACATTATGCACATGTACCCTACAACTTAAAGTATAATAATAATAAATTTAAAAAAAATAATAAAATAAAATAAAATAAATTTATCCTAAAAAAAAAAAAAAAGAATACCCTTTTCCACAAATGGTACAGGAAATATTGGATATCCATATTTCAAAAAAAAAACTTCACTCCACACCTTTTACCATAGGAAAAAAAACAATAATTAACTCAAAATGAATCATAGACCTTAATGTTAAATCTGAAAGTATTTTAGAAATTGAAAAAAAATGTTTGACCTTGGGTGAGGCAAAGATTTTTTGTTTAATTGGCCAGGATGGGGGTGGGGATCGCCCTGTCCCCGCCCCGCTCCCAAGGTAAAGATTTTTTACATAAGACTTCTAAAAGCATGATTTCTAAGTAAAAAAATAGAAATAAAAAGATAAATGGGATTTTATCAAAATTTAGAACTTTTGCTCTTTCACTCAATGGTAAGTCATTGAAAAAATGAGCCACAGACTGAAACAAAATATTTCTAAATTACACATCTGAAAAAGGACTTGTACCAAGAATACTTATAAAAGCCTTACAACTCAATGTTTAAAAAGGCACATAATCTAACAAAATGTTGTGCTAAATATTTGGACACTTCACCAAAGAATACAACTAAATGACAAATGAGTAATAAATAGATACTCAACATCACTAATGATTAGGGAAATGCAAATTCAAACTACGGTAAGATTCCGTAACACACCTATTAGAATGACTAGAATTTACAAAACTGACCCTAAGGATGTAAAGCAACTAGAAGCCTCATGCTCTGATAGTGGAAATGCTAATACGGTATAACCACTTAAAAAGAGTTTAACAGTTTCTTAAAGAGTTAAATATATACCTACCACATGGCACAACCATTCTTCTCCTAGTATTTACCAAAAATAAGTTAATAAATAAAAATGTATTCCCGTATGATTAGTATGCAGATATTCATAGCAGTATTATTTGTACTAAGCAAAACTGAAATCAATCCAAATGTCTGTCAACAGGTGACTAGATGAACATATTGTGATACATCCATAAAATAGAAATTTTTAATTTTTTAACTTTCATTTTTATGAAAGTACATAGTAGGTGTATATATTTATTGCATATAATGGATGTTACTTCATTATTTAATCTTTCTTATGTAACAACAAAATAAAATATTTAAGATGTGAATTTTTCTCTGGTTACTGGTTGTTCAGAATTGGTATGTTGTGATATGATTATCTCTGTTGCTAACTTCTAAATAATAATTAAGGTTTTCACTTAAAATTTAAAAGTGTTTATATTATAGTTAAACATTATGAGTAATTTTTAGTTATATTTCATTTCATATGGTAAGAGAATTATGTCTCTTTAACTTCAGTTTTTACATTTAGTGAGATTTCTTTGGGTTTCACATACAAATGCTTTTATAAATATTACCTTTGCAATGGAAATAAAATACAGTTACTTAAAAGGGTAAAAAGTTCAATATTAAATCTGCATTTGATTTATCCTTATTTTCCACCAAACGTCTTTTATTTGCAAACCTATAGTAAGATTAAAGGAATACTCCAGGCACTCTTACAGTTCACTTAGATTCACCAACTGTCAGCATTTTGCTACATTTGTAGATAGAGAGATGGAGAAATAACAAGAGAGAGATATACAACTTGTATATGTTTTCAGGGACCTCAATACAGAGATAGATATTATTTATTGTACAAGCACTTAAAAATAAGTTTTGGATGTAAAAATCTCAACATGTATACCCTAAACACAAGGACACTCTCTTACATAAACAGAATTCTATTATCATAATAAAAATATTAAGATTGCTTTAACTATGTTATCTAATACACAGTCCATATTCAAATTTCCTCAATTGTCTCAATATTGGCAACTAATAGCTTTATGTCTGCCACATTGATAGAATAAATGAGAGAAATGACATGCAGAAAATGCACTTGATGAAACTTAATATCCTTTCATGATTAGAAAATAATTCTCAGCAAATGAAGTCTAAAAGGGAACTTCCTTCTGATAAATATTATGTATGAAAAAACCTACTGCTAACATTACACATAACAGAAAAATCACTGAAAGCTTTCTTCCTGAGATCAGAAAAAAACATAGATGTTCATCACCTCTATTACACCTAGCCAGTGCAATAAGGCCAAAATAAATAGTATCATTATTGGGAAGAAAGTAATCATGTAATTATTCACAGATGACAGGATTGCATACACAGAAAAGCCAAAAGAACTCAAACTATAAAAATTTTTAAAGAATTTAACAAAGTTGGTGGATGCAAACTCATATAGTATATATGTACATATTACTCTTAAAAATTGAAGAACAAAATAAAAATCAATACCATACACAACAGTATGCAAAAAACCAGACACACGGGGATAACTTATTGAAAGACGTGCCCATTGATTTACTGAAAACTGTTGCTGAGAGAATAACTAAGTAAATGAACACACCATGCTCATGAATTGAAGACTCATTTGTAAAGACGCCAGTTCTCCCCAAATCTGCCTACATATTCAATCTTACCCCATTCATCCAGCAGGTGTTTTCCAATAAGATGATTCTAAATTTTATATGGAAATGGAAAGGACCAAAAAAAAAAAAAAAAAAGCAAAACAAATTTTAAGAACAGATTTGAAATTTCTTCACTACCAACAAGATTCCTTATGAAATCACAGTCTTCAAATAGCGTGATGTTGATTCAATGATGAACAAACTGGTGAAACTGTGGTAATTTGTTCCAGCAGCAACTGGAAACAAACACACGGAGATACACAGGGCCAACTGTTGCTTGGTCATGTTAGCCTGGAGGCCCAGCCCCACGGGCATGTGTACATTCTACATTCTGTGTCCTGTATCTGCTCAGATACTATCTCTCAAGGTGTATTTTGGATATAGTTTCTTCAAATATACCAGTTCCTATAAAATTCTGTTCCTATCTGTATCTAGTCTGCTGTTAGCACATTCATTGAGTATTTAATTTTAGTGATCCTATTTTTCATTCCTACGACTTTATTTTCTAATCCCTTGTTTCTTTTTTATAATCTTTTGTTTTACTTGAAATCTACTTCTCACTGGCAGGCACAGTGACTCACACCTGTAATCCCAGCACTTTGGGAGGCTGGGGCAAGCAGAACTTGAAGTCAGGAGTTCAAGACCAGCCTGGCCAACACGGTGAAACTCCGTCTCTATTAAAAATGTAATAATTAGCTGGGCGTGGTGGTGCATGCCTATAATTCCAGCTACTCCAGAGGCTGAGGCAGGAAAATCCCTTGAACCCGAGAGCTGGAGTTTGCAGTGAGCCGAGATCGCGCCACTGCACTCCAGCCTGGGCAACAGAGTGAGACTCTGTCTCAAAAAAAAAAAAAAAAAAGAAAGAAAGAAAAAAAAGGCAGGGGGAGAAAATTGACTTCTCTTTTTCATCATTTTAATCTTTTGTAAAATTTTTAAATTGTTCTAGTATTTCCAATTCCTATGCAATTAACACTCATCTTTGTGACATCATTTGCTTTCCTCACTAGATTTTTTTAATTGACAAATAATAATTGTATAAATTTATGCTCTTTGATGGGATGTTTTCATATATTTGTTGTAGAAATATTTTTTATTATTTTTTGAGTTTGTCTTTAGCGGTGACTCATGATTCTATGCGTGTCTCCTGCACCTTGGGTTACAAGAAAATTTTACGTTTGCATCTGAGAAAGGACCAAAGGAACAAATTCATCATGACTGACTTGTTTTTCCCATCCAGGCTTCCCAGCACAGTTCAAGGAAAAGGAGTGGAGTTGGGGTTTAATATTCATGCATGACACTTGCTCCGAGCTCTTTCACTTCATATGCACCTGCAACCACTATTTGGCCATCACATACCTAGTCCCCAGTCACTGTGGGCTTTCAGGGTCTCCTTGCTATTCTGATTTTTATTTCCAGTTTTGGCATTAGTCCCAGAAATTACAGTCTTTTGAGCTCATTTTATGCTTATAAGTATTTATAAGATGTCCCATTTGCATAAGCTCTGATTGTTACATTGCTAGAAGGTCAAACATTTCTCCTTCGAAAAGGGGTGTGATAAAATATTTTACTTTTATTTTATTTATTCTGCATTATGATTCTGTGAGGTAGATCGTAGATTTATATATAATAAGTTCAAATATTAAATAGATGAAGCAATAAACAGGTTTGTCTCACAGAAGTGGCAGGATTCAAAAGCAGGTGTGTCAGAAGCCCAGGGGCATGTTCTTAGACAATACATATTTTTCCTTGTAAATTTCCTTTTTTCTATTAGGTTAATAATGTGTTTTGTATATACAGAAAAGTATGATAAATAGATTGACAGTGAGAGAAAGAGACGGATGCTTTCTCCATGAAGAAGTGCCTAATATCATTAGTTATTCTAAGAAAAATTAGAAAGAGCTCAAAAAACACAATAATAGTAGGGAGAAATAAACCATGGTAAATGGAAAATGTATCATTTTCCAAATGTGTGTTTATAAAATTTGTGACATATTGATACTTCTGTTATAACTCAACATTTTAAATAATAACAATGTTCATAGAGCACAACTATCTAAAACAGACAACCACCAATAAAATATCTGTATCAACCAAAAAATGGTGGGAGGGATGTCCTATGTACTTTCTTGTTGCAACTGACACATTTGGTCTTATGTATGTCAGGCATGGGGCTTCTATATTTTTGTTTCCTTCACATTTCCTTTTACTTCTGTCTTTTTGGGTATCCTCCCTGATATTTGATGAGAAATCAGGAAATATAAAAATAAGTTACTATAAGCTCTAAATTTTTTCATTCAACCATTGTAAAATTCTTGTTTGAAAGTATATGTTAAATAGCACTTAACAATGTTTAAGGAAAGAAGCTGTTGATACACGTCACATGCTTTTGATGGTACAAAGCACTAGGCCACCCATTAACATTTATTTAATTAGGTAGAAAGAAGGACAAAAAGTATTGAAATGACAGTTTCCACAAAGTTTATCTCGAATCACTGCTTATTAAATCTTGTCATCATAAAGCTAGGTTCCTCGGTATGTCTATTTAATAAGGTCAGCAATCCTCCCTGCATTATTCAGAAATCTATTTCAAAAACTCTGAGGATTGTTGACTTATAATGGTGAAATTAGAAATATTTGTTATAGAAAATTACGAGTAGCGAATAGTGTTTATTCAGTTAATGTTGAAAACTACATCATACATTACACTGATTTTTCTTCAATCTTTAAGGCCCTATATGATCTCTCTCTGCCTTGTTCCCTTTCCCGACCTCAATTTTCTTCTTTCTCTCTTGTTCTTTCTCCAGCCATATTGGCCTTTCGGCTTTTCCTAGAATACTCCAGGCACACTCAACAAATCCCTTCTTCCTGAAACAGTCTGTTCTAAAATTAGCCTAGTAAATTTCCTCACTTCCTTTGAGTCTTTGCTTAAAGATCATCTTCTCAATGAGGACCACAGTTGAACAATGCAGGGGCTAGGGTGCCAACCTATGCAGTCAGAACTCCATGTATAAATTTTGGCTCCCAATAAACTTAATTACTAATAGCCTACTGTTGACTGGGAGCCTTATCAATAGCATAAACAACCAATTAATACAATTTTTTAATGTTATATATACTAGAGACTGTACTCGTACAACAAACTACAGGAAAGAAAATATTATTAAGACAATCACAAGGAAGAAGAAATATATTCACAATAACATACTGCATTCATTGATACCATAAATATGTTTCCTGTTTACAAGACGTGTCTGATGTTTCTCTGCGTATTAGCAGCACTCCCAGCATCACTGGTGGTACTTTGTATGAGCCCCATGATGTTGTTCAAGGTTTATGGTATTGCAGTAAACACAATGTGCCAGAACCTTGAGACATCACTTTTTACTTCCATACACAATGTACTGGAGAGATTAACTGCTCAGGCAGAGATGATTAGGGTCACACAGTTTTAAGCGGATACTCACAACACTTAAGCTCATGAAATAGCAACAGGAGGTGGCTACAAAATTACCACAGTTGTGTGGTATATGCTGCAGTTAATTTCATGCAGTTATGATTCCATCCTGCCTCTTTACATTCATTTACATTTCTCTCTACTATGAATGACGCCACATACAGTCTGTGTGTTCACTTTTTGATAAATGTTTACCCTTATAAGACTTGTGTATATTTTATGATAGTAAGTGATAGACTCATATCTACATAAACTTGATGCAGTCATGACATACATTTTTCCTAATTTTTTCAGTATTTCCAGGCTATTTGGTTCATCTGCAAGTTTTTTCAAATTGTCACAAATCTCCAAAAAACTTTCCAATATACTTATTGAAAAAAAAAATTCACATGTAAGTGGACCCACGCAGTTCAAACCCATGTTGTTCAAGGGCCAACTGTGCTTACTCTGACCACCCTATCTGAAATTGTAAACTGCCTACCCCAACCTGACCCATCCTACTTACCCTGATCTTTTCTCTTCTGCAGCTTTTCATTATTACTTACTACCCTCTAAAGTGAGATGCATTTTACTTATAAATGTCATACAACTTATGATATTTAATGTTTATTTCTGTACACTTACACACATACCCTGCCCCGGTTCCTCAGACAGGGATCTTTTTGGTTCATTGTGGTTGTTGTTGTTATTATTAGTGGTAACATATACATCTCAATAGCAAAGAAAAATATATAAAACAGTAGATGCTCAATAAATTGTTGTTAAATTGAACCTTTTGAGCCTTGTGTTTTTCCCCCCAGACTCTGGCTTTTCTAATGTTACAATAAGTTTTTCAATCAGTGTAAGGTTTTTTTTGTTTTGTTATGTTTTTTTGGGGTTTTTTTGTTTTTTTTTTTTTGAGACAGAGTCTCATTCTGTCACCAGGCTGGAGTGCAGTGGCGCAATCTCAGCTCACTGCAACCTCCACATCTTGGGTTCAAACAATTCTCCTGCCTCAGCTTCCCAAGTAGCTGAGACTACAGGCACATGCCACCATGCCCGGCTAATTTTTGTATTTTTAGTGGAGATGGGGTTTCATCATGTTAGTCAGGCTGATCTCGATCTCCTGACTTTGTGATCCACTCGCCTCAGCCTCCCAAAGTGTTCGGATTACAGGCGTGAGCCATTGTCCCCGGCCGCCTGTTTATTTTTCTACCTTTCTTTTACACTATGAAGTCCTCCAGAAGAAGGAACTCTTTCACATCTCTGTAGTCCCAAAACATGCCACACAGAAGTCTCTAAGTAAATACTTGCTAAAGGAAATAAACTCTTCAAGTAATTGAAAGTGAAGGAAACAACATTTACGGACTGAGAACCCACTCGGTAGCAGACTCGCTTCTGTATTTTCCCTGTTAGTAGTCATGAGAGCCTTGCAAGGGGCTATGTTAGCTTTCACATTCAACCTGCCAGAACTGCTAAAAGGCAACTCCGAAGCATGTATTCTTTCTGCTCCTTCTTTCTACTTCTTCTTAAAACAGATTGCTTTCTACGACTCTGGATCATTTATAAACTCTTAGTCATACGAGAATAATCTCTTATAGCAAGGAGTTTTTAAGTGTCCTTGGATTGTATAAACAGGCAAAAGAGAGTGGAAAGAAAGATTAATCATTTGAAGGAATAAAAAAAATGAAAGGAAGTACATTTAGATGATGGAATATGATTCAGCCCTAAAAAGAATGAGCTATCAAGCTGTGGAAAGACATGGCAGGAACTTAAATGCCTATTACTAAGGAAAAGAAGCCAATCTGCAAAGGCAACGCGCACTGTATTATTCCAACTAGATGACAGTATGGAAAAGGCAAAACTATGGAGACAGTAAAAAGATCAGTGATTGTCAGGGCCAGGCGCAGTGGCTCACGCCTATAATCCCAGTACTTTAGGAGGCCAAGGCGGGTGGATTACCTAAGGTCGGGAGTTTGAGACCAGCGTGACCAACGTGGAGAAACCCTGTCTCTACTAAAAATACAAAATTAGCTGGGCATGGTGGCACATGCCTCTAATCCCAGCTGCTAGGGAGGTTGAGGCAGGAGAATCGCTTGAACCTGGGAGGCAGAGGTTACGGTGAGCTGAGATCATACCATTGCACTCCAGCCTGGGCAACAAGAGCGAAACTCCGTCTCAAAAAAAAAAGAGAAAAATCAGTGATTGTCAGGGTTTTTGGGAAAGGGAGGGATGAATAGGCAGAACACAGAGGGTTCGTAGGAAGGGTAAATATTCTGTATGATACTACAATGGTGGATACACATTTTTATACATTTGTTCAAACCCATAGGATGTGAAATACCAAGAGGGAAACCTAATGTAAACTATGGACTTTGGGGGACAATGATGTGTCAATGTTCGCTCATGGATTGTTACCAGCGTGCCACTCTGGTGGGGGGTGTTGGTAATGGGGGAGGCTGTGCTTGTATGGGGACAAAGGATACGTGTGAAATCTCTGTACCTTCCTCTTGCTTTTGCTGTGAACCTAATAATGCTCTTAAAAGATAAAGTATTTCTATAAATAAGGAAAAGGAAAACATCATATCAAAGAGCTCCTGGGTTTTCAGAGGATAAGGACTCAAAATTCAGAGCACACTGGACAGCTCGCCATTTCACTTCCGTAGATTTTGCCTAATTGACTTCACCACTTCCTTCCTAAAATATGTGTTGTTATCAATCCTCCAGGGCCTGTAATTATCTACTGGTCAATGTGTCCTCTGTTCTGATTTACTTTCTAGAATTTCACAGCCACTGGGAAATTTTCACTCATTAAATGGCATATATAAATAGAAGATGCTAAATAATCATGACTAGCAAGAAGAGTATTCCCTCAGTTGAATATGAAGTGCTTGAAAGGGTATTTAGAAAGTGATATAAATGTCTGGTTTTACATCACATAAGAGGTGGGCTGAAGGAGAAATGAATTTGGGGTGGTATGAAACTGCTTCATAAATGCTTAAGGTAATTAAGGTGTGGGCATGGTGCTCTTTGCTGACGTCAATATAGACAGTTAAAATATGTTTAATTATTTGTGTTGTATTTACTATTACTTTTGAACTCACTGTTATTTCATGTGGAATGGGTCTTTCTGCTATTAGCTACAAGTTTTTCCTACAGGGCCAAAAAAAAAAAATTCATCGGAAATACCTACATCATTTAAGATTGCTTTTTACAAAAACCTTTTCACATGTCAAATTTCCTCTAACATTAAAAGTGTTTTGAATGCAACTGATTCCCTTAGATGCTCTTTAGTATTTTAACAAAGTTCCCTTCTCAAGCCTTTTCTAAGAAGGGGGAGAGAAAGAGAGAGAGAGAAAGAGAGAGAGAGAGAGAGAGAGAGAGAGAGAGAGAAAGGGGGAGTGAGAGAGGCAAAGTGAGAGACCCTGAAAAGTACTGTGTTTTCCCAAGTAGGGCAAGGGCATTCTAAAGATGGGTTATATATCATTCCAAGAATGTCTTAAAAGCACAAAGTAACTACTGCAGTAACATCTCCAGTCTGACCCTCTCCACTCTTCTTCTTCAAAAAGCAGACTGGACCAACTTAGTGAAGGAATAGGATGAACCACTATTCTCCCACAACCATTCCTTCTCATTACTTCAATTTAAAGCAGTGGTTCTCAAAGTGTTGTCCTCAGACCAGCACATCAGCATCGCATGGGAACTTATTAGAAATGCAAATCCCCCAGCTGCCCCACACCCACTGGATCAGAAACTCTGGGGCTGGAGCCCAGCAATCTGTTTCACAGGCCCGGTGGGAACTTCTAAGGCAAGCTAACATTTCAGAGTTGTTGATTTACAGCAGCCATTTCAAACTTGGCTGCACATTGGAGTCACTTAAGGAGCTTAAAAACTACAGCTGTCTGGGTCCTGCCCTCAGATACCATGTTGTACTGTAATTTGTCTGGGAAGTAGCCTGGTATCAGGACTCAAAGCTCGCTAGGTAATTCTAATACACAGCAACATTCAAGGATAGAAACACTGCTTCAGACCTTATTTCACTCCCCATGAAAATAATACTGTCTGGGAAAAGATGCCAGCTCAGCGGGCTGGAACCTAAGAGATACTTAGTAAAGGAAACCAACCTCAGGTACCCTTCCTTGGTTATATGTGAACTCAGATGCAGGCACCCTTGATTCTCCAGAACTGTACTGAGTCCCATAGTCTTCTCCTGAGCACCCAGATGTTCCATGTTGCACGCAGAGCTCAATCCTAAGGGACATCACCTGTGCTAACAGCAACAGGAGAGGATTTTCAGGAAATGATCAAATAACACTTGATTCTTATATTTCATGCTAATCAGGAGAGGATTGGTGGAAAATAATTAAATTAAACATGATTCTTACAGGTGATGCTACATTTGAGTTTTAGATTTGGGGGTAAAACTTCTTCTAACCAAGGATACTGGTGCCTTAGTATCTATCAACAACAACTAAAAGTATAATTTAAGATACAAAGCCTATGCTTCCTTCCGTTCTGTAAAGCAGGCTTGGTTGTACCTTCCCTGTACTCCCATTTTCACTTTATTTTAGCACAAACAAGGCTGTCGTCCAGGTAATTGCTTCCTGTCTGTCGCTGCTGGTAGGCTACCGGCAAATATGCATTTTATGCAGCTCTACATTCGCAGGCACTAGTGCTCAGACGCCATTTCTTAATGCTTGTTGAATGAATCAGCGAATGAACTATAAAAGCTTCACACAATCTTCAAGACAGAATTTATATATTCTGTCAGCAACCACAAAAAAACCAGATTTGTGTCTTTAGCGTGACAAAAGCTATAAAAAAAATAGTTTTTTACACAGAGGACTGAGACCCTTTTTCTTAATTTTCCCTTGTTCCCAACAAAATCTTTAGAAAACTAGAAGATTGAAATTAAAAAAAAAAAAAAAAAAAGGCCGGGCGCGGTGGCTCAAGCCTGTAATCCCAGCACTTTGGGAGGCCGAGACGGGCGGATCACGAGGTCAGGAGATCGAGACCATCCTGGCTAACACAATGAAACCCAGTCTCTACTAAAAATACAAAAAAATTAGCCGGGCGAGGTGGCGGGCGCCTGTAGTCCCAGCTACTCGGGAGGCTGAGGCAGGAGAATGGCGTAAACCCGGGAGGCGGAGCTTGCAGTGAGCCGAGATAGCGCCACTGCACTCCAGCCTGGGCGACAGAGCGAGACTCCGTCTCAAAAAAAAAAAAAAAAGAAGAAGAAGAAGTAGTTCTGACCTTCTAGGAAAAGAGGAGTGCAGTGCATTCAAATTCCCTCAAAAACAAAAAAAAAATCCAATAACAGGATAAAATATTTATCAGGAAAGAACGTCTCTGCAATACATGTTCGTGCATTTTTGTGCATACAGATTTCTCATGTGTGTGAGAAATAGGGCAATGGTAAAATTTTTAAAAATGGAAATCTATTTTGCAAATAAAGTCATGTAGCTACTTTCATAATAGTTCACTTAGGATTTATATTCTACACACAATCTCTAAAAAGGGGGTCAACGACCTCTTTGTGAAGGGTCCAACAGTAAATATTTAAAGCTTCGTGAGCCATGTGGTCTCTGTTGCAACTACTCAGCTCTGCCTTCTGTAACACAGAAAGCAGCCATAGATTATATGCAAATGAATGGATGTGGCTGTGTTCCCATAAAATTTAATTTCTGCTCTCCAAATGTGGCTCGGATGTATTCCTTCCTTTTCTTCTCCGCTATTGACACCTGTGGTCTTCACCCTCATTAGAGCTCTGAAATCCTGGCTTAGCCATCTCATTCATTCATTTATTCAACAAATTCTTGTTCAGCATTTGAGATGTGCCTAGGCATTGGGGTATGTCCTTGGGAATCTAGGAGAGAGGAAAGCTCTTCTGGTGGTTTTGTTTTTTTTGTTTTTTTAATAGCATGCTGCACAAATGTGTGTCATCCTTGTACAGGGGCCATGCTAATCTCTGTATCATTCCAATTTTGGTATGTACATGTTGCCAAAGCAAGCACCCTGCTGGAGTTTATAGTATGGCGGGAGAGACAGACTACATGTAAAATAACCGTGAGTTAGAGCAGTGGTTCTAATGGGACGAGGGGTAGGGGTTCCCTCCTGGGGCCATTTGGCGATGTTTGGAGACAGTTTCTGTTGCCATATCTGGGGATGAGGTGCTTCGAGCATCCAGTGAGCAGAGTCCAGGGATGCTGCAAAACGTCCCACAAGGCACAGGACAGGTCCCCACAACAAAGTTATATCCAGCCCAAAAAGTCAGTGGTGCTGAGGGTCAGAAACTCTGAATTAGGGATAAGATCAATGCTCTAAGAAAGCAAACAGGGAGCTATGAGGGCACTTGATTTAGATCAAAGTCTTCAGGAAGATGTCCTTGAGGAAACGATATGCAGATGAGTCCTGAAGGGTAAACAGGATTTCATCAGGTAAGGGGGTATCCAGGGGCAGAGCAAATGTGAGGACTGTTTAAAGGATACCAATTCCTGTGCCCCACCCCAATCAGTTCAGTCCAAGTCACCCAAATTCTGTTGGTTTTTTAAGTTTCTTGGATTAGAATGAATCGACAAGCTTTAAAAGCAAAAAGATAATTTTTCTGAAGCATGTTTCAAGGCTGATGGTAAGACTATATAGAAAAAAACATTTATGATACAGGACAGAGAAAATGATTGAGAAGGGGGGGATGAAATCAAAACCACATAAAGTGTATCACATTTATTGACTTGCATATGTTGCAGTAGCTTTGAATCCAGGGATAAATCCCACTTGACCATAGTGAATGATCTTTTTAATGTGCTGTTGAATTCTCATTGCCAGTATTTTGTTGAGTATTTTTGCATCTATGTTCATCAGGGACATTGGTCTGTAACTTTCTTTTCTCGTAGTGTCTGTGTCCAGTTTTAATATCAGGGTAATGCTGGTCTCATAAAATGAATTTGAAAATATTCCTTTCTCTTCAGTTTTTTTGGAAGAGTTTGAAAAGGATTAGCATTAGTACTTTTTTAAATGTTTGGTAGAATTCAACTGTGAAGCTAATCAGTCCTGGGCTTTTCTTTAACGGGACGCTTTTTATTACTGATTGAATCTATTTGTCTATTACTGGTCTATTCAGATTTTCTATTTCTTCATGATTCAGTCTTGGCAGGTTGTATGTATCTAGGAATTTACCCATTTCTTTTAAGTTATCCAATTTATTGGGGTATAATTGCTCATGGTAGTTTCTTGTGACCTTTTGTATTTCTTTCTTTTTTTTTTTTTTTTTTTTTTTTTGGAGAGATAGTTTTGCTCTGTCACCCAGGCTGGAGTGCAATGACATGATCTTGGCTCACTGCAACCTCCGCCTCCTGGGTTCAAGCACTTCTCCTGCCTCAGCCTCTCGAGTAGCTGGGATTACAGGTGCTCACCACCACACTCAGCTAATTTTTGTAGTTTTCAGCAGAGACAGGGTTTCACCACGTTGGCCAGGCTGGTTTCAAACTCCTGACCTCAGGTCATCTGCCTGCCTCAGCCTCCCAAAGGACCCTTTGCATTTCTGTAGTATCAGTTGTGATGTCTTCTCTTTTATTTCTGATTTTATTAACAGAATGAAGAACAAAAATTATATGATCATCTCAATAGATATAGAAAAAGAATTTGATGAAATTCAAATTCATTTCATAATAAAAACTCTCAACAACTTTGGCAGAGAAGAAATGTACCACAACACAATAAAGGCCTTAAATGACAAGTCCACAGTTAACATTTGCAACAGTGAAAAGTTTAAAGCATTTCCTCTAAGATCTAGAACAAGACAGGAATGCTCAATCTCACTACTTCTTTTCAACATTTTACTGGAAGTCCAAGCCTGTGCAATTTGGCATGAAAAAGAAATAAAAAACATCCAAATTGGAAGGAAGTAGTTAAATTGTCCCTGTTCACAGATAGTATGATCTTATATATAGAAAATCTCAAAGACTTCACCAAATAAAAACCATTATAACTGACAAATTCAGTAAATTTGCAGAATACAAAATCAACATACAAAAATCAATAGCATTTCAACACTAACAACAAACTATCTGAACAAGAAATTAATAAAACAATCTCATTAAAAATATCAACAAAAGAACAAAATACCTCTTATAAATTTAACCACAGACGTGAAGATCTATATATTGATAACTATAAAGCATTGATGAAAGGAACTGAAGAAAACAGAAGTAAATGGGAAGGCATGATTATGAATTGAAAGAATTAATACTGTTAGGATGTTCATAATATCCAAAGCAATCTACAGAATCAGTGTAATCCCTATCAAAATTCCAATATCATTCTTTACAGAAATAGAAAAAACAACCCTAAAATTTGTATGGAAACACAAAAGACCCTGAATAGCCAAACCTATCTTGACCAAAAAGAAAAAAGCTGGAGACATCACAGTACCTAACTGCAAAATATATTGCAAAATTACAGCAATCAAAACAGTACAGTACTGCCATAAAAACAGACACAAAACCAGTCAAACAGGATAGAGTTCAGAAATAACCCCAAATATTTATGGACAATTGAGTTTTAATAAAGGTGCCAAGAAGAGTCAATAAGGAAAGGACATCTTCTTCAATAAATGATGTGAGGAAAATTGGATAGCCACATGCAGATGAATGAAATTGGATCCTTATTTTCACCACATACAAAAATCAACTCAAAAAGGATTAAAGGCAAATTAAGACCTGAAACTTAGTAGTTTCACTAAACTACTGAAAAACATAAGGGAAAAGCCCCATGACGTTGGTCTGGACAATATTTTGGATATACCCCCAAAAGTATATGCAACAAAAGCAAAAAGAGACAAGTGGATTGCATCACTCTAAAAAGCTCCTGCACAGCAAAGGAAACAATTAGCAGAGTGAAGAGACAGTACATGGCATGGGAGAAGATATTTGCAAACCATACATCTGATAAGGGGTTACTATCCAAAATATATGATATGGTTTCGATGTTTGTCTGCTCCAAATCCCATGTTGAAATGTAATCCCTAGTGGTGGAGGTGGGGCCTGGTGGGAGGTATTTGGATCATGAGGATGGATCCTCATGAATGGCTTAGTTCTATTCCCTTGGTGATGAGAGAGTTCTCACTCAAAGTTCATGCAAGATCTGGTTGTTTAAAAGAGTATGGCACCTCCCGCCTTCTCTCTTGCTCCTACTCTCACCGTGTGACATGCTGGCTTCCCATCACCTTCTGCCAAGATTGTAAGCTCTCTGAGGCCCTCACCAGAAGTAGATGCCAATACCACACTTCCTGTACAACCCGCAGAACCATAAGCCAATTAAACCTCTTTTTTAAAATAAATTACCTAGCCTCAGGTATTTCTTTAGAGTAATATAAGAATGGCCTAACACAACGTATAAGGAACTAAACTCAATAGCAAAAAAACAACCTGCTATAAAAATGGGCAAAGGACCTGAATAGACATTGGTCAAAAGAAGACTTACAAATAGCTAACAGGTTCATGAATAAATGCTCGACATCACTAACCATTAGGAAAATGAAAATGGAAGCCACAATGTGATATTACCTTATACCTGTTAGAATGGCTATCATAAAAAAAAAAAAAAAAAAAGATGAAAGACAAGGGTTGATGAGACTGTAAAGGAAAGGTAACTCTTGTGCACTGTTGTGGGAATACAAAATAGTACAGCCATTATGGAAAACAGTATGAAGGCTCCTCAAAAAACTAAAAATAGAACTGCCATGTGACCCAGCAATCCCACTTCTCAGTGTACATCCAAAGGAAATAAAATCAATATGTTGAAGAGAAACCTCCACTTCCATATTCATTGACTCATTATTCACAATGGCCAAGATATGGAATCAACTTAAGCATTCACCAATGGATACATGTATTTTTTTAAACATGCCATGAAATATTAGCCAGCCTCTTTTAAACACAAAGAAAAAAAGAAAATTCTGTCATTTTCAACAACATGGATAAACTTGGAAGACATTATGCTAAGTGAAATAAGCCAGGCACAGGCACAAAAAGACAAACACCTCATGGTCTCACTTATATGTGAAAACTAAAAACGTTGAACTCATAGAAGTAGAGAGTAGCATTGTGGTAACTGGAGACTGATGCTGGGATGGAGGGAATGGAGAGATGTTGGTCAAAGAAAAAGTTTCAGTTAGACAAGAGGAACAAGTTTTTGCAATCTATTGCACAGCATAGTGACTACAGTGAATGTATTGTATATTTCAAAATTGCTAAGAGAGTACATTTCAAATATCTCACCACAAAAATGGGTAAGTGAAGTAATGATATGTTAATTAGATTAATTTAATTATTCCACCTTGTATGCATATATCAAAATATCATATCACAATGTACCCCATAAATATACATAATTATTATTTGTCAATTAAAAATAGTTTTTTAAAAAAAAAATCACATATAGAGTTAAGGGGAGGCAAAAGGTAACTTTATAATGGAGGAATGTGACACATACTACCTCAGCCAGGTGGTCACAGTCAACAGGAACAGTGGTAAATCATGCTTAAATCATAATAGGTACCCTTGTTATGACACAAAAATCACCCTTTACCTCTGTGGTTTTCCTCCCCAAAACCCATAACCCCAGTGTAACAATGAGAAAAACATCAGACAAATCCCAATTGAGGGATATTCTACAAAATACTTGACTGTAATCCTCAAAGCAGTCAAGGTCGTCAAAAACAAGGAAAGTCTGAAAAACTGTCACAGCTGAGAGCAACCTAAAACAATATGATGACTAAGTGTAATGTGGGATCCTGGATGGCATCTGGGAACAATAAAAGAACATTAGGTTAAAACTAAGGAAATCTGAATAAAGAATGGACTTACGTTAATAATAATGTCAGTTCAATATTAAAATATATTCAATATTGGAAAAATGTTGGTTCAGTGCTGGAATAAATATTGCTTCATGAATTGTGAAAATTATGTAATATAATACTAAGATGTTCACAGCAGGAGAAATTCAGTGTGGGGCATATGGGAACTTTTTACTATCTTGGCAATTTTTCTGTAAACATAAAACTGTCCTAAAAAATGAAGATCATTTTTTAAAACAAGCAAATAAAAAGACATATGGATGAGTTCTCATACGTTGCTGAAGAGAACGCAAAGTATTATAGCCATTTTGAAAAAAGTATGACAATTTCTTATAAAAATAAGCATACCATATGACCCAGCGATCCCATTTCTAAGCAGTCACCCAGGAGAAAAGAAGACTGAATATTCATGTAAAAGTCTTTAAACAAATGTTGATTCATAATTGCCAAAACATGGCAACATTCCAAATGTTTGCAACTGATAAATAAACACACTGTGATACAGTCATACAATAAAATATTCTTCAGCAATAAAAAGAAACAAACTACTGATACATACAACTATGTCAGTGAATCTCAAATGAATTATGATAAGTGAAAGAAACCAGATTCAAGAGGCTAATAGTGTATGATTTTACTTAGATGACATTCTAGAAAAGACAAAAATATAGAGACAGGAAACAGATGTATGGGGCTAAGTATGAATCATGTCCAAGTCTCCCTGAATAATACCGCCTAAAAGCTCATCTTGGTTTTGTCCTCCTTAAATAGACAGCCATCCAGGCATTCAAATTCTCTTCATTTTGTCAGGCTTATCTTGCTCAGCTCCCTAAACAAACCTACTTTGGACAAGGTTACATTTTTTACTACATTAGATAAATAATACTACAAAGTGTTGTTCACATTATTCTCCATAATTGGACTAGCTCCTTCATTATTCCACACTTTTCAAAATCCTGTCAAACCACTATAGCATAAGTAATCATTCCCATACAATTCTAGAATATTATTTGTCTGTATCCTGTATTCTGCTATTAATTATAATATAAACTCTCATGTGAATAAATGATTTAGATGTTACCTCCTAACCCTCATTACCTCCATTTGGTATTGTTAAAATTTCCATGTTATAGATAAGAAAACTGAAGCTCAGAGGTTAAGTTACTTCCAGAGATTATGGCTACTAAATGGAGAAGCTGGGAAATCTAGGAATGCTGAATCCAAAGGTTGTCTTCTTTTTGTTGCAGTTCACTATTTTTTCTTTGTATTGTTTTAAATTTGAACATCTTAATAATTGCACAACTAAGTTTCTTGAGACTGGGAGCTCTTTTATCTCCTCCTTGGTATTCTGCAATGTACTAAATTAAAAAGACACTTCCAAAACAAATTGTCTTTAGGATATAAAATTATAGTGGGCAAAAGAAAGAAATAAAAGGCATCCAAATAGGAGAAGAAGAAGTCAAATCATCTCTCTTTGTTGGTGATACGATTCTATACCTATGAAACCCTAAAGACTCCACCAAAAGGCTCCTAGAACTGATAAATGACTTCAGTAAAGCTTCAGGACACAAAATCAATGCACAAATTCAGTAGCATTTTTATACACCAATCATATTAAATCTGAGAGCTATATCAAGAAGGCAGTTCTATTTATAATTGCCACAGGAAATAAAATACCTAGGAATACATCTAACCAAGGAGGTGAAAGATTTCTACAATAAAAATTACAAAAGACTGCTGAAAGAAATCACTGATGACACAAACAAATGGTGAAATATTTCATGCTCATGGAGTGGAAGAATCAATATAGTTAACATAGCCATACTGCCCAAAGAAATCTACAGATTTGATGCTATTCTTATCAAACTACCAATGTGATATTTCAAAGAATTAGAAGAACTATTCTAAAATTCATATGGAACCAAAAAGAGCTCAAATAGCCAAAGCAATCCTATGCAGAAAAGAGCAAAGCCAAAAGCATCACATTACCTAACTTGAAACTATACTACAAGGCTACAGTAACCAAAACAGCATGGTACTGGTATAAAAACAAACACATAGACTAATGGAAGAGAATAGAGAGCCCAGAAATAAAACTACACACCTAAAACCATCTGATCTTCCACAAATTCAACAAAAATAAGCAACGGGAAAAGGACTCTCTAGTCAATAAATGGTGCTGGGATAATTGGCTAGTCATATGCAGAATAATTAAAGTGGGCCTCTACCTATCTCCATATACAAACATTAACTCAACATGGATTAAAGATTTAAACCTAAAACTATAAAAATCCTAGAAGAAAACCAAGGAAATAGCCTTCTGGACATCAGCCTTAGCAAAGAATTAATGACTAAGTCCTCAAAAGCAATTGCAAAAAAAGCAAAAATTTACAAGTAGAACCAAATTAAACTAAAAAGCTTCTGCAGAGCAGAAGAAATAATCACCAAAGTTAACAACCCACAGAATGGGAAAAAATCTTCTACAATCTATATATCCAACAAAGGACTAAGATCCAAAATCTACAAAGAACTCAAACAAATGAGCAACAACAAAAAATAAGCAATCCCATCAAAAAGTGGGCTAAGCACATGAATAGACAATTCTCAAAAGAAGATACACAAATGGTCAACAAGCATAAGGAAAAATGCTCAACATCACTAGTTATCAGGGGAATGTAAATCAAAACCACAATGTGATAATACCTTACTCCTGCAAGAAAGGTCATAATATAATCAAAAAATCAAAAAAGAATAGATGTTGGCAAGATGCGGTGAAAAGGAAGCACTTCCACACTGCCAATGGGAATCTAAACTAGTACAACCACCATGGAAAAGAGTGTGGAGAGTCCTTAAAGAACTAAAAGTAAAACTACCATTTGATCCAGCAATCCCACTACTGGGTATCTACCCAGAGGAAAAGAAGTGTCATTATACGAAAAAGACACTTGCACATGTATGTCTATAGCAGCACAACTTGCAACTGCAAAAATATGGAACCAGTCCAAACGCCCATCAATTAACAAGTGAATAAAGAAAATGTGAGAGATATGTATATAATGGAATATTATTCAGCCCTAAAAAAGAACAAAATAATGGCATTTGCAGTAACCTGGATGGAATTGGAGACCATTACTCTTAGTGAAGTAACTCAGGAAAGGAAAACTAAACATCGTATGTTCTCACTCATAAGTGGGAGCTAAGCTGTAAGGTCACAAAGGCATAAGAATGATACAATGGACTTTAGGGATTTGGGGGAAAGGGTATGATGGGGGTGAGAGATAAAAGACTACACATTAGGTACAGTGTACACTGCTCCAGTGATGGATGCACCAAAATCTCAGAAATAACCACTAAAGAAGTTATTCATGTAAGCAAACACCACTTGCTCCTAAAAAACTATTGAAATAAAAAATAAATTTAAAAATTATAATAAAATGAAATTAAAAATTGTAAGATACTCATCAAAGTGAAATAATAAATAAATAAATAAATAAATAAGGCCGAGCACGGTGTCTCACACGTGTAATCTCAGCGCTTTGGGAGGCTGAGGCAGGCAGATCGCTTGAAGTCAGGAGCTCGAGATGAGCCTGGCCAACATGGTGAAATCTTTTCTCTACTAAAAATACAAAAATTTGCCAGGCATGGGGGCACATGCTTGTAGACCCAGCTACTTGGGAGGCTGAGGCAGGAGAATCACAAACCTAGGAAGCGAAGGTCACAGTGAGCCAAGATTGTGCCACTACACTACAGCCCATGCAACAGAGTAAGACGCTGTTTCAAAATATAATAATAAAAAAAATAATAATAAAATAAAATAAATTATGACTCAGGAGGAGATCCACATGCCCCTCCTTCAATTAATAGCAACAGAGGAATACATAAGAATAGCAACCATAGACTGAGAGGGGCACAGTAACTTGGGACTCAGGACCCTCTGGGATGAGGGTTTCACTACTTCCAGCAGGTATCCAGGTTCTCTCATGAGCACTGGCTAGGAGACTGGCATGTTCCACAGAGAGGAAGGAAGAGCAGTGTGGTGTGGTGACCCACCTGAGAGCCACACGGGGCAGGGAAGTCCCCACCCCCCAGCCAAAGCAGGTGGTAAGTGAACGTGCTACCCAGCTGGAGAAACCATGCTTTTTTAATGTAACCGTGCAACCCATGGATCAGAAGATCCCACTCACAAGCCCACACCACCAGGGTCTAGCATGCGAACCTCAGAGCTGTACAGATTCTCAACAGCCTCTCAACTGGAATCTGCTTAAGCCTACTGAGCTCCTGGTGGGGAGGGGTGACCAGCACCACAGCTACAGCTGCCTGCTGTCTAAGCCATCTGAGCTCCTTGGGGGAGCGGCAGCAGCCAGAGCTGGGACTCACAACTGCCTAACACCCTAAGCTCTCTGCGCGGGGGAAGGGCGGCATCTATCTCTATAGCTCCATGCTGTGCTTTTCCCCTGCTGGAGACAGGGAAGCTGTACACTTGGTCTCAAGACATGTCCCCACAGTCCAACACATTGGCTATGGCAGACTGCAACCAGAGTGCCTCTTCAGGCCTAACCCTGAATCATCTTTCCTCACTGTGCAGAGCTTCCCTGCAGAAACTCCAGTAACTCCAGCCACAGGCTCAGGGACAAAACCTGAATCTCTTTGGGCCTGAGCCCCTAGGGGGAACCTGCAGCCATCCCTCCCTCCCGGTAGTTCTGAGGAATCTGGGCAGACCAGATGAGTGGGTTTCCTCCCAGGGAAAGGCACACCTCCTCCACCAAGGGACAAAGTGCTTCATTAAACAGGTCCTGTTCCCTGGGCTACCCAACAGGGTGAGACCCTCCCACAGGGGTTTTCAGACATCCTATACAGGAATGATGCTATGGCATCAGGTTGGTGCCCCTCAAGGTCAGAGACCCCAGAAGAAGGAGCAGACACCCATCTTGGCTGTTCTCCAGCCTCCTTGAGTGACATCTCCAGGCACAGAAGCAAACCAGATGAATAGGGCCTGAAGTGAACCCCCAGCAAACCACAGCAGCCCTACAGAAAAGGGACCTGACGATTGGAGGAAAAACAAACAGAAAGCAACAACAGCATCAACAACAATAAAGGCCTCCATGAAAACCCCATCCTAGGGTTAGCAGACTCAAAGATCAAAACTAGACAAACTCTCAAAGATGAGAAAGAATCAACAAAAAAATCCTGAAAACTCAAAAGGCCAGAGTGCCTCTTCTCCTCCACATGATCGCAGTGTTGCTCCAGCGAGGGCACAGAACTGAACGGAGGATGAATTGGACAAATTGACAGAAGTAGGCTTCAGAAGATGGGTAATAAAAAACTACATTGAGCTAAAGGAACATGTTCTAACCCAATACAAAGAAGCTAAGAACCTTGAAAAAAAGGTTAGAGGAGCTGCTAGTTAGAATAACCAATTTAAAGAGGAACATAAATGACCTGATTAAGCTGAAAAATACAGCACAAGAACTTTGTGAAGCACACACAAGTATCAACAGATAAACAAGCAAAAGAAATGGTATCAGAGTTTGAAGACTACCTTGCTGAAATAAGGCATGCAGATAAGACTAGAGATAAAAGAAAGAAAAGGATTGGACAAAGCCTCCAAGAAATATGCAGCTTCATAAAAAGACTGAACCTATATTTGCTTGGAGTACCTGAAGGAGACAGAGAGAATGGAAACAAGTTGGAAAACACATTTCAGGATATTACCCAGGAGAACTTCCCCAACCAAGCAAGATAGGCCAACATGCAAATTCAGAAAATACAGAGATGACCACTAAGATACTCCATGAGAAGATCAACTCCCAGACACATAATCATCAGATTCTCCAAGGTTGAAATGAAGGAAAAAATATTAAGGCAGCCAGAGAGAAAGGCCAGGTCACCTACAAAGGGAAGCCTATCAGACTAACAGTGGACCTCTCAGCAGAAACTCTAGAAGCCAGAAGAGACTAAGGGCCAATATTCAACACTTAAAGAAAAGAATTTTCAACCCAGAATTTCATATCCAGCCAAACTAAGCTTCTTAAGCAAAGGAGGAATAAAATTCTTGCCAGCAAGCAAATGCGGAGGGATTTTGTTACCACAAGGCCTGCCTTGCAAGAGCTCCTGAAAGAAGCACTGAATATGGAGAGGAAAAACCAGTACCAGCCACTGCAAAAACACAGCAAAATATAAAGACCAATGACACTATGAAGAAACTGCATCAACTAGTGTGCAAAATAACCAGCAGCATCGTGATGACAGGACCAAAATCACACATATCAATACTAACCTTAAATGTAAATGGACTAAATGCCCCAAGTAAAAGACATAGACTGGCAAATTGGATAAAGAGTCAAGTCCCATCAATATGCTGTATTCAGGAGATCCATCTCACGTGCAAAGACACACATAGGCTCAAAATAAAGGGAAGGAGGACAATTTACCAAGCAAATGGAAAGCAAAAAAAAAAGCAGGGGTTGCAATCCTAGTCTCTGACAAAACAGACTTTAAACCAACAAAGACCAAAAAAGACAAAGAAGGGCATTACATAATGGTAAAGGGAACAATTAAACAACAAGAGCTAACTATTCTAAATATATATGCACCCAACTATCAGAAGAAGCCGCTCCCGATGGTTACGTGGGTTCTTTCCTATTTCCTAAGTGTCTTGGCTGGTTTGAGAAATAAAGGGAAAGAGCATAAGAGAGAGAAATTTAAAGCTGGATGTCCAGGGGAGACATCACATGTCAGCAGGATCCATGATGTTCCCCGAGTGTAAAACCAGCAAGTTTTTATTAGCAATTTTCAAAAGGGGAGGGAGTGCACGAATAGGGTGTGGGTCACAGAGATCACATGCTTCACAAGGTAATAAAATATCGCAAAGCAAATGGCGGCAGGGCAAGATCACAGGACCAACGGATGAGGCGAAATTAAAATTGCTAATGAAGTTTCAGGCACACATTGTCATTAATAACATCTTATCAGGAAGCAGGGTTTGAGAGCAGACAACCTATCTGACCAAAATTTATTAGGCGGGAATTTTCCTGGTCCTAATAAGCCTGGGAGCACTCCAGGAGATTGGGGCTTATTTCATCCCTTTGGCTTCGACCACAAAAGATGGCACGCCTTGAGGGGGCCATTCATAGGCCTAACTTCAGGGCGCATTCTCTTTCTCAGGGATGTTCCTTGCTGAGAAAAATAATTCAGCGATATTTCTCCTATTTGCTTTTGAAAGAGGAGAAATATGGCTCTGTTCCATCCGGCTCACTGGCGGCCAGAAGTCTTATCTCTGATGTTCCCTGAACATCGCTGTTATCCTCTTCTTTTTTCAAGATGCCCAGATTTCATATTGTTCAAACACACATGCTCTACAAACAATTTGTGCAGTTGACACGATCATCACAGGGTCCTGAGGTGACATTCATCCTCCTCAGCTTACAAAGAAGACGACAGGATTAAGAGATTAAAGAAAAGACAGGCATAGGAAATCACAAGGGTATTGATTGGGAAGTGTTAAGTGTCCATGAAATCTTCACAATTTATGTTCAGAGATTGTAGTAAACACAGGCATAAGAAATTACAAAAGTATTAATTTGGGGAACTAATAAATGTCCATGAAATCTTCACAATTTATGTTCTTCTGCCACAGCTTCAGTCGTTTCCTCCATTCAGGGTCCCTGACTACCCGCAACACCCAACACAGGAGCACCCAGATTCATAAAACAAGTTCTTAGAGACCTACAAAGAGACTTAGACTCCCATACAATAGTGGGAAACTTTAACACCCCACTGACAATATTAGACAGGTCATCCAGACAGAAAATTAACAAGGATATTCAGGAGTTGAACTCAACTCTAGTTCAAGTGGACCTAATAGATATTTACAGAACTCTCCACCCCAAATCAACAGAATGTACATTCTTTTCAGTGCCACATGGCACTTATTCTAAAATCGACCACATAATTGGAAGTATAACACTCCTCAGCAAATGCAAAACAACTGAAATCATAATAAACAGTCTCTCAGACAACAGTGCAATCAAATTAGAACTCAGGTTTAAGAAACCCACTCAAAACCATGCAACTACATGGAAACGGAACAACCTACTCCCAAATGACTCCTGGGAAGATAATGAAGTTAAAGCAGAAATCAGAAAGTTCTTTGAAACCAATGAGAACAGAGACAACATACTAGAATCTCTGGGACTCAGCTAAAGCAGTGTTAAGAGGGAAATTTATAGCACTAAATGCCCACATCGGAAAGCTAGAAAGATCTCAAATCAATACCCTAACATCAAAATTAAAAGAACGAGAGGGCCGGGTACGGTGGCTCATGCCTGTAATCCCAGTGCTTTGGGAGGCTGAGGCTGGTGGATCACCTGAGGTCAGGAGTTTGAGACCAGCCTGACCAATATGGTGAAACCCCATTTCAACTAAAAATACAAAAATTAGCTAGGCGTGGTGGAAGGTGTATGTAATCCCAGATACTTGAGAGGCTGAGGCAGGATAACTGCTTGAACCCAGGAAGCAGAGGTTGCAGTGAGCCAAGATCGTGCCACTGCACGCCAGCCTGGGCTATAGAGCAAGATTCCATTTCAAAAAAGAAAAAAAGCCAGATAGGCAAGAGCAAACTAATCCAAAAGCTGGCAGAAGATAAGAAATAACTAAGATCAGAGCAGAACCGTAGGAGATAGAGACACAACAAACACACCACAAAAAAAAAAAAAATGAATCCATGAGCTGGTTTTTTGAGAAAACGGATAGACTCCTAGCTAGACTAATAAAGAATAAAAGAGAGATGAATCAAATAGACACAATGAAAAAATGATAAAGGGGATATCACCACTGACCCCACAGAAATATAAACTACCATCAGAGAACACTATAAACATCTCTTTGCAAATAAACTAGAAAATCTAGAAGAAATGGATAAATTCCTGGACACATATACCCTCCCAAGACTAAACCAGGAAGAAGCTGAATTCCTCAATAGATCAATAACTAGTTCTGAAACTGAGGCAGTAAGTAATAGCCTACCAACCAAAAAATAAGCCCACAACCAAACAGATTCACAGCCAAATTCTACCAGAGGTACAAAGAGGAGCTGGTACCATTCCTTCTGAAACTATTCCAAACAATTAAAAAGGAGGGACTCATCCCTAACTCATTTTATGAAACCGGCATCACCCTGATACCAAAAGTGGGAAGAAACACACACACACACAAAAAAGGAAAATTTCAGGCCAATATCCCTGATGAACATCGATGTGAAAATTCTCAGTAAAATACTGGCAAACTGAATCCAGCAGCACATCAAAAAACTTATCCACCACAATCAAGTCAGCTTCATCCTGGGGATGCAAGGCTGATTCAACATACGCAAATCAATAAACATAATCCATCATATAAACAGAACCAATGACAAAAATCACATGACTACCTCAATAGATGCAGAAAAGGCCTTTGATAAAATTCAACGTTAAAAATTTTTCCTTCATGTTAAAAACTCTCAATAAACTAGGTGTTGATGGAACATATCTCAAAATAATAAGAGCTATTTATGACAAACCAATAGCCAATATCATACTGAATGGGCAAAAGCTCAAAGCATTCACTCTGAAAACGAGTACAAGACAAGGATGCCCTCTCTCACCACTCCTATTTGACACAGTATTGGAAGTTCTGGCCAGAGCAATCAGGCAAGAGAAAGAAATAAAACATAATCAAATAGAAAGAGAGGAAGTCAAATTGTCTCTGTTTGCAGATGAACATGATTTTATATTCAGAAAACCCCATCATCTCAGCCCAAAACCCCTTAAATTGATAAGCAACTTCAGCAAAGTCTCAGGATACAACATCAATGTGCAAAAATCACAGGCATTCCTATACACCCACAAGAGACAAGCAGAGACCCAAATCATGAATAAACTCTGATTCACAATCTCTACAAAAAGAATAAAATATCTAGAAATACAGCTAACAAGGGATGCGAAAGACCTCTTCAATAAGACCTACAAACCGCTACTTAAGGAAATAAGAGAGGACACAAACAAATGGAAAAACATTCCATCCTCACGGATAGGAAGAATTGATATCACGAAAATGGTCATACTTCCCAAAGTAATTTATAGATTCAATGCTATTCCCATCAAACTACCATTGACATTCTTCACAGAATTAGAAAAAAAAAACACTTAAAATTTCATATGGAATCAAAGAAGGCCCCACATAGCGAAGACAATTCTAAGCAAAATGAACAAAGCTGAAGGCATCGTGCTATCTGACTTCAAACTACACTACAAGACAAAACAGCACGGTACTGGTACCAAAACAGACATATAGACCAATTGAACAGAACAGAGACCTCAGAAATAACACCACACATCTACAATCATCTGATCTTCAACAAACCTGACAAAAACAAGCAATGGGTAAATGATCTCATATTCAATAAATGGTGCTGGGAAAACTGGCTAGCCATATGCAAAAAACAGAAACTGGACCCCTTCCTTACACGTTATACAAAAATTAACTCAAGATGAATTAAATACTTAAATGTAAAATCCAAACCATAAAAACCCTAGAAGAAAACCTAGGCAATACCATTCAGGCATAGGCAAGGGCAAAGATTTCATGACAAAAAGGCCAAAAGCAATTGCGACAAAAGCCAAAATTGACAAATGAGATCTAATTAAACTAAAGAGCATCTGCACAGTAAAAGAAACTAGCATCAGAGTGAACAGGCAACCTACAGAATGGGGGAAAATTTTTGCAACCTACCCATCTGACAAAGGTCTAACATCCAGAATTCACAAGGAACTTAAACAAATTTACAAGAAAAAAACAAACAACCCCATCAAAAAGTGGGCAAAGGATATGAATAGACACTTCTCAAAAGAAGACAATTGCAGCCAACAAACATATGAAAAAAAACTCAACATCACTGATCATTAAAGAAATGCAAATCAATACCACAGTGAAATACCATCTCATGCCAGTCAGAATGGCGACTATTAAAAAGTCAGGAAAAAATAGATGCTGGCAAGATGTAGAGAAATCAGAATGCTTTTACACGGTTGGTGGGAATGTACATTAGTTCAACCATTGTGGAAGACAGTATGGTGTTTCCTCAAGGAGCTATAACCAGAAGTCCCATTTGACCCAGCAATCCCATTAATGGGTATATACTCAAAGGAATATAAATAGTTCTGTTATAAAGACACATGCACACATATGTTTATTGCAGCACTTTTCACAACATCAAAGTCATGGAGTCAACCCAAATGCCCATCAGTGATAGACTGGATAAGGAAAATGTGGTACACAGACACCATGGAGTACTACACAGCCATAAAAAGGAATGAGATCATGTCCTTTGCAGGGACATAGATGAAGCTGGAAGCCGTCATGATCAGCAAACGAACACAGGAACAGAAAACCAAATACTGCATGTTCTCACTCATAAGTGGGAGTTGAACAATGAGAACACATGGACACAGGAAGGGGAACATCACACACCGGGGCCTGTTGGGGGTGGGGGACGAAAGGAGGAAACTTAGAGGACAGGTCATAGGTGCAGCAAACCACCATGGCAGGTGTATACCTATGTAACAAACCTAAAAGTTCTGCACGTATCCCAGAACTTAAAGTAAAATTTTTTAAAAATAAAAGAAATAAAAATAGTAACAGAGGTTGCTTTGTAATTAGCCTATATTAACAAGTGTAGATTTTGTGTATTTTTCATATAAAGTTTGAGCAGCTTCTTATTAAACTAATATGAAAATTCTGAATTCTAAAAACAAATGGCCGAAGTACAACTAACCAACACAAGAAGAAAACCTTCCCTTCATCCTTAACCTAACCAAAGTCATATATAGTTGCCACATACTTCAGATACTCCTAGAATATCACTTTCAACGTGGGTCTTAGGTTTTCCGTTCTTTGTTCTTCCTTTTATCGTTCTTTGTTCTTCCTTTTATCCCTTGATATTTTTTACTCTCTTCCTTTTCTTTGTTTTCAGTTTACATTTTCCATAAACAACTTTTTCAAAAATAAAATTCTCTCAAATATCACAAAAGTACTATATTAAATTATAAAACTGTAATTCTGGCAATGGACATTTTATAATAGGAAACAATACTTAAATGATTGCAAGGTGGAAAAAAATAGCACTTCATCAGACCTTGTTTCAAGTTTGTTTAAATTATTGGCTGATTTAAATTTTACTAAACTAACATCTATTTTTGAAATTATCACTCACTTTTCCATGTGATTTATAGGGCAGGTGCCCTTGGAGTTCTTCTCTTAACATCAACCAAAGACAAGAAGAATAATTCTCTACCTCTGCCTTTGCTTCCTTTTAAATAGGAGGTAGCTTAGATGAGTTCTGAAAGCTCACAATATATTGAAGAGCAAAATAAATCCTAGGTCTGGTCTTCTTGGACATGAGAAATGACAGCTCTAGAATGTTAGAAACTTCCATTTGTACATAAGATTCATATCCACAAAGGGTTTGGAAATAAATCCAGCTACTTTCAACAGGTGTTGACATTAGGTTAAGTGTTCCATCTAGTGGCCAAATCCAGCCTAGCATGTTTTCTTGGGGTTCTCAAATCTCTAAAAGATGATAAAGCAAGGACTGATTTGTCTTAAAGCATCCCCATTACCTGTACGGCAATGAAACATTTTGAATACTGAAAATCTTAGGAAGTTCAGGAAATTTTTACTTACAGAAAGAAAATATTCCCAGTCATATCCCAAGTCATAGGACAAGCTTTCCCCAATATAGTCAAAGCTCAGACATACCATCTTTCACTATTCAGCGATTTATCCAAAATTCGTTAAGCTCCTGTTACATAATAAACAGTGTAATCATCACTAGGAACACTAACATTAACAACCGAAAATGCCGTTAAGGAACTTATAGTCTAGTGGGGAAGACATGAAAATAGATAATAAAAATCCATATTAAATACATATTAAGTACAATGACATAGGAAGCTAGTAGAGTCCAGAAACAGGGAGGGGACTCAAAGGTTTAAATAAAATAAAACTTTCCCAAACCACCCATCTAGTAAGTTGTTGAGTTGGATTTGAACCCAAGTGTACCTAATTCCAAAGCTATTGGCAGCCCCGCAGGCCTCCTAGAATGGGTTATCTATCCCTGCTTCAGGTGACCAAAATTGTAGTGAGGAGGTCCATGATGTTACCACGTGGCTATCATGGGCATTTCTTGCAAAAGTCTAATTAGGCATAGCTCTGATAGTCCAACTTATCAGAGACAATCTAGTGGGATGCTGGATTTAGGACAATAGTTTCTGTCTCTTGCATGCTGGAATATGACTTAGAATTTCTTCTTAAGCCAAAGCTGGCTACTTCCCTTACTCTAGTGTAGTTTAGTAGGTAAGTAGACCACAGTTTGAATTCTGGCTCTGCTATTTACTAGCTGTCTGAGCTTGGTCAAGTTCATTAATGCCTGGAAACCGGGAGGCCTGATTTCTAGTCGTGGCTCTGACACTATAGATATACATAATCCCAGGAAACTCCTACAGGGCCATACCAAGCCGTGAAGGTTTCTATCGATAGTACGAGGTTACTGTCTAAATGATTGTATGCTCTAGGTCTAAAATTGAAAATTTTGGATATGATCATGAAAGTGCTGGCTTGATGAGTATGAGAGTGAAGGAGAGCCAAGAGGGTGAACGACAGGCACATCTAATTGAAACGAATGCCAATTAGAGCAGTAACCAGTCTTATGAAAAGGGAAGAGCTCCACTTCCACTTAAGGAATCTTTATGTAGGAGGAAGAAGCTCCAAAGGGATGTCACTGCTGCAACCATTTGGACTCTTTAGACGACCAAAAGACGATGATCTCGCATCTTACGGAAATGGAGGTTGCCAAGAGGAACCTCTCCTCCGCTTTCCAGCCAAAGGCTTAGGTAGCTACTGCAAACAAGGGGACACAATAGTGCCAGCTCTCCGGGTAGGACATTTCCTTCTCTCCCCTTTAATCCTTCGGGTCATGGGACGCATCAAATAAATGTCAGCTTGTATGTTTCACCTAAATAACTCATCCATATTAAGTGTACCTACGCATTAGATAAACCCAAAGGCAAAGTGCCTGAAATTTGCAGCCTGGTCTGCGACCTGAGTCACTTTCCACAGCCATTGTTATTTAGTGGCTAAGCCACTAAATGCTTTAGGCTCCCTGGAAAATGTGTTGGGGTATTGTTTAGACGAAGACTGATTGGTCATAACAAAATACATACTTCTGACTGCAAACCTTCTTCAGTGTTAATTCTTTTATAAAACAAGGCGTACTATGTAATCCTTAAGTTCCTTCCAACCCTGAACTTCTATGAGCATATGGGTGTACTGAAACCAGCTCTACCTGCCCTCAAGAGCCAATTGTTAATTTTTTTTTTTTTTAATTTTACAAGCCAGTGCTTAAGCCATGGACAGCATGAAATTGCCATGTTTGGAGTATTTACAACATAGAAATTGGCAAAGGCTACAAATCAGGGCTTTTGTTCAGAGAGCTAGCTTACTAGTATACCACTCAATGGGAGCCGTTTAACCAAATACATCCATTTGAGGGCACCGTATTAGATGCTCTAAGGAGGCAGTTCATAACCAGCCATATGGCCACCCTCCCAGATGGCATTTGACACGTGAGAAACATTTTTGTTTGTCAAAATAACAGGTAGGCACTCTAGGTATTTAATGAGCAGGGGCCTGGTCTGATAAACATCCCGTATGTGTATAATAGTTTCTCCATATAAAGAAAAATCATGTCCAAAATTTCAACAGCAACCCCATTGGGAAACTGTGCAAGAGGCCCACACACACTCTAACACCAACTTTTGGTAGCCTTCTTTGAGCTTCTATAGAAAATCACATTTGTATAAAATTGTTATCTATTGGACCAGCATATTAGAGCAGATAAGGCATCATCTCAGAGAGGAACATATTGACAATTTTCTCCCTGACTTCCTAAACTCCCACCTTAAGTTTATCTTTTTTGTCCTCAATTCTTTTTTTTTTTTTTTTTTTTTGAGATGGAGTCTCACTCTGTCACTCAGGCTGGAGTTTAGTGGCACAATCTAACACACTATCATCAGGAAGAGGCCAGATGGCTATCCAGCCTAACGCCTGATATATTTGAGCTGCTGAAACAAAGCCAGCAACCGTCTACTTCATGATCATAAGTGCAAGGAAAGAAAATCATCATGTGTTTAAACCATGATTAGTTGGGTTTTCTGTCACTTGGAGTCTACCTGATACACGGTTTGTCTCAATGGAACTAGGCTAAGATGAGTTTTTGATAAATGAGTCAGAGTGGAGATAGCAATGAGACGGAGACAGATTCATGAAGAGAAGACAGGCCTGGCACGGTGACTCACACCTGTAATCCCAGCACTTTGGGAGCCCGATGTGAGCAGATCTTTGCATCCATAAACAATTCTTAATTTCCTCTCTTGTTTCCTTTTCTTCCATTGGGTTTGATATTAACATAGAAAGAGGTTTTTTTTTCTATGTCCTTTGGAGACAATAGATAGTAAGTGGGTTAATTACTCAAAACTTGATTAGAAAATGGCATTTTCTCATTCCCAAGAGTACATATTAATTTGATCATAGAAGCATCAGACATTGAGTTATCCTTATTTTCTCCACCTTGAAGAAAAGTAAAACATTATTATTTATTTGCATGGTTTCCTGTCTTTGGGCACTAATTTAATTCCTTGTCATCATGGAAACTTTACTTAAGAACTAGGAAGTGTGGGGAAAAAAACGGATTGCGCTCTTGCAATGAAGCTTTCAAATCAATACAAAAAGGAAGTAAGTTCCAAACTTGTGTTAGTGACAAGTAGAATGCCAATTCCTTCATTTACAATAGAAAGAAATATGCCTTTTCAGTGAGCAATCTGATTGGATGAATTAATATATGTAAAGAAGGATCTTAAAACATCACCTGGGGCAGGTTTGCTGGCTCACACCTGTAATCTCAACACTTTGGGTGGCCAAGGTGGGAGAATCACTTGAAGTCAGGCATTTGAGACCCACCTGGGCAACATAGTGAGACCCCATATCTACAAAAAAAAATCTTAAAAAATAAAAATTACCCAGGCATAGTGGCACATGCCTGTTGTGCCAGCTACTGGGGGAGCTGAGGCAAGAGGATCTCTAGATCCCAGGAGTTTGAAGCTCCAGTGAGCTATGATCGTGCCACTGCACTCCAGCCTGGGCAAAATAATGAGAGATCCTGCCTCTAAAATACAAAATAAAAATAAAAACATCACACATACCCCATAAATATATACAGCTACTACATACCCATAATAATCAAAAATTAAAAAATTAAATATATGCATGTAAAGAAGAAATGTCTCAGTTAAAAGTTATGGAAGTATTAAGGAAAAAAGGGGTACAGAAGCAAATATTGTTAGCATGAACCCAAGGTACTCCCAGTAAAAATCTTTTCCAATGGATTCCACATGGTCTACTTCCACCAGCACCCTATATTTACTGTGAAAAGATGAACCAAGCTAAGCCAGCCATTCATCCTTTGATTCCTCTAAATCCCCTTGGTTCACTCCAAATATCTTAGGGAAACGATTATATTTTTCTTGGTGTATAAAGCTCAAGGTCTACCCCCAGGGAGAGAATGACCTGGTCAAGGGGACCTTGCTCGTCAGACCCAAGCTTTAGAGCAACGATGCTCAAACCTTAGCATTCCCTGGAGATTCTGTTAAATCATAGATCACTGGGTTCTGCCCCCAGAGAATCTGATGTGGTAGGTCTGCAGTGAGAACCTGATTTAGTAGGTCTGCAAGGAGGCCCCAGAACCTGCCATTTTATAGTTTCCCAGCTGATGATAATGACACTGGTCTGGTGACCATACATTGAGAAACAATCCTTCAGATAAAAGGATATGTGGCAAATAAATCTATAGATGATGGGAAGCTGGAAAAGATTACACTCAATTGTCTATATTTTATCTGTGAAGAAAGAAGCATGGAAATCAGGAAAAAGGGATGAAATTGGAGACAGAAAGGCTTGAGCAAAGTTTGAAAATTTTAAAATAACTACCACAAGGAATGACAAGCACTTGAGCAGTGCTAAAACCCTAACCAAGGTCAGAAGAGGTAATTATGATGAAGCTTCATTGAGTGCTGACTATATGCTAAGTTCTATGTTAGGAATCTTGAATGCATTTATTGCTCCTAAAATTCTATGTATTAAGAACTTTTGTTATCCCCATTTTCCAGGGAAGAAAATAGGCTCATAGGTCTAGTAAGTGGAAAAGCTAGGATTTGAATCCACAAAGTTTAATTGCAGAGTTCATATTATCAGCAATCACGCTAGTCTGAGACTAAATCATTAAACTTCCACACTTTGAAATGGAGAAGTTTAATGATTTAAAGCTTGGGCTCTTATCCAAAAGAGCCCAAATGGCTTTTTTTTGTGGTCAATGTTGAGACCACATTAAAACACCGTTTAGATGTTCCCACTCTCTGCTGATGATAGTGTTGGAGTGAAAGGGAGAGATGTGAAAGATACAGCAGGACCAGACAAGCAGAGAAGGGCGGGCTGGTTTCTGTGGAAAAGCCTCCCAGGTTGGAGGGTTGGCATAATACAGCTGATCCTCAGCTTTTCAGATCAGCTACTAAACTCTCATGTCACCAGTGGATTTGATGCCAACTCATTTATTTACAGTGAAGGGGGATGCACCCTTACACTGGTAACCAGAATACTTATATTCCATCTCCAGAGTATGTTCTTCCACCAGTCAACATACCTGAGATCCAAATTAGTCATCAGAAAGCCGTTTGTTGGACAGAGAGTCAGACCAGAGGAAGTAAATGGAGGTGCCAGTATTTAACTAGGAGATGCTGGTATGACCAGGCAGGTGTTTTCAGCTAGCATCCATTCTGATATCTATATCCATGCTACACTGGTTGATAATTGTTTTGTGTTTAGGTTATCCAAATGATAAAATGCGGGAATCGATGAATTACAGCCACTCTATAGGAATATTTCATTTAGAAACAAGCAGCAAAAAATAAAATAATGCTAGCACTATAAAGTAAAACATCTCATTAAGAAAGAGATCATTAAATGTTTAGTGTAATTTGGAAGTAAGAAGATGTCTAAGAAATTTCCAAGTAATCGAAATTTTTTTTAAGTTTATACACTTGGGTAAGAAAAAAATCTTCAGTTTTCTTGAAAATTTAGTTATGTGCCAAAGTGAATCCCCACATGATATAAATGAGAATATCTACTAAGAAACAACTAACTATAAGACCCCTGGTGTATTAGTCCATTTTTACACTGCTATAAAAAAAAAAACTACCTGAGACTGGGTAATTTATAAAAAGAAGGTTTAGTTGACTCACAGTTCCACATGGCTGAAGAGGCCTCAGGAAACTTACAATGATGATGAAATGGGAGGCAAGGCACACCTTACACGGCAGCAGGAGAGAGAGTGTGCACATGAAGGGGGAAGCAGCACCAGCG
The DNA here is from genome assembly GCF_037993035.2 of Macaca fascicularis. NCBI lineage: Eukaryota > Metazoa > Chordata > Mammalia > Primates > Cercopithecidae > Macaca > Macaca fascicularis. Next base: position 20,987,195 of record NC_088392.1, read on the forward strand.
CTTGTGAGAATTCACTCACTATCACTAAGGGAGAACTCCAACCCCATTTTTCAATCATCTCCCACCAGGTCCCTCCTTGGACATGTGGGGATTATAATTCAAGATGAGATTTGGGTGGGGACACAGAGCCAAACCACATCACCTGGTGATGGTTCCCCTGGCTTAGAATTTTAGATTACTAAATGAACAGAGCAATAACACAGGTACTTATCTAAACATAAGCAAAGACCAGCTACTTGTAAAGCAAATATTTTAACAGAAGTAAAAGAGTCAAATGGCCACATAAAAAGGCCAGAATAATTAATTATTTTGGTTAACTTTACCCAGAATAGAAATATGTATATTGTGTGTATAAAGCTGAGAACTATGCTCACGCATAAAGTCACACATTTTTAAAGATGTGCAAAATATCGCTTTCCAAGGATATTCATACCTAACATAAACACTATTCTATTATGTAAAAAACAGGAACATGTTGCTAATCCAGCATTATTTACATTGATGTGCTAAAATGTTCACTTGAAATAATTACTGGATTGGTTCTATTCAATTGCCAAAGCCTGACATTTACCTAAAAACTCCCCATTCGAAGTTGTTGCTACAAAAAGAAACTATCAATCACCTACAAAGTAAGTCAGCACCTTATTTCATCTGCCTACAACACCTATATTACACACAATACTCCCTGAGAACAGTATTAAAAGATGAATAGTGTTAAAAAACAAAAACTTTTTTAAGAGTTAATAAAATCAGCCTCACCAACACACAGATTATAGGCATTTTTTTTTTTTTGAGATGGGGTATTTTTCTGTGCCCCAAGCTATACTGCAGTGGCACAACCATGGTTCACTGCAGCCTCCTATGTTCAAGCGATCCTCCCACCTCAGCTTCCTGAAGCGCTAGGATTACAGGCATGACCCACTGTGCCCAGCCTAACCATTTTTTTACTGCTATAATTCAAAAAGTATTTTAAACTCTATAAATGCATAATTTTTAGCACATAAAATAATTACCTCTAAGCATGCTTTTATTTATAGAATTTCCACAAGTATAATAAAAAACCTTTAAAAATGCTCCCCAAAATAAATAACACTTTTTCACAGTATGACATTTTAAAATGTAAAACTTTGGACTATATGACAATTGGACAAAAAATGTAATCTAAGCCAATTTGATGTTCGTCAAAAAAAATGAGTAAGATGCTATCAAACTTATGAAATTTGTTCAGCAATTTTAAAGACGTTTAATTTAAATACAGGCTGATTGGTAATCTGGTCTCTGGCGCCATCTACTGCACAGTAGCAGTAACTTCTCCCTGTATGTTTCTTCAGCTAGATCGCAACTTACTTAATTTAGGTAAGAAATATGTACCTGTGTGAAAACGACTGGAAATTAATTTGAAGATAGAAAAATAATTGCTATGTTTACCGCATGTTCTCACTTATAGGAGGGAATTGAACAATGAGAACACTTGGACCCAGGAAGGGGAACATCACATACTGGGGCCTGTCGTGGAGTGGGGTGAGGGGGGAGGGATAGCATTAGGAGATATACCTAATGTAAATGACGAGTTAATGGGTCCAGTACACCAACATGGCACATGTATACATATGTAACAAACCTGCACATGTACCCTAGAACTTAAAGTATAATAATAAAGTATAATAATAAAATAAAATTTTTATAATAAATTTATAAATTTATAATAATAAAATAATAAAAGTATAACGCTGTGCACATGTACCCTAGAACTTAAAGTATAATAACAAAAAAATTTAAAAAAAAACTTCTGTAGAATGAGGTGTAGATGTAAAGGAATACACTAAAAGGGACTGTTAGGATTCTCTAAGAGAGTAAGTAGGCACAGTCATTGCACAGAGCTTTCTATATTTGCACTCCTTTTTCTCCCAAACAGTGTAGAGGACTACAGCATGCATTTGGCTCACTGAGAATACACCATCCTAATACTTACTAAAATAAAATTAGATATATGACAACTATACTTACAATATCCAAACGATACTGTAAGTATAGTATAGCAAAAGAAAAAAAATGCAAGGAGAAAATGAAGTTTCTTTTGATTATTTACGGGTGCATTCTAATTTTGTGGCATGATTTAGTCATTTCAAGCAGTCATTTTCCTTCTTTCTAACAAGTCTTATGATTATTTTCTTAACCATTAGATTAGTTTGAACGTGCTATGTGATTTTTAAAAATTTCAATTTGGTTAATTTTAAAATTCATTAGAGAAAACAACATATATTAATAAAAATATAACACTTTATTAAAATCTATGAGTATTCATTATTTTTTTAAAAAAGGAAAGAAAAATAATTGCTGTGTTTAGAGTGTTGCTTTGTCTTTTATTAATGGCTTGCATTTTTTAAGAAAATATATTGAAAATTATTTACAAAACAAAAATAAAACTTGAGAACCTTGGACAAAATGAGAAAATGAAGAGCACCAAGGCTGGGAATGAATTTCTCATGATCCCTTACAAGGTGGTGGACATGGTAGATTGTCACAAAGCTGGGGATGGTGACGTAAGTCATGTGACAGGTCAAAACTAAAGACCTGATTTTTCTCTTACTGTTTATAATTAAAACTTGTCATCTAGCATAATGTAAATCAAAACCTATAAATTAGCACTATGAGAAACGGGTTGCTCACATGATCACCTAACACTAATGGAGGAAAAGATACGAAGACATTCTCTGAATTGTCAAACAAATATAAACATATGATTCATCTAGTTCAGTTTGACTAGAAGTTTCCAAGATCAACTGTGCTGGAGAGTGTGAGGTTCCAGGGTTTCGCTTGCACCATACAGACCGCAACCTCGTGAGCTGCTAAACACTGAAAATGTTGACGTGCAGATACCTTTCCTGGTAGCCATTCTTACAAATTCTCCTTTCCCACATATTGTATAACACCAGTTATCTGAGGCTGTTCCAGCTGCTGTAACAGAGTACCATAGCCTGGGTGGTTTACCAAAAAAACAGAAATTTATTTCTCACAGTTCTAGAGGTTGGAAAGTCCATGATTAAGGCAGATTCGATGTCGGTTAAGATCCTGCTTCCTGGTCATAGCACCTTCTCACTGTGTCCTCACATGGCAGAAGGGCAAGGGAGCTCTCTAGGGTCCCTTTTATAAGGCCACCAATCCCATTTATGAGGGCTCCGCCACCATGACCTAATCACTACCCAACGGCCCCATCTCCAAGCACCGTCACACTGGTTTTGGTTTCAACAGATGAATTTGGAGGGAATGTAAACATTCGGGCTATAGCACCAACAAACCTTGAGTGTCAAGAAGGTACCTTAGATATGTTTGTAGGTAACTTTTCCTTCATAGTTCTTATGGAAATGACAATTACATATCCCTGTGTTGACTTGTTTGTTTCACACCTGTCTCCAAGAGGACCAACATTAAGCTAATTCTATTTTGTTCTCTGCTCTATCCATAGTACCCAGCACAATGCCTGATACATTCCCGTACATACTGTATGGATACAGTAAGTGCTCAATTAAAATTTTGACTAATTCATTAAAATATAGGCCTGGGGCAAAAGTGGGGGTGGGAAAGTAAGAAAGTACTTGGAAAAGTAAAGAGAGGGCAATAAAGGAAAAGAAGAGACAAAAACTCCAAAGTTCTATTTATTGACCCTCATGATAGGACCAGAAATTGCTCCAGGCCTCATTTAATGGGCCTGAGCAATATTTGCTTGGCCAATGAGCACCTCTATGTTTTAAATTTCCACCGATACTTGGTAAGACACACATGTGCACTCACAATGCTCTTCTCAAGAGGACTCAGAACCAATGGCTGAAGGCTACAACGCTATCACACCTGGTGTCAATCAGGGTTCCAGCAGAGAAGCAGAACTCATGGGAGTGCGATTTTTTATACTGATTTGACCCCACGGAACTGTGAGAGTTGACTAAGCAGTTTATGGAGCTTTTGTTTCTGTATCCAGGCCCCGGAGGGAATGGGGCTGTGATTAGAGAAGAAAAGATGGGCATGAGTCGGAAAAATCAAGGAGAAACCATGGCCTATAAGGACGAGATGGTACACACATGGCCAGGCCGAATCCCACCTCAGTCTCTCAGTGCCCCCAACTTCAGCGAGGAAAGTGACTTGCTGGCACTCATCCTCACAAAGGTAAACACACTCCCTGGGCAGGAGCTGGAGCAGCTGTGAAGCTGGCTGCTGCCCATGTCCCCAGGGCAGCCAACAGAGGTGCAATCACATGCATGAGTAGAACAGGCCCGGGACCCTGCACCCACCTTCTGAGCATCAAAGCAACCTGCTGCTGCTTCTCTTCCGCCTTCCAAATCTTGTACATCAGTGTCCCTTCTGGACCACACTAACTAGGTAGGTAACTATGGAGGGAAGAGAATTCAGGGAAACATCATTCCAGCTCAGCTTCCTTGACTCAATACAAATCTACCACAAGTTTGATGATTTGGTTTTGTTTTACCTGCAGGTGAATGTACTTACTACTGCAAGGGAGTACCAGGAGTCACACAGGCAAGTGTAGCACACTAAAGACCTTGCCTCGGCCGGACGCAGTGGCTCACGCCTGTAATCCCAGCACTTTGGGAAGGTGAAGTGGGCAGATCACGAGGTCAGGAGTTAGAGACTAGTCTGGTCAACATGGTGAAACCCCATTTCTACTAAAAATACAAAAATTAGCTGGTCGTGGTGGCCCACACCTGTAATTCCAGCTACACAGGAGGCTGAGGCAGGAGAATTGCTTGAACCTGGGAGGCGGAGGTTGCAGTGAGCCGAGACCATGCCATGAACTCCAGCCTGGGTGACAGGGTGAGACTCCGTCTCAAAAAAAAAAAAAAAAAACTTGCCTCAAATGGAGACTGCTTGCTTAGACACGAGTCATCCTCTCTTAACCTAGAATCAAACTTTACAAAGTCAAACATAGGCAGATGCCACAATCATTTACAGGTAAAGCTAATGACTTCCACATAAGGAGAAGCTTACTTACAGTAATTTCAGTGTAAAATTACAAGAACTAAGATGTGATCATTTTTGAATCATCTTCAGAGCTAACATGCCCATGATGACGTCCATGGTCAGAATCATGCTAAATACGTCACACTGGCTGGGGGCAGTGACTCACACTTGTAATCCCGACACTCTGGGAAGCTGAAATGGGCAGATCACTTGAGCCTAGGAATTTGAGACGAGTCTGGACGACATGGCAAAAGCTCAACTCCACAAAAAAATACAAAAATTAGCCAAGCATGGTGGCAGTTGCCTGTAGTCCCAGCTACTCAGGAGACTAAGATGAGAGGATCGCCTGAGTCTGGGAAGTTGAGGCTGCAGTGAGCTGTGATCATGCCACTGCACCCCAGCCTAGGCAACAGTGTAAGACCCTGTCTCAAAATAATAATAATAATAATAATAAATGTCCTACATGGATGATCTCATTCAGTAGTCACAACAATCTCATAATACAGTACCATTATTACCCCTTTTAAAGAAGCAGACCGAAGTTCATAGAGGCCAAATAATGGACACAAGTGGTGGAGCTGAGACTCCAACTTGGCATTTGAATCCGGAGCCTTTCTCACTCCGTTACCACGTGTAACAATGACTAGAGAGGTGACTTTCAAACTGGATTTCAAGTCATTAAAAGGTTCTTCCAATCAAAAAAAAAAAAAAGGCAAAAATCATTAAAATTAAAGACTTCTAAATAATGCACCACAGATGGTTTCAAAATCAATGCTAAGACATAAATACATTTGATTTTCCCAGAATTTATTAAAAGAAGCGTATAGGGATGATGTGTTTTGAGTAGCACGACTTGAGAGCCCTTGCCAGTTACTACACTATGCTGCCACCACCAGCTGAATCAAAGAGGGGTGTAATTCAATCACTCTCCTTTTAGTTCTGTATAGAAATGAGTAAACTTATCCAAAGGAAGAGAGGTAGGAAGCGACTCACAGAAATTCTCACGGGAGAATTGTCACCAGGCTATATTCAATCCATCCTTTATGACCTGCCTGTTTTTTTTGGGGGGGGTTGTTGTTTTGTTTTTTTGTTTTGTATTTCTCCTCCTGTAATTAATCATGACACGGGTATTGCAGAATATCAAAAGACACTTCCCCAGGGGAGGTGGTGGTGGTTATTAAAAACAAAACCAGTTCTTGAATATGTCACATGGTATATTTGGCCAATTTCTTTGAGTGTAAGGCAGCCTAATATAGCACCATACACATAGTGGATGTCAAAAGGTTCTTGCTTAGTAAATTAACACACTAACCATATGCACTAATTTGTGCTCCAGCCTACCAAGTAAATGTTATTCAAACCATAGAATAAAGATCTACTTCAGTCTTTGGCTGAATTCCAATCTGTACATACATAAGAGGAAATATCCAAAGGTCAGGGAACAACAACTACCAAGGGAAAAAAATGATTACAAGGGAGATGTAAGATGAACAAATTTCCAAAGCTTATACAGTGCCGGGAATTATTTGATTCCTTATAGCTGAAATGGGGGGATGGAGGGGGTCTTCTTGAATACACAGGCATTCAGTAGAGACCTCAGAAAGATGCTACTTTAAAAGTGGGACTAGGCTGAACATGGCGGTGCGCGCCTGTAGGCGCAGCTACTTGGGAAGCTCAAGGTGAGAGGATTTCGTGACCCAAGGAGCTTGAGGCCAGCCTCTGGGCAACACAGTGAGAGGGAGGGAGGCAGCCTAGGCAGGTAAGAAAAGCCAAGCAGGCCAAGGTCAGGCAGGGCAGGAGGAACAGGCAGGTTAAGCAGGCCAGGCGGGTTAAGCAGGCCAGGCAGGCAAGGAAGTCAGAAAAAAAAGTAAAGAAAGAGGGTCTAAAATAGCCCTAGAATAACTAATACTCAAAGTCAAGCACAAATTTAAAATATATTAGACGTACAAAGAAACCAGAAATATGACCCATAACCAAAATAAAAATCAGAAATAGAAACACAGAAATGACAGAGATAATGGAAGAAGCAAACAAGGATATTATAACAACCATCCTAAATAGACTCCATATGTTCAAGAAGGTAAATGAAAACATGTATGTTTTCCTTTCTGCCTTACTTGCCTATCTGGCCTTCATGGCCTCTTGCCTGCATGGCCTGCCTGGTCTTCCTGGCCTGCCTGCCTGCCTTGACTGCCTGGCTTTTCTTCCCTGCCTAGGCCTCCCTTCTTCCCTCTCATTATGTTGTCTAGGCTAGCTGGATTTGTCCGTTTTCACACTGCTACAAAGATACTAACCAAGACTGGGTAATTTGTAAAGGAAAGAGGCTTAACTGACTCACAGTTCCACATGGATGGGGGGCCTCAGGAAAGTTACAATCACGGCAGAGGGGAAGCAGGCACATCTTACATGGTGGCAGAGGGGAGAAGGATGAAGGAGGATCTGCCAAACACTTAAAACCATCAGATCTTGTGGGAACTCACTCAGTATCAACAGAAAAGCATGGGGGGAAACTGCCCTCATGATTCAATTACCTCCCTCACTAGACACATGGAGATTATAATTTGAGATGAGATTTGGGTGAGGACAGAGCCAAAGCATATCACTGGCATCTATCCAAAAGAAAAGAAGTCACTACATTAAAAAGACACCTGTACACATATGTTTATTGTAGTACAAGTCTACAAGTCACAATTGCAAAGATATGGAGCCAACCTAAGTGTGCATCATCTGATGAGTGGGTAAAGAAAATGTGGTATATATACACCATGGAATACTAATCAGCCAAAAAAAAAAAAAAAAAAAAGTATTTTGCAGTAACTTGGATGGAAATGGAGGTCATTATTCTAAGTGAAGTAACTCAGGAATGGAAAACCAAATACCATATGTTCTCACTTAGAAGTGGGAGCTAAGCTATGAGGATGCAAACGCTTACAAAATAGTATAATGGGCTTTGGAGACTCACCATGGGGAATGGTGGGAGGCGGATAAGGGATAAAAAACTACACACTGGGCCGGGCGCGGTGGCTCACGCCGGTAATCCCAGCATTTGGGGAGGCTGAGACGGGCGGATCACAAGGTCAGGAGATCAAGACCATCCTGGCTAACACGGTGAAACCCCGTCTCTACTAAAAATACAAAAAATTAGCCGCGTGCGGTGGCGGGCGCCTGTGGTCCCAGCTACACGGGAGGCTGAGGCAGGAGAATGGCGGGAACCCGGGAGGCGGAGCTTGCAGTGAGCCGAGCGGAGATCGAGCCACTGCACTCCAGCCTGGGCGACAGAGGGAGACTCTGTCTCAAAAAAAAAAAAAGAAAGAAAAAATACATACTGGGTACAATGTACACTACATTGAGGGATGGGTGCACTAAAATTTCAGACTTCGCCACTGTACAATTCATCCGTGTAACCAAAAACCACTTGTACCCATAAAGCTATTGAAATTTAGAAAAAAGAAAATGATACATTACACTTGAAAAGCATATCTTTAGATGATGTGTAGACTTTCATGAGAAAATTATAAATGTGCTCACAAATGTTTGGGTCTGTTCTGAAGTGCGTCCAACTATTTTGTAACTTTTTAATAAAAGTTTAAAAACTGTTCTGAGAGTTGAATCTACTCCTTATAAAGATGAGGAATTATTTCTATAAATTTTATTTTTTCTATCACCACAGAATCAAAATGGCTTTGCACATTATAGTGGGAAAGAGGGATTGTAATTTCAAAAGTATTAAAAAGTCATAAGACAACATTTTTGAGATTTAACTTAAAACAGGAATATTTCTATCTCTTTATTCCCTATTTTTCTTTTGGGACAAGAAAACATGCAAAATCTGAACGCAGTGAGAGTTTCAACCTGCATGTTATTTAATGCAGGATGGAATCTTAATGAACTTTGATAAATTGACTAAATCAACATATATTGAGCATGCTCTTAGTTGGACATACTAAAATATACAAGAATTTGCTTCTTTTTCTGGAAAAAAGTCATTGATCTTAAAAAAACAATGGAAAAAGAAAATTATTGTTTTAAGGGTAATGGCTTTTCAACACCTTTCACTATTCTCAGTGAACTAAAATTAACACTTCATGTTTCTTTCATGGCACTTTCACTTGCCACTTTGACCTCCCTATTCAGATTGTTGTGTCCTGAATTTCTGCGTTCAAAGCCTGTTCTATTAAACCTCTCTTCTTCTAAGAGTCCCTTGCTAAGCTTCCTCTCTGAGGTAGCAGGAGGGACTGGACTTGAGAGGTGGGGCTCAGACACTGGACCAAATTGAAGACTAGCTAAAACAGGGCAGGGCAAATGCAGCTTTCAGTCAGACCCACCCAACAGTGTGCAATACAGCAACACCTGGCAGTTACCACCCCTTCCCATGGCACCCAGTGATCCAAAAGTGACTACCTGTTCCCTGCATAAAACGCCCCTTAATCTGCATGCAATTAAAAGTGGGCATAAATATGACTGCAAAACTGCCCTGAGCTGCTACTCTCTGCCTGTGGGGTAACCCTGCTCTGCAGGGAGAGGCACGGAGCTGTAACACTGCCTGCTCAATAAAGCTGTTTTCTTCTAGCTCTGGCTTGCCCTTGAATTCTTTCTTGAGTGAAGCCAAGATCCCTCACTGTCTAAGCTCCAGTTTAGGGCTCACTTTCCCTGTATCACTTCCACTCAATCCCATACCCAACGCTAAGCCACAAGCCCCTGAACTGTGCATTTCTTGTGTGAGGATTCAGTATGTGTTATGCCCATGGAGACTCGCTTTCCAGGTTTCTCCCTATAAACCAAAAATAAAATTCTAAGCCCCCCACCCAACTGAATGGACCCCCCCTTGGCCAAGGAGACCCCAGAAAGACCTTAAAAATGGAGTTCCCTGCCATGACAGGGCAGGAGGTCAGACACCCTCATTATACCCCCTCCCTTTTGCAGTTTAGACACAAGGACTGACCAGCATTGATGTGAAAATAGAGATCATAAGACTGACAGCATGGACTCTTTCTAGCAATGAGATACCAGATTATAAACAGAGCCTAAGGCAGTGCCCTACACTTAAACAATAAACTATCTTCTAACTGCCACAAGGTTTTTCTTTTTCTCTAAAAAAACAGCTAAACAAGCACTGGCCTCGAGATAAGCAGTATTGAAACAAGCGCAGCTGATCCACCACCAGATACTGACTGACTAAACCCTTGTTCCACAAGCCATAACTACAGCTGTGAGTGGTCAAAAGACTGATCAAAAGATCACTGAGTTTTTCCAGAAAAAGAAGCAAATTCTTATATATTTTAGTATGTCCAACTAAGAGCATGCTCAATATATGTCGATTTAATCAAATATCTCCAGATCAGAAGACCCAGCAACCATGAACTAGCTCTGGTCCGTTTACAGATGCTGTGCATTTGAAATGCCTTTTTGTCCTAAAGAGCCTTTTGACATACGGGGCCTACTTGTAATACATTTAAATCTTAACTCTCCACCCCAAAGTAAACACAAATCATATGTAACATGCAAACTTGTTCAATACGCAAGCATCAGGATCACCTTCATGAATATTCATAGCTCCTGCCATAACCTGTTGAATATGTATGTTTAGCCAATCTGTTCAGCATAAAAGTCCTACCCAACCCCTCCTTCAAAGTGCCTGTCTCTGGTCTTTGCCTGAGACTATGCTTCCCAGCTTGTCAGAATGGCCACATTGCTAGCTGTAACCCTTTAAAAGAAATAGTCTCCCTTTCCAGATTTATAGATCTTATGATTTTTCTTTTTATTTTATTTATTTATTTTTTTTTTTTTGAGATGAAGTCTCACTCTTGTTGCCCAGGCTGGAATGCAATGGCACCATCTCAGCTCACTGCCACCTCCGGTTCAAACGATTCTCCTGCCTCAACCTCCTGAGTAGCTGGGATTACAGGCGCCTGCCACCATGGCTGGCTAATTTTTGTATTTTTAGTAGAGAAGGGGTTTCACCATGTTGGCCAGGCTGGTCTCGAACTCCTGACCTCAGGCCATCTGCCTGCCTCGGCCTCCCAAAGTGCTGGGATTACAGGCATGAGCCACCGCGCGGCCTGATTTTTCTTTGGTTAAGTGCCTAAACAGAGTTCCATTCAGTGAGGATTTCCCAAAAAGTAAAGTGCTATTGGATGACTGGTGCCATCCTTTTATGTCCCAGCAGATGCATCGAGGTAAGTTACTTTTTAAAAAATCTATGTTGCTCAAAATATGTTCCAGGAATAAGCCAGAGATTTACCTGTATAAATGCCACCCTTTAAAAATTGCAAACACACATCAGAAGAGATAATTCCATTAACCATACACCTTTTTTTAAAAAAGAGAACTATATAACAAATGTTTATTAATAATTTATCATGACTCAGAAACATATGGATTTCATTTATATTTCTATATAAATTTTATTATGACCATAAAAATAACTATGTAGTCAACAATGATTTAATTGTACATTTTAAAATACCTAACAGTGTATAATTACGCTGTTTGTAATACAAAGGATAAATGCCATTCACATTTGAGGTTGACATCTAGTTTAGCTCAGAATTCAGTTTTGCTTGAAAAGAAAAAACACAATCAACTGGAATTGTTAGGCAGCACTGGAAGAATTTACAGTTGGTCTCTAGGTAGCTGATAAGACTAGCATATGGGGGATACTAAATACATTATTTTTTAAATGAATGAATGAATTATTCAGAAACAAAAATAGAAGAGGAACTAAAAGATAAATGGCCTGATTTTCACATTCTTCTAAAACTCCGAAGTGGCTGATGCTACTTCAAGTCATCTCCCATGTTGCCTTGGCCAGGTAGCCTCAGATTCAGATTTGGCAAACATGTATTAGGCACTTGCAATGTGCCATACATTTCCAGAGAAATGTTGAAATCAACACACGTCTGAAAGGATGCAAAGCTCAACCTCATAACAATAACTCACCTCCTTGTCTAGGCTAGTCCAGTATTATTAGTTCCATCTATTATCCTAGGGCCTTTTCCTCCTCAACTTTCACCTATCTCCTGAGGGAAAAACAAATAAAGGAGAGAACTATCTTCTCATTCATCGACCCCTTCTTTCCTGTCTTTATTGGTAATAAATTCTTCTCAACTTCTAGAGCCAAGCTGCACACATCCTCTATTCCTCAAGAAAGTTGAAGTCTCGCGTCTTGGACCTTCACCAAGTCTCGCGTCTTGGACCTTCTAGTCCATAAGGGACTTAGTATGAGAAGACATTATCCTGCATATCTCAGCAGTGGTTCTTCTGTTGTGCTTCTGTCTTACTTGTGTGGAAGAAATAAATGGAGACCATCCAAATAAGAACAAGGAAAGGTGATTCATTCAGAGCTTGCTCTAGCAAGAGAGCCAGCCACAATCGCTTGTGTTTGGCAGAGCTGCAAAGGCAGGCAGAGAGATGGAATAGCTTTATAGTGGAAAAAACGGGAGGCTTGAGTATATCCTGATTGGAAGTTGTTGGCCTGGGGAAGCTGGAGGCAGAGTAACTAGAAGCCTACCCAACCCTGGAGGCAGAGTAACTAGAAGCCTACCCAACCCCTCCTTCAAAGTGCCTGTCTCTGGTCTTTGCCTGAGACTACACTTCCCAGCCTGTCAGAATGGCCACATTGCTATCTATAACCCTTTACAAGAAATAAAGTCTCCTTTTCTAGATTTATACATCTTACGATTTTTCTTCAGTTAAGTGCCTACACAGAGCACTCGGTTAGCAGTCATATTTGACATTCTTGATTGGTTAGTGGTCATATTTGACATTCTCCTGGCATTTAACTTGATTGGTTAGGGGTCATATTTGACATTCTCCTATTGGTTGTATGTTGTAAGTGGAGACAAAAATTAAGGAAGTTTAATTACATAGACCATGTTCATGACTGGGAACATAATAAACATGTCAATTCTCTCCAAATTAATCTATAAATCTACTAATGTTCCATTTCAGATTTCATTAAGGTTTTTGAACTTGACAGGCCAAAGTTAAATTTCATTTGGAAGAACAAAGGGCCACAAAATCACTTTTAATGAAAAAGATACGGGATGTTGTTACTCTAAGAAATATCACTGTAAAGTGTAATGATTAGGACATTGTGATCTTGACGTAGTAAAGACAAAAACATAGGTGAAACATATCAGAAAGTAAATATAGAAATCTGATGTACACCAAATTAACATTATAAATCAGTGAGAAAGAATAAACTATGTAATGGTTTGGAGTCTATAGAAAGAGATTATTGAGATCCTTAAATTCACCCCATAGATAAAAGTCAATTTTAGGTGAATTAAAAGGCTAAATGTGAAAAACAAACTTTGAAAAATTTCAGAAGAAAATGTAAGAGAATAACTTTTTAAAATTGTGATAAGGGGCCGGGCACGTTGGCTCATGTCTGTAATCCCAATATTTTGGTAGGCCAAGGTAGGAAGATTGCTTAAGCCCAGGAGTCAAGACTAGTGTGGGAAATATAGTGAGACCCTGTCTCTACAAAAAATTAAAAATTAGCTAGCCATGGTGGTGCACACCTGCAGTCCTAGCTACCTGGGAGGCTGAGGTGGAAGGATCTGTTGAGCCTGGGAGTCAAGGCTCTAGTGAGCCATGATTGCATCACTGCACTCCAGCCTGGGCAGCAGAGTAAGACCCTGTCTCTTAAAAAAAAAAAAAAAAAAGGCCGGGCGCGGTGGCTCAAGCCTGTAATCCCAGCACTTTGGGAGGCCGAGACGGGCGGATCATGAGGTCAGGAGATCGAGACCATCCTGGCTAACCCGGTGAAACTCCGTCTCTACTAAAAAATACAAAAAACTAGCCGGGCGAGGTGGCGGGCGCCTATAGTCCCAGCTACTCGGGAGGCTGAGGCAGGAGAATGGCGTGAACCCGGGAGGCGGAGCTTGCAGTGAGCTGAGATCCGGCCACTGCACTCCAGCCTGGGCGACAGAGCGAGACTCCGTCTCAAAAAAAAAAAAAAAAAAAAAAAAAAAAAAAAAAAAAGTGATAAGGAAGGAAATCTTATATAAGATATCAAAAGTATAAATCATAAGAGAAAAAACTGATTAACCTAACGACATTAATTCCTGAGACTTTTATGTTAAAAAAAGACACATTTAAAAAAGAGAATATAACTAAAACCACCAAATTATATACTTTTAAAAAGGCGCGGTGGCTCACGCCTGTAATCCCAGCACTTTGGGAGGCTGACGCGGGCGGATCATGAGGTCAAGAGACCATCCTGGCTAACACGGTGAAACCCAGTCTCTACTAAAAAAAATACAAAAAATTAGCCGGGCGTGGTGGCAGCGCCTGTAGTCCCAGCCACTCAGGAGGCTGAGGCAGGAGAACGACGTGAACCCGGAAGGCGGAGCTTGCAGTGAGCCGAGATCGTACCACTGCACTCCAGCCTGGGCGACAGAGAGAGACTCCGTCTCAAAAAAAAAAAAAAAAAAAAAAAAATTGGTGGGTAGTATGGTACGTAAATTATATCTCCATTAAGCTGGTATTTACAAAGTGTAAAGACTTAAAATAAAAACAACCTACCACTTTATACCCATACGAATGGCAAAAATTTTTTAAATTTTAAATTTAGTAAAGATGGGGTTTTGCCGTGTTGGCCAGGCTGACTACCCGGTTTTCAGTGTCCTCATAAGCCCCCAAGTAGGAAATCATCCATGGAATTTCCAGGTCCAGCAGCGCCCATGCCACACTCTGGCAATACCAAGCAGTGCCACACTCTGGCAATACGAAGAGTGTGCAAGGATGTGAAATATACTGTGGGAATAAATGCTGGTGAGATATAAATTGTTACAACCACTTTGAAATTTGTCAATGTCCGATAAACTTGAAGATGTTTGTACCCCATCATCCAGAAACTCACGTCCACATATATATATTATAGAAACTTGAACACACGTGACCTAAAAGACTTCGAAAAAATGTGCACAGCAGCATCATATTAAAATCAAGAAATTTTAAACTCATCTAAATAATCACTAAGGGAAATGTTTAAATTATGGAATATTCATAAATGAATTCCTGCATAGCAGTCAAGAAGAATAAACAAAAGCTGTACGAATCAACATGGTAATGCCATGTTGCTACCTCTGGAAAACAGGGGGCAGGGAAAGAATCTGAAGTGGACACAAAGGGAGCTTCATATAGACGAAGCTTCAGTCCACATCTATGGAATGTTTTATTTTGTGTTTCCAAAATCTGAGGCAAAAGGTAGCAACAATGTCATTTCTAAGATCTGGGCAGTGGTACATGAGTGTTTATTATCATATTTTTGTGCTTTGTATATCTGAAATAATTTCAAAAGAAAGGAAATCCCTTTGGTGTTTAATAAACATGCATTATTCTAAAATTATAGTAAACATTAATAATATTGTTGATGTCAACACATCTGTTCTAACCAAACACTTCATTATCAAAAATTTTGGAATCAAAGGAATAGTAGCAAAGAATTCCAAAATGTCCTAGAAACAACTCTTACAAAATGAAAACATTGTTCTCTGCATTCTTTTTTATTCCCCCGAGATGGAGTTTCACTCTTGTCGCCCAGGCTGGAGTGCAATGGCGCGATCTCAGCTCACTGCAGCCTCCACCTCCAGGGTTCAAGTGATTCTCCTCCCGAGTAGCTGGAACTACAGGCACGTGACACCACACCCGCTAATTTTTTGTATTTTTAGTAGAGATGGGTTTTCACCATGTTGGCAAGGCTGGTCTCGAACTCCTGACCTCAGGTGATCCACCACCTTGGCCTCCCATAGTGCTGGGATTACAGGCGTGAACCACAGCACCCAGCCATTCTCTGCACTCTTACCGATGCCCATGTAAGAGTGGCATCCAGAATCCTTATAAGTCAATCCAATCTATCCTTCCCCTTTAAATGCAACTCACTAAGTATGTGCTGATGAAATGTTACTAACAGAGGATTCCTTCTATTCTTTAGTTGAAACCATGCTCTTTCCAAGGCTTGCCCAATATATCATCATAAGGTAATAATCCCAATCATGAACCTTTTTTTTTTTTACTAGCCCCTCCATTTGTTTTTCCAGAAAAGGCCATTTTCTCTTTTTGTTTGTCTTGATCTCAGCTCACTGCAACCTCCGCCTCCCAGGTTCAAGCAATTCTCATGCCTCATCCTCCCGAGTAGCTGGAATTACAGGTGGGTACCACCACGCCCAGCTAATTTTTGTGTTTTTAGTAAAGATGGGGTTTTGCTGTGTTGGTCAGGCTAATGACCCAGTTTTCAGTGTCCTCATAAGCCCCCAAGTAGGAAATCATCCATGGAGTTGCAGGTCCAGCAGCGCCCATTGGGTCTGTCCCCTTCTCTTTCTATTGACTCTGGCTGTGGTGTCTTTCACTTTGAAGAGAGATGATCAACAAGAAAGCGGCCAAAAAAGAGCGAGCATCAAGATTAAAGAGAGATGTGAGACTAACAAGGCAGTGAGATGTGAGACTAATCCTGGCTGCCTGCTATCCTTAATGGCAAATGAGCAAGGATGTCCCATGCATAATTTCACAGAAACAGCATCTAGACCCATCTTAACAGACTGGACCCATGGCTAATTTTTACACAGAAAACATTGTGAGGGTAAATATAAAAGCCTTTACTTGGGTGCCAAAATCCCAGTGTCACATGTACAGGGTAAGGACTAAATGAATTCACAGCCATGTGTTCAATGTTTTTAATTTGTTTAATTGACCAGAATACTCACAGTCAGTAAACACTGAACTGTGGCTATGAAAATAAAAATGCTACTGCCGTTTTAGAATCCAGGAGGGGAAAGTGTGTGCTTGTTAGGCCCATCATGTACAACATCAACATCTGGAGCATTGCATCTAATTCTGGGCACCATGTTTTAAGAGTTGCTTTAGCACATTTAAAGAGCAGTAAAAATAGCGAAGAAATCAATAACCACTTTATAAGGAAGAGTGGAAGAAACATAAAGAGAATGGAAGTCCTATGGATGTAAGCAGCAACTTAAATCAAAGAGCAACCCTAATCCTGCTAGACACAGAACGCAATCTGTGATCACACTGGAGGGGGCTGTTAGACTGATGGGGAGCCCATACCGCGAGGCGAACGTGAGAAGCACTACACTATGGAAACCCATTATCATGGGCCCATAGTGAAAAGAACTTCTCATGCTCATGTTATAGAGAGGGGTGAATCTCTCTAAAAATGTTAATTTTTCCTTCAGTTTCACCCAATTGATATAGATCAATTGCCTAAGAATAAATAAAAATATAATTTACTTTAAAAGACTGAATAAAGGGTCAGCATGACAGAATTCTGGGGGCTAATGGGATGATGGAATGGCTCAGTATCTTGATTGTGGTAGTTATTACAACTCTTGACATTTGTCAAAATCTATAGGTCAGTACACCAAAAAGAATCACTTCTACACTTTGTAAATTATAAACTAGTCAAAATGTTTTGTTTGAAATAAAACAAAATGAATTTTGTCTAAAATAAAGCAAAATGAATTTTGTCCGAAGACAGCTTCTTGTTTACACCATAGGTGTTCACACTGATTCCAAACAGAAGAAAGCAACTAATGAAAGCCCAAGCACTTAATCTTCTTAATGCTTTTGGGGAGGGAAGGGATTTATGTATATTAATTCTGGAGTGACTGAAAAAGAAAAGTTCTGTTTCGGTCTTTCTGTGTTCACTCCCAAAGGAGGTGCTGCTGATTCTCACTCTTATCCTCAGCCCTAAGGTCGGCTCAGAAATGGGGGCTGGAGAAGAGAGGCCAGCTGCCTCTTCCCTTCTCCGCATAGGACCGGACAGAAATACATACAGGAACTGGAATGTGATATATGACATACTGACGAGGTCTGGTTGGCTTCCTGGCCTCTCTAACCTGTTTGAACGGAAAAATAACAAGCAAGAGAGAAATGAGCATTTACTCTTTTTTTCCTCTCGCTGCTTCTCCTTTCATCATAGAGGTGATTTATTACTGAGTTTTCATGATCTTAGCCTGATCTGGAAGTCTAAACATAAGATCATTAATTTGCATAGAAGAAAGAAACCTATGTATGCATGCACATACGCTTAGAATTGTGAAATGATCTTTCTTTTTATTTACTTATGTATTTATCTTAAGAGACAGGGTCTCTGTCTGTTGCCCAAGCTGGAGTGCAGAGACTATTCACAGGTGCAATGCCAGTATTGATCAGCGCTGGAGTTTTGATCTGCTCAGTTTCTGGGCTGGTTCACCCCTCCTTAGGCAACCTGGCGGTGCCTCACTCCCGGAAGGTCACCGTAGTGATGCCGACACCCAATCGGCATAGCACACAACAGCCCAGAACTCCTGGACTCAAGCAATCCTCCCACCTCAGCCTCCCAAGTAGCTAGGACTACAGATGCATGCCATCAGACCCAGCTATTTTCATTTTATATCTTTGTATTATATGGTGTTTTATCAGATAAGAAATAATAATAAATAAAAATCAACATACAAGTTTTCTAACTAACAGGTACTGTTTAAAGACACTGAGAGTGTTCAATTATTTTACCAACAGATGGAATGTTCATCTTTGGTGCATGAGTTCTAAACTGTAGACATGTCTGGAGCAACTAAACCCTAGCGCCATGACTACTTGACACGTGAGCAGAAGAGGCTGCCTGCAACAGAAGAGGCTCTTGTGAATAATAGTCTATGCTTCATTGTGTCACCAAGAAACAAGGCAAGGCCTAACCTCCTGCTCCAGATAACACCAGCTCTCTGCCAGCTGACCAGGTGCCTATTACTCCCAACCTCCTAAAGAAGGAGTCTGTCGAAGGCCTTGGCTCTCACCTGTTCACTCTGCCTCTGGAAACTGCAAGACAGAACAACTGTCCAGTGGCTCCCATATGAGACATACTAAACTGGATGTCTTGCGCTATGAGATTATTATGCTGATCCTTCATCTTGTAACAAATTATTAAGAAAGCATATTTACATTTGCCTTTTACAGCTGTATGTGTAAACCTGTTTCACACAAACCAAGGCAGAAATAAACATGTTTAACTAACACATTCTCAACATTTGCTTCTAAAGGTGTTTCTCTAACACTTCCATTCATTGAAAGAAAACAACTTATGATGCGTCTTTAAGAAAGCACGCTTACAATCACTTCACCTCAGTCATCAGCAGCAGCCCAAACCCTGCATGTCAGCCACCATCACCCAAACCACCAGGCACATGCACTAATATGACCCAATTTCCCCTCCTCTCCACCCTTCAAAACCCTGCTGGTGAGTTCTATGGAATGTACAGTGTATCATCAGGAAACTCGCTTTATCCTCAAACTCTTCTCTAAACCTTCTCCTCTCCTCTTTCATGCCCTATCTGGAACATGCTCATTCCATAAAAACACCTCTTCCTCCTTCCCCACAGCCCTCTAGAGAGGCAGCTGTCTTTTCTTACTCCATGAGCCTTGTGGTCTGGGAATGGGATATTGTCCTTTCTATGCTAGAAAACCTAGCAGTGCTCTCTCTAAATCATATCCCAACTCTGTCCAACTCACTGCATCTTCACCACCGCTATCATCAGCCAGGCCGTGCCAACCCTCTCTTAACCTGTCTCTCTCTCCACCCTTACCCTGCTGTGGTCCATCTCTCCACAGCAGTCATCTTGCTTTTAACTGGCTGTGATATCACATCTCTCTGCTCCTTAAAACCCACCAGGAGTTTCAGTCCCTACTTTGCCTTGCAAAACCTGCATGATCTGGGCCCTGTGTGCATCTCTGTCTCTTGTGCCCCTTCTAGCTTTGCCCACTGTAGTGAAGAGAATTGTGTCCGCCAAAAAGACATGTTGAATCTCTAACACAGCCTACCCTCATACCTGTAAATGTGATCTTTTTAGAAATAGGGTCTTTGCAGATGTAATCAAGTTAAGATGACATCATTACAGAAGGCCCTAAATCCAATGACTGGCGTCCTTATTAGAAGAAAAGGCCATGTAAAGACAGAGACATTGGCAGGGCATGATGGCTCATGCCTGTAATTCCAGCACTTTGGGAGGCCAAGGCAGGAGGTTCACTTGAGCCCAGGAGCTCGAGTCCCGTCTGGGGAACATGGCAAGACTCCAACTCTTAAAAAAAAAAAAAAAAAAAAAAAATTAGCAGGGCATGGTGGTGCACATCTGTGGTCCCAGCTACTCAGGAGGCTGAGGCAGGAGGATGGCTTGAACCCAGGAGGTCAAGGCTACAGTGACCCATGTTCATGCCACTGCACTCCAGCCTGGGTGACAGAGGGAGACCCTGTCTCAAAAAAAAAAGAGACACAGAAAGAATGCCAGGTGACAATGAAGGCAGAGATTGGAGCAATGCATCTATAATTCTCCCGTAGAGGATCCTTTCTTGCCCTTCCTAGCTTCTGGTAGCTAAGAGGGACTATAGCCCTGCTGACACCCTGATTTCAGACTCTGGTGTCCAGAACAGTGAAGCAATAAATTCCTGTGGAGCTAAGCCACCCAGTTCGGGGTCATTTGTTATGGCAGTCCTAGGCCACTAATAAACCCACCCTACTCTAGGCATAGTGACCCCTCTGGGCCCCTTGAACACACCAGGCTGATTACTGACCTAAAAACTGTGTTCTAACTTTCCTCTCTGACCAGAATGTTCTTCCTCCTATCTTTATATGACCAGCACTTACATGCCATTCATCTCAGCTTAAATGTCACCTCCCCATTTTCAAACATTCTACCTAAAATAGCTACCCAGCTGCTTCCTATTACATAACCTGTTTTAGTTCCCTGTATAGCCTATAGCTATCTGATGTTACACATGATTGTTTATAGATCATCTGTTTTTCTCCATGCACTAGATGAGAACAGTGACTTGATTATCTTAGTTATTGCTGTCTCCTGGGTGCCTAGACAGCACATTGTACCTACGTAGGTACAATGGTCCCAGCTTGCCCAGGAATGTTTTTAAAACAGTCTCATGTCCTGGGAGGCCCCTCAGTACCAGGAAACCCAGGATGGCTAATCACTTTACTAGTAGACATTGTCAATCAATCCAATTATCCATACATATTAGAAACTGAATGCATTCATTAAACTTTCAAAGAAATAAAGTTCGTACTCTAAAATCTAACACAACATAATTGAGTATTTTAGTCACAGGTGGCCACTAGATGGCTAGATTCATTAACACACCAGCTTTCATTCAAATCACCCTAAGGTGAGGAGACATTTCATTCCAATCGAAGTATTAGGGGTACTCAGCTGTTTCTCATGGTACTGTAAGAGCATAGAACTATATACCTTTGAAGAATTTATAATTTCCATGTGTATTTCTGAAAAATCATTAAAATTTTCCATGCTGAAAAAAAAAGACGGATTTATAAATACTATGACTAATTCACATTTTTTATGTTATTTCTGAGATTTTTGTCACTAACATGAAAAATCTATATTGGGACAGATAAAACTGACTACAAAAACATCTTGTATCCAGGGATTTAAAATACAGCCAATATTTATTTATTCACTATAGGGACCATCTGAAGATTTTAACAGACGCAGAAAAGAAAATCAGCTTCTCAGAAAAACATCTACTGTTGGAAATGTTCTGAAAGCAAGTTTTTCTCAAGTTTGCAGACCTTAGGTAAGAGAGAATCCTCAGCTGGTGTCATATTCTAGGAGAACCTCATAAAGTCACTAAGGCAAAAAGAAGCTCATCTCAAGAATTCTTCTCTGCAGGGAAGATTTGCCACTCTGATTACTCTAGAGATTAAAATTTGCTCAAGGGAACAGTTTCTAAAACAGAGCTTGTAATTTCAGGAAATTTTACTCCTTCTTATTCCCAGAGATTAGATCGATCTGATCTTGGCAAGACACAACACCACTTTTGTAAACTTGCAAATACATGCAAGCAATATTTCTACACTATATATTAAAAATATATGTTTGTAGCAAAATTTAAACCATGAACAGACATAATAAAATGCCCAGTTATCATTGTGTGGACCTACAGGAAGAAATAAAGGGAACAGAATCACAAAGTAGATCGAGGGAACTTCAATTTTATTAGAAATGTTTCTTAATTTTATGAGTTTAATATGTTCTTATGGGTGCTAATGCTTGTGACATCATTTTTTTCTTTTTTTTCCTTTTAACATTTCCAATTAACAAACAAGAAATAAATAAATAGCTATTGCTGCCAAGAGTCATTTGACTTTCCTGCAAGGAGTGTGACAAGCCAAGGAAAGAAATAGAATGAGTTCAAGATGAAGCAGCCTTCGGCCTATGTGTCTGAAAGAAAGCTGTAAGAAATCAGGATGGATTATTCTAGTTAGAAGTTGGTTAGTGCGTAGGCGGGTTTCTCTTTATACACTTGTTATTAGAAAAAAGGTATTTTGCTCAAATGCAGTTCTGATGAGAGCACTTTATAAATAAGAGCCTGGTAGTTGTTGAGAGAGATGGAGTAAGGGTGAGAAGACAGGGATGAAGGTATGGGGAAATGATAGTCACAGCGTACAGAATCTCAGTTTCACAGAAGGAATATGGGTTTTTTTTTTAGTCCTATTGCCCAGCATGGTGAACATATTTATATTAGAGTGTTGCACCTTTCAACATTGCTAACAGCGATTATTTCGTTTCATATTTATAAATTATAACATCACTTTGTACCCTATAAATTTATATAAGTTGAAAATTTACAATTAAAAATACAGTTTGATTTACAATTTAAAATAAAGTAAAATAAAACACTGATAATGGTATCGCAGGAGACAATAGCAGACGAAATTTTCTCTAATGTTTACCAGAAGTTTTTAAAGAGCCAAAATATTTGTCCACAAACATCAAAACAGTGAAAGGTACACATCCCTGTTCTATAATCTCAGAAAAGTGATGGCCAGAGGGAAAGAAACAGAGACAATTTTGGTGTAGGTTAGCACATCTCCTAATCACCCCTGAATTAGTCTGGTCTAGTCAGAAAATGGAAGGCACCATAGTTTACTTCAAAAGGAGGGAATTTGAAGCTGGGGGAGGGTAAAACCAAGCAGAGAAAAGGAGGGGGGAAGAGGAACAGCGTAGAATGAGCTGCTCTGAGGAAAAGACAAATCCGCTTCCAAGATTCCAGCTGAGAGATAGAGAAACCCAGGCTTTTCCCGGCATCTTCTCTTCTAGTCTTACATTAGCAGAACTTTCATGGACACAAGAGGGCAAGAGAGCTGAAGGCGTTTCCTGCATTGCTGAGAAGGGAAGAGAAGGGAGAAAAATGTACCTGAGAGCAAACAAATAACCAGCACAGCCCCGGAGAGCGCTGGCGACCACGACGAGAGAAAGCATGCCAATGGGAGCAGCATCTCCTGACAAAAGATCATGGAGCAAGGTCCATGAAGTACTAAGCAATGTCTAGGAAAATCCATCATGACCCCATTACACTCAGCAAGTTGTTCAAATAAGGCTCCCAGACACAAGAGGGTCAGAGACTTTATTTATTTATTTATTTATTTATTTATTTATATTTTTATTTTTTTTCTGAGACAGAGTCTCACTCTGCACCCAGGCTGGAATGCAGAGGCACGAGCTTGACTCACGGCAACCTCTGCCTTCAGGGTTCAAATGATTCTCCTGCCTCAGCCTCAACGAGTAGCTGGGACTACAGGTGCACGCCACCACACCCAGCTAATTTTGTATTTTTAGTAGAGACGGGGTTTCACTGTGTTGGCCAGGATGGTCTCAAACTCCTGACCTCAAGTGATCCTCCCACCTCGGCCTCCCAAAGTGCTGGGATTACAGGTGTGAGCCACTGCGCCCATACTCTTTCAGTATTTTTTTAAGAAATAGCTTTGAAGTAGACATGTTTTAGGGAAACAAAAACTCTCTTTAAATAGTGAGGGTTTTTAAATATTCTTACATACATTTATATCATTTGGTTTGGATCAGTTCAGATCCTTTGAAAAAAAAAATGGCTGTCTTCATCAGTGAGGTTAAAATCCACAATCCTAATTTCCCTTCCAGAAGCTAAAGTGCACAGAGAGGCAAATAAAATACAGAAACAAGCCAGGCGTGGTGGTTCACACCTGCAATTAGAACGCTTTGGGAAGAAAAGGTAGGAGGATTCCTTGAGCCCAGGAGTTCAAGACCAGCCTGGGCAACATGGTGAGACCCCCATATCTACAAAAAAATTTTAATTAGCTGGGTTCAGTGGCATGCACCTGTGGTCCCAGCTACTCAGGAGGCTGAGGTAGGAGGATCACTTGAGCCCAGGAATTCGAAGCTGCAGTGAGCTGTGATTGTGCCACTGCAATCTAGCGTGGGCAACAGAGTGAGACCCTGTCTCAAAAAAGAAAAAGAAACAATACATTTATCAAACATCTCATGAAAGGTAAATGGGAATGAATGTATGAAGCTTCCATATAAAGTTGTTACATACATACCATAACTTTGTATTTATTTTAACACTTTGAATAAAATGCTTTCTAAGATTCATTTTGTAGTTTACTCTCTTTTATAGTGCAAGATCCAATTTCACCTTTTCTTCAAATTCAAAACTGCTAGTTGTTTCCCTGGGCAGTGAGTAGAGAGGTATTCTCAGGAGCTGCCTGAAGTGCTGTGTCTTTATTTGCTCAAGGTCTTATCAGCTTTTCTTGAAAGCTACTTTGTTACTGCGCAGGGAGGGGGGCAGTAATAGTTACTGATGTTCCTTTAGAGATGTATTTTTGTACATTTATTCTTTCTCAGTTGTGCTTTTGAATAATTGTGACTGAATCAGAGAGCTAAAAAGTGAGATGATGTAACAATTCAGATAGAATCATACATAGACGGGTTGGGTTGCAGGAACCTAAAGGATTCATGGAGTTCTCTACAGATACCTGTAATTAATTAAATCCTCTCTCTTTGAGGATTAAAAAACAAGATACTCTTCAAAACGGTCATCTTCCAAAAATATGTCGGGAACAGAGTCATATACTAAAGTAAATATGTCATATTTTTATTTCAGAGAAGCAGTGTATATAGTGATTAAAAGCACAGCCTCTCAGTCAGACTGGCTAAGTTCTGTAGATTTTGGAACAATTTACATGAATTCCCATGCCTCAGTTTCCTCAACTGTAAAATGTGTACAATAGTAGCATCTACCTCATAGAGTTCTCAAGAAGAAAAACATGAGTCAGAACTTGTAAAACACTTATAACTGTGCCTGGAATATAGAAAGTACAATTATTATATAAGCTAGATTATAGGGGATAAAAAGAATTTTAAGAGAAATTGTCTTGGTCCATATTCCTTAATGTTGATGTTGGTGGTGTTTTCTCCATGACTCTGAGAACAAAGTGTGTTTGAATATACATTGGCCCTCTGTATCTGTAGGTTCTGCAACGATGGATTTAACCAACTGAAGATCAAAAATATTTTTGTAAAAAAAGTGGATGGCTTCATCTGTATCAATATATACAGACTTTTTTCCTTGTCATTATTTCCTAAACAATAGAGTATAACAACTACTTACATGGTACTTACATTGTATTGGGTATTATAAGTAATCTAGAGGTGATTTAAAGTATACAGGAGGATGTGTTTAAGTTATATGCAAATACTATGCCATTTTATATCAGGAACTTGAACGTCCTCAAATTTTGATACCAGGGGAGGGGTCCTGGAATCATACTCCCACAGATACCAAAGGATGACTAGACAATTCTGACCACGGCCAGCTTCATGGGCATGTGACTTGTACAGGAAGGATTCCCTCTGCCCATATTAGAAGAGTCCCTTACTTGGTTTAAAGCTGTACTGTCATGATTTTGAGATTCTTAAGACTTTCTGAACAAGGAATCTCACATTTTATTTTGCACTGGGCCCTGAAAATGATGTCCCCAATCCTGACTTGGACTCCCGTGCTCCCTGTTCTGTTTTCCCTGATTCTTGTAATCCCAGAAGCCCTAAGCTGGTTGTTGTATCCTCTCTCTGCTCACAAGTTTGGGGTCGATCACTCTTGAGCAAGGACAGGAAAAGAACTGAAAATTCAGATCCTGCCGGCCTTGGTGGCTCATGCCTGTAATCCCAGCACTTTGGGAGGCCGAGGTGGGCTGATCATTTAAGGTCAGGAGTTCGAGACCAGCCCAGCCAACATGATGAAACACCGTCTCTACAAAAAATACAAAAATAAGCCAGGCGTGGTAGCACGCGCCTGTAATGCCAGCTACTCGGGAGGCTGAGGCAGGAGAATCACTTGAACCCAGGAGGGGCAGGTTGCAGTGATCCAAGATCGTGCCACCGCACTCCAGCCTGGGTGACAGAGTGGGACTCTGTCTCAGAAAAACAAACAAAAACTTTAAAAGGATAATTCGAAATACTTATATTTGGACTCTTAACACTATATATACCAAAATTAGCCAAGCGTAGTGACGCACACCTGTAATCCCAGCTACTCGGCGGGAGGCTGAGGCAGGAGAATGGCTTGAACCTGAGAGGCGGAGGTTGCAGTGAGCTGAGATTGTGCCACTGCACTCCAGGCTGAGAAGCAGAGGGAGACTCTATCTCAAAAACTAAAAATAAAAAAATGACAATCTAGGCCTATTGCATTGTCTTTCTCACAGAATATTTATATCAACATGCATTTACACCCAACAGAAAAAAGAACTTGGGGAAAAAATAGTTCCTCCTTTGTAGAAACACAACCTGTGCAAAACTACCATTTCCCCTCAGGAGCTAAAGCATCCAGTGCAGAGTTTATGTTCTTTCCTTGAGGATCCATTCCTTCCTTAGGAATGTGGCTTAAATGGGACAGATTTTATTCCACCTGTGTGACCTCAAACAGACAAAAGTCATTTAAGCTCCCCAGGTCTCGCTTTCAAATTGTTTTCAACTGAGGGCAACAAGAGTTGCCAGATACACAGACAATGTGCAATCAAAAGAAGATAAAGTATGCAAAAACATGTTATCATCTGGAAGGTGGAGCAGCAGGCACAGCATGAGGTAACACACTTCTGCTTTCTGTCCTGGGGCCACGCGAGCACCTGGCTCAAAGTAGCTGGCTTCATTTTCCCAGTAAAGAGACCAAGTGCCAGGAACATGAAATGGTTCCATAAACATTTCAAAGTCAAGGTGAAGCACAGGCATGCACATTAATTAAATCATCACTGATTATACAACTGCTTTGAGCTGGTCACAGAAAAGGCATGGAGAGACAGAAAATAAATAAGAAGCATGCATTTTCCTCAAAGGGCTCACATTCTTTGTAGAGTGACAATTAAAGAGTAAATAATTACCACACAGAATTGTAAATATTTCCATTAAGAGAAATGTAGAAAGCGCAGAGGCATCATGCCTTCTCCCAGCAGGCCTTGGGAAAGGCTTCCCAGGGAAGGCCAGAGGAATTCACCACTTGGAGAGAGCAAAGGGTGTTCTAGTCAGGGCGGAGGCCCCAAGCAAGGAAGGTGCGTGGCGTAAGAGTTCATCCACATGGGGCATCTGGAAAGAACAGGCAATGAGACTAAAGTGGGGGGATGGGGACAAGGCTTCATTCTGTGGGTGAGCCATTGGGGAACCTTCACAGGTTTTCATATACAGGGTGCTGTGATCAGAACTCTTTGAGAAGATAATTCTGGACATGTAGCAGATTATGCATTGGAGTGAGCAGATTATGCAAGGAGGCAGGAGAGTTTATTAACAAAGAAACCAGTCCCAACTGTCCATCAACTGAAGAATGAATAAACAAATGTGGTATATCCATACAATGGAATACTATTCGGTCATAAAATAAAGTCTTATCACGACATGAAGGAACCCGAGAAGCCTGATGCTAAGTGAAAGAAACTAGTCACAGAAGGCTACATATCATATGATGACGTTTATACAGAATACCTAGAATAGGCAAATCTGTGGATACAGAAAGTAGATTTGCAGTTGCCAGGGGATAGGGGAAGAGAGGACTTGAGAGTAACCAGTAACGGGTGTGAGGTTTCTTTCTGAGTGATGAAAACGTTCTGGAATTCAATAGCAGGGACACTGGTCACAACTCTGTAATCTACTAAAACTACTGGATCGTACAACTTTAAATTGTAAACTACTGAACTGAACAATTTAAAATAAAAAGAATCTATTGTTATTATCAGAGAAATAAAGAAGAACTGAACAAAATTAGCATAACAGAAAATTTAAGAAAACCAGAGATGGCTTCCAAAATATTTAGAAGATACATTTACAAGAAGATGCATTTAGAAGTGATATGAGTGAAATATAAAAATAGTCAGAATTTTCCTCAAACCTTCCAAGCAGAGACAATAGCCAGATGGGGCTAAGCTAGCGAATAGGCAAACGGGAAATATTCTTAAAGAGCTGGGCTTCAGATGTGACAGGACAAGGCAGTAGAAGTGTTATGTGAGGTTACGCAAAGTTACCTTGGCATACGGAGATAGAGGGCATCAGCATCAGAAATAAACAATGCTTATGAATCTTTTATGAAGACCATATTTAGCAGAAATACGTATTTTTAATTTTACCTTTTAGTTTTGTTTCCAAAGGAATTTCTAGCCATTTCTGAAAATGCATAGTATACAAATGCTATAGGATATAAATAGAGAATGTAATTAATGAAGAAAAAAATTCTTCTCACTGAATGCGGTTGTGAAGTGAGCAAACACTAACAAGCCCATTTTTCACTTTGTAGGTCAGTCATGAAGATACCACCTCCCAAATCACTCTTCTTCAACATATTGTTTTGTGTTTTAGTATTTACAAGAGTTGTCTCTTTGAAACCATTGGATATAAAGCAGTTACAAGAAAATACAAGCACTCTTGTATGAAAGTACAAGGGTTTTCTGGTGTTGGGAGACCCCTCCTGGCTCCCACCCTGCAACTAACCAACTCAACAAGTGTGGAAGAGGGCTGAGACCACGCGGGGCCTCACTGTCCATATTTGGAAAAACGGGGATTAATCAGACAGTTTCAAGGCACCCTTCATTCTTGAACCTCATCTGAGAACCTGATGCATACAGTGACTAAGAAGAAGGTCACTGACATTTGGTCAAGCTTGCCTTGACTCATGGTTTTGCTATGTATTTTGTTACCTATGCTAAGCCTCAGTTTCCTCATTTCAAAGATGAGGATAATGAATATTATAACTTCTACATTATCTTATAGTTACAAATATTAAGTAAGGATTATATAAAATGTCTACTTTGGACACTGGCATTATACTAAGCCGTCAAAAAATGTTTCCTACTGTTGTTGGTATTAGTAATCTACAGAAAAATTAGGACAGACACTGATATAGAAAGTATAAGAAACTTTACATTTTAACAAGAACAAAAGTGAGTTTTTAAATTAACATTTTCTCATTTAAAAAAATACTGCTCAGCCAGGGGCAGTGGCTCACGCCTGTAATCCCAGCACTTCAGGAGGCTGAGGCAGGCAGATCGCTTGAGGTCAGGATTTTGAGCCCAGCCTGGCCAACATAGTGAAACCTCATCTCTACTAAAAACATAAAATTTGCCAGGCATGGTGGTGCATGCCTGCAATCCCAGCTACTCAGGATGCTGAGGCAGGAGAATCACTTGAACCCGGGAGGTGGAGGTTGCAGTGAGCTGAGAGATTGCACCACTGCACTCCAGCCTGGG
The DNA here is from genome assembly GCF_037993035.2 of Macaca fascicularis. NCBI lineage: Eukaryota > Metazoa > Chordata > Mammalia > Primates > Cercopithecidae > Macaca > Macaca fascicularis. The sequence continues at coordinate 21,016,722 of NC_088392.1, forward strand.
TGACAGAGAGAAACTCTGTTGAAAGAAAAAAAGAAAAAGGAAGGAAGAAAGGAAGGAAGGAAGGAAGGAAGGAAGGAAGGAAGGAAGGAAGGAAGGAAGGAAGGAAGGAAGGGAGGGAGGGAGGGAGGGAGGGAGGGAGGGAGGGAGGGAGGGAGGGAGGGAGGCAAAGAGAGAGAGAGAAAGAGAGAGAGAGAGAAAGAAAGAAAGAAAGAAAGAAAGAAAGAAAGAAAGAAAGAAAGAAAGAAAGAAAGAGAGAGAGAGAAAGAGAGAAAGAAAGAAAGAGAGAAAGAGAGAGAGAGAAAGAAAGAAGAAAGAAAAAGAAAGGAAGAAAGAAAAAAGAAAGGAAGGAAGGAAGAAAAGAAAGAAAGAGAAAGAAAGAAAGAAAGAAAGAAAGAAAGAAAGAAAGAAAGAAAGAAAGAAAAGAAAAGAAAAGAAAAGAAAAAAGAAAGAAAGAAAGAAAAAGAAAGAGACTGCTCATTGTAAGAATTTTAGAAAATATTTTTCAGGCATTAGTTCTTTAGAGAAACAATATTTGAGAAATGAGATAGTATCTCTTCTAAAACATGATATTTGAGATGAAAATGACCAAATGCCTTTAACCTTCAGGATTGCCAAATCTAAGTCATTCAAACTTCAAAAAGTCATGTTTTTAAGCTGCGGAATGCAAAGCTATGCAAAGTACAATTCCTGTAATTCATGGTCTCTCTTTTTGTGACTCTGCCATATATTTCCTCCCAAGGAGGGAAACTATGGAAACCATTACCCAAGATGTTTCTTCTCGACCCCTACTTGTGCCGGCCCTATTTCCGGTCAGCAAGCAGCAGCTGCTGTTGATCTACAGTTGCCCTTTTCCTCTGCACCTGCCCTGCTCAGCCCAGCAGAGATAATTTGCAGCAAGCAGGGCCTCAGAGCTGGGAGCCTGGCAGCCTTCCAAGGTCCTCATATCTTGGTAGTGAACAAGATCCTGCCTTACCATATGACATTCAGTATGGCTTCGAGGTGATGTCAGTGAAACAGCTCAAAAAGGATTTATGAAGAACAATTTTGCACTAAAGACAATAGGAAATACTGACAAGGAAGATAGAAGCCATCGGTAGGATTCTGCAGTCCTTAGCAACCCTGTAATAGACTATGATGGTTGTAGTAAGTTTTTATGATACTAACAGCCTGCTATAAATATTATTCACCCATACAAAGTAACGAAATTTTGACACATACTGCAACATGCATGAACCTTGAAAATATTATGCTAAGTGAAATAAGCCAGGACAGAAGGACAAATATTTCATGATTCCATTTTCATGATGTACCTATGATAAGCAAATTTATAGAGACAGAAAGTAAAATAGAGACTATCTAGGGCTTAGAGGAGGGTGGGGAAAGAAGAGTTATTGTTTAGTGGGTACAGAGTTTATGTTAGGGAGTTAGGGATAACTAAAATGTCCTGGATACAGACATCGGTGATAGTTACACAGATTATGAATGTACATAAGGCCACTGAATTGTACTTACAAACGGTTAAAATGACAAATATTGTTCCAGCAATCCAACTTCTGGATATTTGCCCAAAAGGGTTATAATCAGTTTGTCCAAGAGATGTCTGCACGCCCAAGTTCACTGAAGCTGTGTTGACAATAACCAAGATAGGGAATCAACTGAAATGTCCATGAATCAACAGATAAATGGATTTTTAAATGTGGTGTACATGCACAATGAAATATTATTCAGCCTTAATAAAGGAGGAAATTCTGTCATTGATAACAACATGGATGGAACTGGAGAACATTATGCTAAGTGAAATAAGCCAGGCACAGAAAAACAAATACCATATGTTCTCGCTTACATGTGGAATCTAAAACAATTGAACCCATAGAAGCAGAGAGTGGAACGGTGGCTACAGAGGCTGAAGGTGAAGTGGGTTGGGAGATGATGGTCAAAGGGTACAAAATCTCAGAAGAGAAACATGGTGTGGGATTTTTTTTTTTTTTTTAGTTCTATTGCACAACGTGGTAAATACTGTTAATAACAGAATATTGCATATTTCAAAACTGCTAAATTTCAAATGCTCTCACCACAAAAAAAGTTAAGTTGTTGAGGTGATGGGTATGTTAACTAGCTTCATTTAATTATTCCACATTGTATTCATGAGTTATAACATCACTTCGTCTCCCATAAATATATACAATTAAGAATATTCAATTTGCAATAAAAAATAAATAATGCAAGTACAAATATTATGTTATGTCTATTTTACCACAAGTTTAAAAAGCAGAGCAATAAAATGCACTGGGTAGGGGGAAGTCTATTGAATTCAGTTTCTCAGAGAAATAAGCAGCTTCAAATCCAACTTAAACAGTCTTAATTTGAACATCATGCATAAGTATCAAATACACCAGTTTTGAGAGAGTGGTTACTTTTGAGAAGATGGAAAGGTAAATGATCAACAGAGAGTTACTTTGAGTATCTCTGTAACTATTTTAAAAAAACTGAACAAAATGTGACAAAATGTTATCTGTTTAAACTTAGGGTTGTTTATAAGTATCTATTATGTCATTTTCTATGCTAAACAAATAAATGTTTCACACCGTCAGCTTCTTTCATCAAATATCCATCACTTCCTCTGCTATCTTTGCTTTCTGCTTATGACCTTGCTTCTTTCTTCCCAGAGAGCAATGATGCCATTGGGGGTCCTGAGCCTCCCCCACCACATCCACCACCCACTGGTATCTATACCCACATATTCTGCCTTCCTGCCCATTAGCATATGGGACCATCTACATCTAATTCCCAGTGCTTGAGCACTAGGTACTGTGGCGTGTCATCTAGTCAAGACTATCTCCGCCATTGTTCTTTATCACCTGCCTACTCTGCTAGGATATATTTTCCAGAAATCCAGGGATTTTTGTCTACATGGTTCTCTGATGTATCCCAAACATGGAGATCAGTTGCTGACACGTAGTAAACTCTCAATAGATATTTGTGAAGTAAATGAATGCAATCCTTTTCTACATTTTTTTTAATATTTCAATATTTTAAAAATTAAATATTGGAATAGAAAAACATAACTTGAATATGTAAAAATTTGGGATAAAAGATTCTGCCCTGTGATCCCATAAGCCATTTAAATGTCTCTGAAACACCAATATTTCAACATCCACACTGCATCTCCCAAGTCAAAATAAAATGGCAAAACATTTTGTCATCTATATGTTTCCATTATTCTTTTAGAAACAATGTTTATTATTTGACAGCACAATAGGGTGACTATAGTCAATAGTAACTTAATTGTATATTTTTAAATAACTTAGGGCCAGGCACAGTGGCTCATGCCTGTAATCCTAGCACTTTGAGAGGCTAAGGCAAGTGGACTGCTCAAGCCCAGGAGCTTGAGACCAGCCTGGGAAACACGGCAAAACCTCGTCTCTACAAAAAATACAAAAGAAATAGCCTGGCATGGTGGCATGCACCTGTAGTCCCAGCTACTCAGGAGGCTGAGGTGGGAGGACCACCTGAGCCCAGAGAGGTCAAGGCTGGAGTGAGCCTTGATTGCGCCACGGCACTCCAGCTTGGGCAACAGAGTGAGACCTGTCTCAAATAATAATAATAGTGATAATAAATAAAATAACTTCATGTAATTGGCTTGTTTACAACTCAAAGCATAAATGCTTGAGAAGGGGATGATTACCCCATTCTCCATGATGTGCTATTTCACACTGCATGCTGGTATCAAAACATCTCGTTTATCCCATAAATATATACAACTACTATGTATCCACAAAAATTACAAAATAAATTTAAAAATTCAAAAATTTAAAAAGAATAGGTCTGTCTCTCTTTCCATGGCATGGTATCTCTGGACACCAAGAAATGTATGTAGGAGGTTACATTCAAACCCCTAAGAAGTGCGAAAGTAATTTTAGTACAGACAAAATCGGAGCTATCAGAATACCATGGGTTAAAAGTTGAATGCACTTTTTTACACAGCAGAAATTGCCAGGGTAAGCTCTCTATGACTAAGTGTCATAATAAATACCTTTACTCTGAATCGCATATGCTATGTTTCTCAAAACACTCAACGAAATGTAGGCTTATAGTACAGATGTGGTTATTTGTTTGACATCTGTACTTCCTGTTATCAAAGCAGGGAACGAGTGTCATCATTAAAGAACTTTGTCTTTCTAACCTATGTGAGTACAGTCTGAAAAGACAGTTGTAGAACACTTTGGAAATTTGTCCACATTGGCCCTAACAGTAACACAAAAGAGGAAAGAATGCATGTCGCCAGGAAGGTCTCATTCAGCAGGATTGCATAGATAAGTTTTTATCTATGCATGATGCCACAGCTATGCCTAGAAGCTGCAAAATAGTTTTAAAAATAGGTGAATAACAGTCTTCAAAATTTGGTGTTAATCCTTGGAACAATAACATGATTAAAATGAGATGAGAATGGCAAGTGACCCTCCTTCTGATTTTTTCATGGCTCATAATTCCCCTTGAGCTTGTCTAAAACTCCCTGGACACATCAGGCTCTATTCAGCCTCTGAAAACAAGTCTGTCTTGAACATTAAAAGGCAGGGGGAGGAAAAGGGAAGTGAATACAAATCACTTTAGTCTGCTGTTCATATGACTTGAGATCAAGGTGACCTGGCTGCTAATATTTTATTCCACGATTCAATCTGAGTAATCAAAGTTCTTTTGTTTTCCTTAGACTCGAATAAGTGACTATTCCAGTTTGATACTTGATACAGTCTTTTATGATATACCGTAAATTACTATTAAGAGCCTTTTTGGCTGGAATATGAAATAACAAAAATTAAATTTTACTTTTAAATACTACATGTTTTAGCTCTACATCTAGTTACTCTACTGCACCTTAAATTCAATAATTTAATAATAATATCTGGAGAAAAATTTTTAAACATGTTTTTCCTTTGACACATGGTATTTTGATGTTGTAGAATCTGACTTCTGTGCATTTTGGGGGTAGGGGTCAAGCTTTAAAACTAAAGAATCGAATTTTTCTTCTGGCCAGAATGATGTTCTATGACCTAATTTAGGGGAAAACCAGATCTAGGGGCCAGAACAGGATGTTAATTCTCAAGAACTGTAATCATTTCTCTGAGCTTGTCTTCAGTCTAAAGCATTCGTGATCGCTTCCACTTCTCTGTGGCTCTATTTCTACATCTGAAGAGTGGAATACTAAACTCATCATGCAAATACCACCCTGAGTTTGTTACGTAGGGGGTTTGGTGCTCCCATGGTGTTTCTGCAGCACCTTAGCCCAACCTGAACATTCAAGATTGACGTCAAAAGTTGAAGTCTGTCATTGTTGGTGCCACCAAATGATTTATGTTCATAAACTTCCTTGTTGTTAGTAAAAGAATGAGTACTTTTTTTTCTTTTTCTTTTTCTTTTTTCTTTTCTTTCTTTCTTTTTTTTTTTTTTTTTCTGGGGTTTCACTCTTGTTTCCTGGGCTGGAGTTCAATGGCATGATCTTAGCTCAGTGCAACCTCCGCTTCCCAGGTTCAAGCGATTCTCCTGCCTCAGTCTCACAAGTAGGTAGGACTACAGGCACATGCCACCACAACTGGCTAATTTTTGTATTTTTAGTAGAGACAGGGTTTCACCATGTTGGCCAGGCTAGTCTAGAACTCCTGAACTCCTGACCTCAGGTGATCCACCTGGCTGAGCCTCCCCAAGTGCTGGGATTACAAGCGTGAGCCACTGTGCCCAGCCTTTTTTTTTTTTTTTTTTTTTTTTTGAGAGAGAGAGTCTGAATGAATCTCTTGCCCGGGCTGGAATGTAGTGGCACATGATCTTGGCTCACTGCAACCTCTGTCTCCTGGGTTCAAGCAGTTATCGGGCTTCAGCCTCCCAAGTCCCTGGGATTACAGGCGCATGCCACCATGCCCAGCTTCTTTTTGTATTTGTAGTAGAGATGGGGTTTCATCGTATTGGCCAGGCTGGTCTTGAACTCCTGACCTCAAGTGATTCACCTGCCTTGACCTTCCAAGTGCTGGGATTACAGGCATGAGCCACCACGCCTGGCCAAGTAATTTTTTCTATTTCGCTTTTACTTGAACAAGTAAATATTTACAAAGGAGATTCAGGTATGATATTCATTATAGCATAAAGTAGAGATAACAAGTGTAAACCAGTTATTGCAAAAGACGTTAAGTCTTTCGGCAAGTTTCTTTTCAAACTGCCTTAATATTTAGTCAAGTGCTCATTGGTATACACCCAGCTCAAATCAGTGAGTCATCATAAACCCTTTAAAGGTTAGTCATTTTTGTCAGCTACTACAAAATGGAAAAATATATCATGTTTTCATTGATAAAGATGAGCTCATCTTGTTACACAGTTGATATCAGAGTATTATAGATTAACAAATTAATATTAATTTGTACAGAAAGAAAAAGAGAGAAATTTGTCTTAATGTTTCACTACAAGGGCACTAAAAGCCTTAGATCTAATTCATATATATAATTTGTGTTTGTTCTACATTGGCACATTTCCAAAACAACAGTTTTTTAACAATTACTGCTAGGCACAGTGGTTCACGTCTATAATCCCAGCATTTTGGAGGCCGAGGCAGGTGGATCACGATGTCAAGAGATCAAGACCATCCTGGCCAGCTTGGTGAAACCCCATCTCCACTAAAAATACAAAAAATTAGCTGAGCGTGGTGGTGCGTGCCTGTAGTCCCAGCTACTCAGGAGGCTGAGGCAGAAGAATCGCTTGAATCTGGGAGGCCGAGGTTGCAGTGAGCTGAGATTGCACCACTGTACTCCAGCCTGGCGACAGAGTGAGACTCCTTTTCAAAAAAAAAAAGAAATTACTAAAATATCCTTTACTAATTTGTGTTCTCATCTTAGCAAAGACCATGACTGATTCATTTTTATATCTCTAAAAATTAAAAGGATCCTGGGGATACATTTGACAATAATGAACATATACTGAGTAAAAATGCAAGTACACATTGGTATTGGTGAGAAATATTTAGAAATCTGTTCCCTGCTTTAGCACACAAGTTTTTTATGTGCACAAACTGAGCACCAATTTGATTTGGAACATTTAGTCTTTAATGTATTCCTTTCAAATTGATTTGTAGTTTACCCTGTTGGTTTTACTGAAGGTTATTAGTAGATAGGCATTTTCTTACCTTTTCCCTCTTCCCCACGGATCTTCCTCAAAGGCCATTCTCTGAGGAGGATGTCCTTCTTTCTGCTTTGGCTTATTCCATCCACGGAGATGTCCTAGAAGCCTTCACCAGCGGCAATGGTATAAAGATTGTCATCCCTTAAGGGAAAGATGGGCCCAGTCTTCCGCTAAACAGAAACCATCTTCCCTCTACCAAGGGAAGGGTTGATTCCCTAAGAATGAGAATGGAATAGTGGAAACCATCTGAATACAGAGAAATGTGGGCAGCTTCTTACAGTGCACTTCTGTGAAATTTCATCTTCTCTGTAATCAGAGAAAATGAATGAAGTGAGTTCTCACGTTCATTGCTAATGCTTACAAGAAACACTATTTAGAGTGATCATTAGCAAATCCAGCAGCTCATGTTGCACTGCTTGGGATTTAAACTGATTGCTTAACACTTCTCCAAATCTCTTTAGAAGAAGTAGGTGACTTTATGACTTACCATGTCTGAGTAATCAGGAAACAATTTAGAGAGATGACTATCTTTGAAACATTTCGAACAAAAGAATCAATAATGAGGGAAATGTAGGCTTGGGAACATGTCAGGGCTTTATCCACTCCTGTTTTAAAAGAACATAAGGAGGCCTGGCATGGTGGCTCATACCTGTAATCCCAGCACTTTGGGAGGCCAAGGTGGTAGGATCACTTGAGTTTAGGAGTTTGAGACCAAACTGAACAACATAGTGAGACCCCTGTCTCACTATTTGTCTCCATAAATATTTTAAAAATTAGCTGGGTGTGGTGGCTTGCCCCTGTGATCCCAGCTATTCGGGAGGCTGAGGTGGGAGGATGGCTTGAGCCCAAGAAGTTGAGGCTGCAGTGAGCCATTATCACACTACTGCACTCTAGCCTGAGGGACAGAGCAAGACTCTGTCTCAAAAATAATAATAATAATAATAATAATAATAATAATAAGGAATAAAGGGAAAAGAGATTTTTTACTAACAAACATCAGTCTAAGCCTGGATCAACGTTACCAATCTCATAGCTTGCTAGGAGTTCCAGGGGCAGATTTTGTAGTTACCTTAGATACTCAAAGACATTGGCTTTCTTGGTACCATTTCCAAGTTCCACCTAAGGTTGTTATTATTATTATTTTAATTGAGACAGGGTCTCACTCTGTCACCCAGGCTGGAGTGCAGTGATGCCATCATGGTTCATTGCAGCCTTGATCTCCTAGGCGCACGCAATCCATCCAACTCAGTATCCCAAAGTACTGGGATTACAGGCATGAGCCACCGCACCTGGCCAGTTATTTTTTTTAAATGAGTGTAATCTCACAACCTCTCCAGATTGCATCTCAAACAATCCTAGGGCCCCTTCCCTCCTACCTTTGCCTAGACAGCAAAATGCACTCCGTGGAGTTCAGTAAGAGAGACACTTTGCCCCTCCCTTGTGAGATCCATCTAATGCAGAACCTGCAGCTGGCTCCTCCCCTTGGCTTTGTATCTTAGCTGTGGCCTTGAGATCTGAAGACTTTCTTGGCCGTAGCTGTTTTCAGTGGCTTTCCTGAAAGTGTTATGTGTGTGTCCAGACATTGAAATCTATTACCAGGTTAGATTTCAGCTTCCATGAAGGAAAAGCAAGCATGTTGAGCTAGACCTGTTTGTAAAGAAAATTTAAAATCAGTGTACTGGGGAAACCAACAACATGTTTTGCCATCTGATTTAACATCTGAACCATCCACCAATGGTTCAATGCACTACTAATGGTTTCCAGTTGAAAAGAGCAAACCCGTTTAGAAAGATGTTTTGCAATAAAAGTTGCAAGACTTAAGGTTCTTAAGAACACATCAGATCTTTAGAGGTCTGAGTGATTCAATCTAAGACTTGCCAGTCATAAGTTCTAAATATAATTAAACAGTACTTTATTTTACTGGAAGTTGCAAATGACAGAACATTAGTGTATTAGGGTTCTCTAGAGGGCCAGAACTAACAGGCTATGTGTATATATGAAAGGGAGCTTACTAAGGAGAATTGACTCACACAATCACAAGGTAAAGTTCCACAATAGGCCGTCTGCAAGCTGAGGAGCCAGGAAGCCAGCAGTGGATCGGTCTGAGTCCCAAAACCTCCAAAGTAGGGAGCTGACAGTGCAGCCTTCAGTCGGTGGCCAAAGACCCAAGACTTTCTGGCAAACAAGTCCAAGTGTCCAAAAGCTGAAGAACTTGGAGTCTTATGTTCAAGGGCAGGACGCACCTAGCACAAGAGAAAGATGAAGGTCGGAAGACTCAGCAAGTCTGCTCTTCCACCTTCCCCTGCCTGCTTTTCTCTTTTTCTTTTTTCTTGTTTTCTTTTTATCTTTTTTTCTTTGAGACAGAGTCTCACACTGTTGCCCGGGTTGGAGTACAATGGTGCAATCTCTGCTCACTACAACCTCGGCCTCCCAGGTTCACATGATTCTCCTGACTCAGCCTCCCAAGTAGCTGGGATTACACTGCCTGCTTTTTTCTAACTGTGCTGGCAGCTGGCCCTGCCAGGGTCTGCCTCTCCCAGGCCACTGACCCAAATGTTAATCTCCTTTGGCAATACCCTCACAGACACACCCAGGATCAATACTTTGCATCTTTCAATCCAATCAAGTAGCCACTCAGTATTAATCATCACAATTAGTCCACAAATGGAGGTTCACATACAATCCCCTCAGTAAACTCTTGTACAAGAGGTAAAAAGTGAGTGAGCACAGATGGTAGTAACATCATTTCCTGAAATATCTGACTGAGAGCTGTCCAACATATTTATACCTGTTCTTCAGGTTCAAATCCCCGCCTCAAGAAACTTCTTGGCCAGGCGCAGCAGCTCATTCCTGTAATCCCAGCACTTTGGGAGGCCGAGGCGGGTGGATCACCTGAGGTCAGGAGTTTGAGACTAGCCTGGCCAACAGGGTGAAACCTCGTCTCTACTAAAAATACAAAAGTTAGCTGGGTGTGATGGCAGATGTCTGTAATCCCAGCTACTTGGGAGGCTAAAGGAGGAGAATCGCTTGAACCCAGGAGGTGGAGGTTGCAGTGAGTTGAGATGGCACCATTGCACTCCAGTCTGGGCGACAGAGTGAGACTCCATCTCAAAAAAAAAAAAAAAAAAGAAAAAGAAACCTCTTGATTACAAAGAAGGGCCCCCCTTTTATGCTGGTGCATTGCTCCAAGGACAAAAAAATCACAATTACAATTATGAGTTTTGAGGAAACATTATTTAAATTATTTATTTAAACATTTATTATTAAACATTAATTATTAAACATTTATTTAAACATTATTTTAAAATTGATGTAATAAATCAATTTGCTATAAACCTGCCTCACTGCACGTATTTCAATTAAGACCAAGTATAACCAGGGTATCTGGACTGAAGTCAAGGTGATCTGAATTTGGATGTGTGGCAGAGTGGAGCGGTGGGAGTGACTTTTCCTTTCTGATATCCTCATTGCTTTCAAATAATAAATAACTTGAGAAGAGACTCTTGTGAGCAAAAGCAGAGGAAGCTTCAAACTGCAAACAACTTTCCCAATGTATTTAAATGCAATCTAACGAGATAGTTAAAAGTATGATGAAGGCCGGGCGCGGTGGCTCAAGCCTGTAATCCCAGCACTTTGGGAGGCCGAGACGGGCGGAACACGAGGTCAGGAGATCGAGACCATCCCGGCTAACACGGTGAAACCCCGTCTCTACTAAAAAATACAAAAAAAAAAACTGGCCGGGCGAGGTGGTGGGCACCTGTAGTCCCAGCTACTCGGGAGGCTGAGGCAGGAGAATGTCGTAAACCCAGGAGGCGGAGCTTGCAGTGAGCTGAGATCACACCACTGCACTCCAGCCTGGGCGACAGAGCGAGACTCTGTCTCAAAAAAAAAAAAAAAAAAAAAAGTGTGATGAAATATGACTGCTGTTCATGAACTTGAAGCATGATTTTGTAATCGTTAGCGTTTACCTTAATCTGTACGTCTTTTTAAGCCAATTTCTTTAGGCTGTTTGGCACATTAATAATTAGATTATAGGCCAGGTGAAGTGGCTCACGCCTGTAATCCCAGCACTTTGGGAGGCCAAGGCGGGCGGATTGCCTGAGATTCAGGAGTTCGAGACCAGCATGACCAACATGCAGAAACCCCGTCTCCACTAAAAATACAAAATTAGCCGAGCATGGTGTGCATGCCTGCAATCCCAGCTACTCGGGAGGTTGAAGCAGGAGAATCGCTTGAACACAGGAGGTGGAGGTTGCAGTGAGCTGAGATTTTGCCATTGCACTCCAGCCTGGGCAACAAGAGCGAAACACTGTCTCAAAAAAAAAAAAAAAAAAAATACAAAATTAGCTGAACATGGTGATGCATGCCTGTAATCCCAGCTACTTGAGAGGCTGAGGCAGGAGAATCACTTGAACCTGGGAGGCAAAGGTTGCGGTGAGCTGAGATCGTCCCATTGCACTCCAGCCTGGGCAACAAGAGCGAAACTCCATCTCTAATAATAATAATAATAATAATAATAATAATAATAATATTTAGATTATAGACCAATTTAAAGTTTAGGGTTCTGGCAAAATAATTATTCTTTGAAGTAACTGGGTAAACTCTTAACAGCTCAGAAAAGTCTATTTTAATTATTTCTAATCGGGGCCCCATTTTTTTTTTCTTCAAAAAGTAATACCATCCTATATTTATATTTAAAAACTTTTTAAGGATTTTTACCCTGGGTAATATTCTTTGTTATGCTCCTAACAGTGCTGCATGCTAAGCAGGGTCTTATTTGGTTGAGAAGACTGAGGCTTAGTTTGGAAAGTACTAATCTCAGACCAAGTCTAGGTCTCCCCAACTCCTGGCCCGAGTAGCTAGGACTACAGGCATGTACCACCACACCCGGCTAATTTGTTCATTATTTTTTGTAGAGACAGGGTCTCCCTGTGTTGCCCAGTCTTGTCTCAAACTCCTGGCCTCAAGCAATCCTCCTGCCTCAGCCTCCCAAATTGTTGGAATCACGGATGTGAGCCTCTGTGCCTGGCCAGTGCCCTTTCCATTCTATCAAAATCAGATAAAATCTTCCATATGAAGACTTGTACCACTTTTTCCCTTCTAGGCAGCTTATTTGGGGCCTCCTCTTTCATCCTTATAAGAAAACCCATGGCAAAAAAATACAAAATAGGCAGGATGCTAAGTGCAAAATATATCAACATCAGTATAACTGATTAGGAAAATTTACAGACCAATAGGCAATCATTTTAACTGATTCTTAAAAAATAAATTTTAGTAAGTAATTTGAGAATATAACAACTGGGTTGTCATCCAATACTCCCATTACATCATTGTGCTCCTTGAGACTTAGAACAACATCATGTAGTTCTAAAATGGGGCTGTGGTGTGGCGTGGTGACTCACGCCTGTAATCCCAGCACTTCGGGAGGCTGAGGCAGGCAGATCACAAGGTTAGGAGATCAAGAACATCCTGGCAAACACGGTGAAACCCCATCTCTACCGAAATATAAAAAATTAGCTGGGCCTGGTGGCACATGCCTGCAGTCCCGGCTACTTGGGAGGCTGAGGCAGGAGAATCGCTTGAATCCGGGAGGTGAAGGTTGCAGTCAGCCAAGATTGCACCACTGCAGCCCAGGCGACAGAGCGAGACTCCGTCAAAAAAAAAAAAAGGGACTGCTGTGACGGTCGCAGGGCTGCATAAAATTACTAAGACTCGTCAACCTTAAATGGGTTAAATGTATAGTTCATAAGATAAACCTCAAGAAAGCTGTTAAAGCCATATACCCACTGTTACGGGCTAAATTGTGTCCCCCTCTCCCCCACAAAAAAAATTCACATGTCGAAGTCCTATCCACCAATACCTTAGAATATGACTATCTATTTGGAGATAAGGTTTTTAAAGAGGCGATAGAATTAAAATGAGGTCATTAGAATGAATCCCAATCCAATATGACTGTTGTCCTTATAAGAAGAGACTTAGTCACAGACAGGTACAGAGAAAAGACCAAGTAAAGTGAGAAGGCGGCCACCTATAACCACTTAATGCACATTGCTAGTCACAGTGAGAGTGGCCCAAAAAGCTGGGCCAAAGAAAGGGAAGATGAAATAATTCTTGTCATTGTGACTATAGAAACTGTATAGAGCCCATATAATTAGAAAACATAAAAATCATACAGTAAAGCAAGCACTATTTATTATATTTCATAACAGTAAAAGTTTCCCTTGCTTCAATTCCCTTCTCAATTTGGGACCGCAGGAACATGTTGTGCCACAACGGAATCCTAAAATGACAGAAAACCGTTGGGGTTAAGACCTGTTTTTAGTCAGATGAGTTCTGAGTTGGGCAGCAATGAAGTTAAACACTGGCAGGTAATGGCATTTTCCCTTCATGCCTGTCCCCACGCTTTGTTGACAAGTTAGGGTGTAAATAAATGTGTGTTGCTGTGTTCTACTTGAAACGTTTGACAGGACCCTTTTTTTGAAAATCACAATTGCAAACAAAAGTCTAACCTGATATAAAGAGAGATTAAAATGGCAAAGAACCATCTTGAAATCACAAATACCACCCTCCAGTTCTAACAAAATAATTTGTTTTCTATGGAGGTTAGGGAAGAAAATTTCCCGAACAGATGGAATGAGATACTTGGTAGAGAAAATATGAAGCTGGGGCAGTGAAATGTTGGGTGGTGTTCTGTAACCCAGAGGTCTGTCCCCTGCTATTTGTCTTACTGTTTTCTTTATGCCTATATTTTAACTACTCACCCTATCCTCTTTCGTAGACCCTATAGAATTGGTGACCGAAGAGGCCATCTGCCTTCCGAGAAAATCACTAGTAAGTTGTCCAATATTTAAAGATACCTAACCCCAGGCCAGGCGCCATGGCTCACACCTATAATCCCAGCATTTTAGGAGGCTGAGATGGATGCATTACTTGAGCTCAGGAGTTCAATACCAGCCTGGCCAACATGGCAAAACCCTGACTCAACTAAAAGTACAAAAATTAGCCGGGCATAATAATGCACACCTATAATGCCAGCTACTTGGGAGGCTGAGCCAGGAGAAGAGCTTGAACCCAGGAGGTGAAGGTTGCAGTGAGCCAAGATCACGACACTGTACTCCAGTCTCGGCAACAGAGCAAGACTCTGTCTCAAAATAAAATAAAAGAATAAAGATACCACACAGGAGTAGCTCCCAAAACTCAGCTCTCTTTTTTTCTTCTGGATTGACAACAAGTTGGAGCTGCCATTAAAGAAAGTACACAAATTCTAAAATCCTGGTGTTTAAATCTAGCATAGTTCCTATGTTAGCTGGCTGATAAGTTTGGAAGTTTATATTTAATGTATCTCCACAGAAGCTATTTGCATTTCCAAGAACGTGACAACCACAGGTATTCACTTCATAGGTAGAGCAAAGTTTCAGACCATCTAGCTATGTAGCATAGCTTATGCAATTTCCTCGCCTTTCAGAGGCTTTTTCAAATCTTGTATTCACCAGGGTAGAAAAGCACCAACTCAATGCCTACAAGATCAGGCTACAGAATAGGAAAATCAAAACATTAAATTAGGTGTTAGACTAAATTTCACTGTGCTTTAGGGTAGATATCACCAATGGACAAGGATCTTTGCTTTTATGATTATGTCAGTTAATAGCCTGATCAAACCAATGGTCTTTAGTTTCCATTTTGGCTGCAGAGCAGTGTAAGTACAGGGCCTTGTCTTGCCATTTTGCCTTATTTCCTTTTGTTGCCATAAAGGGGACCCATTTCAAAGGGAATATTGGTTTACTATTTCAGAGTATGTACTTATGAAAATGAAACTCATTCTTTTTTTTTTCTTTTGAGACGGAGTCTCGCTCTGTCGCCCAGGCTGGAGTGCAGTGGCCGGATCTCAGCTCACTGCAAGCTCCGCCTCCTGGGTTTACGACATTCTCCTGCCTCAGCCTCCTGAGTACCTGGGACTACAGGTGCCCGCCACCTCGCCTGGCTAGTTTTTTGTATTTTTTAGTAGAGACGGGGTTTCACCGTGTTAGCCAGGATGGTCTCGATCTCCTGACCTCGTGATCCGCCCATCTCGGCCTCCCAAAGTGCTGGGATTACAGGCTTGAGCCACCGCGTCCGGCCGAAACTCATTCTTAATACAAAAGGAAATTGAGAGTGCCAATTTCCTTTGGATGAGATTTGAGCTAAGAACAGCAGGAAGGGTTGGGTGTGGTGGTTCACGCCTGTAATCCCAGCACTTTGAGAGGCCAAGGCGGGCAGGCAGATCACTTGAGATCAGAGGTTCAAGTCCAGCCTGGCCAACATGGTACAACACTGTCTCTACAAAAAAAAATACAAAAATTAGCCAGGCGTGATGGCACACACCTATAGTCCCAGCTACTCAGGAGGCTGAGGCAGGAGAATCACTTGAACCTGGGAGGCAGAGGTTGCAGTGAGCCAAGATCATACCACTTGCACTCCAGTCTGGGTGAAAGAATGAGACCTTGTCTCAAAAAAAAAAAAAAGGAGGAAGAGCTGGCATTAACCCACCTAGAAAACCTACCCACTGATAGGAAAACTGTGATGTTGATCAAGTCCTTCATTCCATTAGGTCTCTGTGTAAAGAGGGTTGCAATAATTTCCTTCTTATATTAACACTCAGAAGAAAATTTATAAAACAGGCCGGGCGCGGTGGCTCAAGCCTGTAATCCCAGCACTTTGGGAGGCCGAGACGGGCGGATCACTAGGTCAGGAGATCGAGACCATCCTGGCTAACACGGTGAAACCCCGTCTCTACTAAAAAAATACAAAAAACTAGCCGGGCAAGGTGGCGGGCGCCTGTAGTCCCAGCTACTCAGGAGGCTGAGACAGGAGAATGGCCCGAACCCGGGAGGCGGAGCTTGCAGTGAGCTGAGATCCGGCCACTGCACTCCAGCCTGGGCGACAGAGCGAGACTCCGCCTCAAAAAAAAAAAAAAAAAAAAAGAAAATTTATAAAACAATATAGTACACTTATTAGAGCAAAAAAGAGAATGGAGGCTGATGAGTGTATAGGGAAGAACCACTAGCAAAATGATGCATTAAATGTCTCTTTCCATTTCACTTGTGATAGATCAACTCTTGTTCATTTAAGCAACCCCTATGCTTTGATTATAGCTATCTGCATATAAAAATATTGTCTATGCTCCCCAAAAAAATCACAAAGGCTTTTAGCCTCATAAACTTTGGTAAATAAGCATCAGAATAATTTCAAAAGTATTCAATGACAAAGAAATGTAATATTTGTAACTATTAGCTAAAAGTAAAATTAAATATTACACATCTGTGAGACTGGCCTTAGGGATGAAGAAAAATGCAAAAACAAATTATGAAAAATAATATCTTCAGGGACTGCAGTGTAGGATGTCTTTGTGAAACGTTTTATTCAGTGAAGTTAAAGATACCATGAAGCATACCAAACCCGTTTATATATAAAATAGAAAATCATTTCTCCATCTGAAGGGAAGTCTATCGGCTACATTTTAGTAAACTCTGAACCAAAGAACCCGCAAATGTGACTCTTCCAACAGGAAGCATCTGGTTCATTCAGGCTATACCACAGGCTGTCCATCATAACATTTAGAAAAAATGTCAGCTATCACAACCCTCTACCTCCATATTTTACCCCACCTAACTATGTTGGTTTCCTAGGCTGCTACCACAAAGTACCACAAACCTGCCTGCACCAAGAAAACTTTGTTGTCTCACAATTCTGGAGGCCAGAAGTCTGAAATTGAGGTATAGAAAGACCATGTCCTTGCTGAAGGTGCTTGGGAAGAAGCCCCTTTTGCCTCTTCTAGCTTCTGGTGGCTGCCGGCATTTCCCGGTTCTACACTCTTCACTCCAATTTCTACCTCCATTGTCACGCGGTATTCTCACTGTGTGTCTCTGTGTCCTTGTACAGCTTTTTAAAAACACCAATCCCAGCCTGGACAACATGGGGAGACCCCATCTCTAAATAGGATTCAAAAATTATCCAGGCATAGTGGTGCACACCTGTAGTCCTGGCTACTCAGGAGGCTGAAATAGGAGGATCACCTGAGTCTGGGAGGTCAAGGCTTCAGTGAGCTGAGATTGCGCCACTGCACTCCAGCCTGGGTGACAGAGTGAGACCCTGTGTCCAGAAAACAAATTAAAAATTAAAAATAAAACACCGTCATTGGATTTAGGGTACAACCTAATACAGTATGATCTCGTCTTACCTTGATCACACATGCAAACACCCTTATTTCCAAATAAGGTCATGTTCTGAGGTTCCAGGAAGACGTGAACTTGGGGAGGCACTGTCCAACCCAGTACAATCACCAATGATAAAAACATGTTTTTACCAATCGAATATCATCCGAGAATCCACAATTTCTAAACATATGTACTGTGTTTAAGAGTCCAAATACAACTACTCCAAATTATCCTTTTAAAGTTTCTTTGTGTGTGTGTGTGTGAGATAGAGTCTTGCTTTCTTGCCCAGGCTGGAGTGCAGTGGCGTGATCTCGGCTCACTGCAAGCCCCACCTCCCAGGTTCACGCCATTCTCCTGCCTCAGCCTCCCGAGTAGCTGGGACTACAGGCGCCGCCACCACACCCGGCTAATTTTTTTTATTTTTAGTAGAGACAGGGTTTCACCACATTGGCCAGGCTGGTCTCAAACTCCTGACCTTAAGTGATCTGCCCACCTTGGCCTCCCAAAGTGCTGGGATTACAGAAACGAGTCACCACACCCAGACCCTTTTAAAGTTTCTTAATCCTCAAATGACTGAAATTATATCTACACATCAGATAATTTCTCCTGTGCTGGGTACAGCAATGCGGATTGTTGTTGTTCTTTACTTCCTGTTTTTTTTTTCTTTGTTAATCTTTAAAAAAAAAAAAAAGGTAGTTCTTGTTTTAAAACAATGCTGCATACTGCTGGAGAAATCCATCATCCCTGACCATCTTTTTGAAACATGACCTGCTTCAGGAACATGCTCTAGTTTTACACCCCCTCTTTTTAATTATAAAATAAATCTAATTTTTTCCTATGTACCCTGTCATGCTGCCTTAGACAAACTTACAATACTTGGTAGCTTCGGTTAACAAATAATACTACAGAAAACAGGTGACAGTCATCATTAATTTAAGGTAAAAAGCAGAGCCATGTGGTTAAAATACAAGTTTGAAGAAGTCTACTCTTAACTGCTTTTATGTATGGAGAGCAGTGATCTCAAGACATTTCATCTTCAGAGACTGAACTGACAATAGTGCTGATATGAGAAGAAAAAGTGTCATATTTGAGATACCTGTTGGAGTAGCCTGAGTTTTGGACTGGGGCTTGAAGAAGAAAATATTTATTGAGCCAGGCGAAGTGACTCATGCCTATAATCCCAACACTTTGGGAGGCCGAGACGGGAGGATCACTAGAGCTCAGGAGTTCGATACCAGCCTGGGAAAAAATTTCTAAACATGTATACTCTGTTTAGAGTTCAGATACAGGTACAATACAAATGCAGAATTTCTATGGCAAAAACCTGTCTCTACAAAAAATACAAAAATTAGGGGGGCATGGTGGTGAGCACCTGTAGTCCCAGCACTTGGGAGGCCAAGTCTGGTGGATCATCCGAGTTCAGGAGTTCGAAACCAGCCTGACCAACGTGGAGAAACCCCGTCTCTACTAAAAATACAAAAATTAGCCAGGCGTGGTGGCAGGAGCCTATAAGCCCAGCTACTTGGGAGGCTGAGGCAGGAGAATCACTTGAACCCAGGAGGCGGAGGTTGTGGTGAGCCGAGATCACGCCATTGCACTCCAACCTGGGCAACAAAAGCAAAACTCCACCTAAAAAAAAAAAAAAAAAAAGATGTTTTAGTCCTGAAAATAAGAGGAAATATTCTAAGTCACATCCACACCTCTAATTTCTCATCTCACTGATGTTCATGGAGAGGAAGTTTTGAATCAGTAAGCTCCACCTTCTCACTGAGGACTAGCAATTATACGTAGAAAAGGAATAAGGAAGTGGCAAAGTAACACACCCAATGGAAGGTCAGTTTCTTGGATTCTATTTATTGCTCAAATGACTATTTGAAGTCAACATAAAGAAATATATTTTTGCAACTGATTTTAAAGCTGCGCTTGAATATAGTGAGAAAGAGCACAGTGACCTGTGTATAGATAGAATCTTCTAGGGGCAATCTCATTACGGATTTCACCAATCCTTATACCTGAGAGATACAGACCTTTTCACCTCTTGGGTAGGTAGGCTTTCTGGCCTACATGAGCCAAAATAATTACATCAGCTCTTTCTACCTGGCCAGACTCCCTAGCTAACACCTGATAAGACTTTATAGGAAAAAGGAAAAACTTGACTAGATTTAACTAAAATACAAAACTACCACTTAATTTTTAGTGTTTAAATCATTAGTGGTATTTCTAATTAGGCCCTCTAAAGCTCTCATTTCGGTAACAGGACCCTACTAATATTATCTAATGACATGAGATCTCAGGCATTAAAACTGTTGTTCTTACTTTTCATTTGCTAACCATTCACGTTAAACCATGTGGATTATGGCACGTACAGTGTAACTGCACAGGTTGAAGTAGGCGGGGTTTCATTTCCATCCACTCACAAGACAGAGTTTAATTTTACATCTTGGGAAACTGACATCACACCTGCTTGTGACAGTATGTTTTACTTTTTTACTTACATAAAATACAATGCCATATATATGGAAAAGGGTTAAAAGACTGAAAAAAGCTATGTGTTTTAACGTATTTTTTCTGTTATACAAAGCCACACCCCACCAAAAAAAAATTTTTAAATATCTTACAGGCCAAATCTTCTTAGTCATTATAGTTTACTGCTTCTGATTCAAATCATTTAAGGCTAAAATAACAAGCATGTACTGAGACCCAGTACCCAATTGGGTGGTGTCTGGGAAACAAAGAAGTAAGAGGAAAAAAATCACCTTCATTCCACCCTACCCCTCCCTCTCTTGACCACACTCAGCATCTCAGCTCTACCTAAGATGGTCCTAACTCCAAAACCTTAAATTCAAACACACTCCACTTGCAAGATGATCTCCTGCCTCCCAGCTCTCATTCTCTTCCATCCACTCCATCTCTTCTTCAGTTTCATCGAGACCTCTAGATACTTGAGTCCTTTCTTTTTCGCCCATCTGCCACGACCACTCTCTTCCTTATCTACCATAGACATGGTAGTTCCTCAGATTCTTTCCTGCCAAGATCTTCAATTCCCTTGCCCCCTTGTCCCCTTGACATGCCCCTCCCCTGAAACCACAAGCTCGATCTAACCAACTCCTCTCCTATTGACATTCGTAGGGGCATAGTTGGAGGCTGCTGGAGGAAAGCCCACCACCCCACAGACTGCAGCTGGCCATTAATGCTGCCCACCAGGCTTGTGTTTCCTGGTCAGCTGTTCTCCTCGTGCTGCAGTGGCTATTTCCAACCTTCTCAGCTGTCTTTAAACCTTCTATCCCCGTAGAGCAGAGACAGCTAGCTGAGGAGCCAACCAGCATCTCCTTCTTCCAGGACCCCCAGGAAAGCCACAAACTACCAAGTTCAAGTCATGGAGTGTGAGCAGAAGTGATGTGCTCCTTCAAGCTCATTATTGTTGGAAATGTCTAAAACGTTTAAAGTAAAAAACAAAAAAAACAAAAAAAAACAAAAGGCTAGACATGGTGGCTCATGCCTGTAATCCCAGCCCTTAGGAGGCCAGGGCAGGTGGATCACTTGAGCTCAAGAGTTTGAGACAAGTCTAGGCAATATGGTGAAACTCTGTCTCTACAAAAAAAATACAAAAAAAAAATTAGCCAGGTACGGTGGCATGTACATGTAGTCCCAGCTAGTTGGGGGGGCTAAGGTGAGAGGATCGTTTGAACCAGGGAGGCAGAAGCTGCAGTGAGCCGAGATCGCACCATTGCACTCCAACCTGGGCAACAGAGCGAGACCATCTCAAAAAATAAAAAAATAAATATGCTAAATGATGTGCCTCTTCTCTGGACCAGGCTTATCCAAACCTCTCACAAATGTTCCTCTCTTTCCCTATCTGCAGAGTGGGTGCTGGGGCCTGGGGCCACCAGTTAAAGAATCAGAGCCTCTCTCTCTCTCAACTGAGGTCCAGAATGACTTTGTGAAGCAAATAAGCAAATCACACACACAGACCCCTCAATCCCTGACGCTCTGCTGTGCCCAGTGGGAAATACATATAGGCTCACCATTGAGACGCTGCTAGGGCAGAGCGGCCCTTCACCACTCCACCCTGTGCTGGCTCCTCCTTCTCAGCACATGGCCTTGCTTCCTGTTCTGCCAAAGAAGAAGGAAAATGTATTTTGTTTTCCTTTAAATAACAGATACCAGCTTCCTGTGGCCTGAGTAATTAGGGCTTAATGATGCCTGTTGTCATCAAGGAGATGAGCTCTCACCTGATATGAGATCAGCAGTCATTAGGGCCTCCAGCCTCTAAATCTCAGTATGGAGGGCAAGGCCTGAGGGCCTGGGGGCAAAGGGAGTTCACAGACGCCGGCTCCGGACCTCTGCCCTTCCACGTTCCCTACAGAATTATATTCTAATGGAATGTGTTTTTCTGTCTAAAAGTCTTTTATTGAACTTCCTTATGTTTCTATAACAAAAATAGGTGAAATTTTAAAAAACTGAAAGTTAAAAAAATTATTTACTTTGATCTTAAAGGTATTTAAATTTTTTTCTGGATTAAATTATCTTTACCATTGTTTTCAGTGAACAGTTGATCAAAGTACCTAAATATTACATATTTTAAGTCATTAAACAGAAAGTAAATATAAAGGAAATACATTGACAATGAAGTTCCTGAAAAGTGAATGGTACTATTTGTTTAATACTTTAGAGTGTTTTTGCAATTTTTAATGTATCTGTAGATGATAGCCTGAGACTAAGTTGGCATTGATTTTATTCCTATTTTTGTATATATATATATATATACAGCTGTGAAAAACTTGTTCACATAAATAAATAGAAATGGGAAGGAATTTGGGCATAGAAATGATATTCAATTCTCTGAACAACTTCTCTGTTTTACTGATAAGATAAAATTATTGTGAATGCTTTACCACTAGAAATAAGTAACTTTCTTAGTTCATCTGTCATTGAAACAAATCACTTGATTAGCTGACAGATGAGAAACAAATAAACAACATGATTATTTCCTCCTTCAACTGAAACCTCTCTGGTTTGCAAAAGAGCCCATCAGTATTCACTTTCTCAACACTCCCACCCACTGCTGCCGTTTGCTTTCGTTTCTTTTTTTTTTTTTTTTTTTTTTTTTTTGAAACAGTCTCACTTTTTGCCCAGGTTGGCCTCCCAGGTTCAAGCCGTTCTTTCTCCTGCCTCAGTCTTCAGAGTAGCTGAGATTCCACCACCAAACCCAGCTTGTTGTGTTTTTAGTAGAGACGGGGTTTTGCCACGTTGCCCCGGCTGGTCTGAAATACCCGACCTCAGGTGTTTGAGACCACTTTGGCCTCCTAAAGTGCAGGGATTACAGGCGTGAGCCACCGCGCCCAGTCTACCGTTTGCTTTCATAACAGGGGTTAGACCCAGGGAAAACACCCTTCAGGAAGATTTGCATGAAGGTAAACTCTCAGGAAGAAAAATTTTAGCAAAATATACATATGGAATTTGCTGCCCCCGGCAGTCTGGAGGAAAAGGACATCCACTCAGTCTCTTGGGGCTGAGGCCCCGCTGAGACCAAGCTATTGGACTTTCTGATTCCATCAGGTAAGACCCAGCATCTTCTAGGACCTGCAATCCCTGACGAGAGCCAGCTCCTGAACCCAGTGGTTCAATCCTTGACCCACTTCTGGACAGGAACGCTGCTCTTCTTCACTCTCTCTGGGCCTGGGGAGGAAGCAGGGAAGCATTAAAACTTGCTTTGTTCACACTGTGAGTCTGTGTTTTCCACATAAAGAAAATCTAGAACTTGGCAATGAGTGTTCCAGCAAATCAATACACTAGAGATTCTGACTGAATTCTCTTCCTCATGTTTGGAAAAGAGCTCTTCATGTCACGTCACTTCACAGTCTGCTTGTTCTGGAATGGCTGCCATGCTCTGGTTGTCAGAGGCATTTGAACCAAAGCAACTCCATCTTAAATAGGGGCTGGGTAAAAATAAGACGGAGACCTACTGGGCTACATTCCCAGATGGTCAGACATTCTAAGTCACAGGATGAGTTAGAAGGTGAGCACAGCTACAGGTCATAAAGACCTTGCTGATAAAACAGCTTGCAGTAAAGAAGTCAGCCAAAACCCATCAAAACCAAGATGGTGACAAGAGTGACCTCTGGTCATCCTCACTGCAACACTCCCACCTGCGCCATGACAGTTTACAAATGCCATGGCAATGTCAGGAAGTTACCCTATATGGTCTAAAAGGGAAGGCATGAATAATCCACCCTTTGTTTAGCATATAACCAAGAAATAATCATAAAAACGGGCAACCAGCAGCCCTAGGGACTGCTTTGTCTACCGAGTAGCCATTCTTTTATTCCTCTACTTTCTTAACAAACTTGCTTTCGCTTTACTCTTCCTGAATTCTTTCTTGTGCGAGATCCAAGAACCTTCTCTTGGGGACTGGATGGGGCCCCCTTTCCGGTAACAGGGCTTTCCTGATTTAATTGGGGATGCTTGGGATGGACAGGGACTCACAGTCACAAAATATGGCTACCTAAGACCAGCATTAGGAGCAAGATGAAGGGTCTTTCTCCTGGAAGGGCTGTGAGCTTGCTAACGCCAGCCTTCCCTCTCTCTGTCTCTTCACAGTGTCAGAGTACCTTTCCTCCTGGTCAAGGCTAACACCCCAACCTGGCCCTGGAAACCATTCCCCACTACCCTGTCAACCCCCTGCACCTCCCTTATTCCCCACCCCACCTCTTCAGGGATCTGTCATCTAAATACAACCTTCTGGCCACGTATGGTGGTTCCTGCCTGTAATCCAGCACTTTGGGAAGTCAAGGCAGGAGAACTGCTAGAGGTCAAGAGTTCAAGACCACCTGGCCAACAAAGCACAAACCCATCTCTAAAAACAAATAAATACACCCTTGTGTAACATCACTAACCTCCTTGCTAGTACCTTCCCTTCACTATTTAAAAATGCTGACAATTTCTCCCTAGAAACTCACTCCTCCAGGTAGTAAATCATAAAATGCAGCTACAATAATGAAAATATCTTCAAACTGCAAAAGCAGAAAACAGAGGTACAGAGTCCAGAAACAGACCCAACTGCATGCTAGAATGAAATTTGTGCCATGTTGGCATTTCAAATCAATGGGAAAAAGTGTGTCATGTAATAAATAAAATACTTTGAAGATAAATAAATCTTAAGCCCAATTTCCCCTCACAAGCCAAAAGTAACTTCCTGATGAATCGAATGTTTAAACATAAAATCATAAAACTACTAGAAGAAATCCCGGGAAGTCATTTCTAAGCATGAGGAAGTCATTTCTAAGCAGAGATGCAAAATCCTAAATTTAAAGGAAAGGATTTTTAAGTCTGTTAATGTAAAAACACAAAACTTACATTTACTTAAAATGTCATATCATTCCTTAAATAACAGCAAAGGACAAATAAGTCCGAATGACTTGCTGAATTCACTTATTGATTCTAGTATTGTCCTTTCCTTTTTCAATATTTATGCAAATCATCTCACCTTCTATTGTATTACCTAGAGCCTCCAAAACAATGTGGGAGTAATAAATAAGTGGAAATAACAAGTGTATCTGCCTTATTCCTCATTTTAATTCAGTTAACTTTTTTTGTTCTGTAATACTTGGCATGATATTTGCTTTTGGGTTTTGGCAAATCTTATCATATTTAGGTAGCGTTTTTCTCTGAAATGAATATTGAATTATCACATGCCTTTAAATATTTATTAATATAATCTTACAGGTTTTCTCTTTTGTTACGTAACTGATTATTATTTATAGTTTTTTAAATGTTGAACAATTCTTGCATTCCAGAATAAATCTACTTAATCTTGGTATTTATTCTTCTTTTTTTTTCTTTTGCTTTAATGTTAACACTTTAATATATTGACATTTTCGCTTACAAACGTATAATTTGCATATGTAGGGGAAAAAAATCAGTTCTGTAGACACAAGAGAATACTGGAGACAGAAAGCAATCACAAAAAGGTCAGTTCCGGGAAGAAAGTGGAACTGCATTCCATGGCTTGTACCTACATACACTAGGGAAGGAAAAAGAAATATTCTGCAGGATCAAAACTTGATATGGAAAATAAACTTGGGTCATTTTGTCTCAACTGAGAATCTTCTTATGATCCAGGTGCTACAATGAGTCCTGGATGGCCTAAAATGGGCGAAGTCTGGCCTTGTTCACAAATTATGATCCAAGATATTAACCACAGTTCTCCCTCTTCTCTTTAATATCCAAGACCCTGAAGTTGACTCAAGGAATTTAAAAAACAGAGCTAAAAGCACAATCAGATTAGCATGTAGGTAATGTCAATGGCCAACTTCTTCATGGTATGGATCATTATTTAAAAGTACATATGGAAGCCGGGTGTGGTGGCTCACACCTGTAATCGCAGCACTTTGGGAGGCCGAGGCAGGCGCATCGTGAGGTTAGGAGATTGAGACCATCCTGGTTTACACAGTGAAAACCCGTCTCTACTAAAAATACAAAAAATTAGCCAGGCGAGGTTGTGGGCGTCTGTAGTCCCAGCTGCTCGGGAGGCTGAGGAAGGAGAATGGCATGAACCTGGGAGGCGGAGCTTGCAGCGAGTCAAGATCGTGCCACTGCACTCCAGCCTGGGCCACAGAGCGAGACTCTGTCTCAAGAAAAAAAAAAAGCTACACATGGAAGTAAAATGCTTACTCAGAACTGAACAGAAGTTTCTTCTAACTCACTCACTTTTTGACTTGGAATTACTAAGCGTAGCACTGTAAACAAAGGACATCGTTGAGAAACTAAGACTACCAAAATGTTGGCATATGTGGGAGTTGTGGCCAAGAAAATGAAGTATCTGAGCCCACCTTATCCCCAGTATGCATTTCAGACCAGGATCAAGTCACTAATGACAGTGAATTTCCAGGCTCAACTATGGCTGCCTAATGAGGCTGGCCCCCTGGGGGTGGGGACTGGGGAGGGGACACACACGGTGCCCAAGCTTCAGTCCACATCTTACCCGGTTCAGCCAGAAGCAGCCATGGGGCACAGGGAGACGTCTACTTCGAGAGCATTTCGGCAGCGAAAGTCAGTACTCTCTGGTTCCTGTAATTCCCTCCCAGTAATTCCAAGTCCAAAATTACCACCAGTGCAACATGAAAAACTGTTCATAGTTTTTCAGTAAAGTGTACATACAGCTTTAATAACGATTATAATCTGAACAAAGCCATTCTTATTATACAGGATGGAAAATCCTCCAAGCAACATTTTAAACCATGGACACTAGCGTTGGCATACATTGCATCTATCCAGAGATGACATAAACACACATCCTTCCAGCTAGGAACAGACAATCTCATATCACCAAGTCCCCTAGGATTGGCGATAAAAACAGACTTGTGGTCACCGCTCGGTTTCTCTGGCATCTGGTTTCATATGGGATCTTACGTAAGTTGGCCTCAGAGGGAAGTGGCTGAGCAGCAAAGCAAGACAGCATGTATGTAACTAGTCGGGCAAAATAACGCGTCCGTGCTACCTGGAACGTATGTTAGGGAAAACAGGACCATATGGAGCGTGGGGCAGAGATATTCACTCAGCTAAACTGCCTTTGTAAAATCACATGTTTAAAGCATGCAGGACATGGGCCGGGCGCGGTGGCTCAAGCCTGTAATCCCAGCACTTTGGGAGGCCGAGATGGGCGGATCACGAGGTCAGGAGATCGAGACCATCCTGGCTAACACGGTGAAACCCCGTCTCTACTAAAAAATACAAAAAACTAGCTGGGCGTGGTGGCGGGCGCCTGTAGTCCCAGCTACACGGGAGGCTGAGGCAGGAGAATGGCGTGAACCCGGGAGGCGGAGCTTGCAGTGAGCTGAGATCTGGCCACTGCACTCCAGCCTGGGCGACAGAGCAAGACTCCGTCTCAAAAAAAAAAAAAAAAAAAAAAAAAAAAAAAGCATGCAGGACAGAAAACCAGAATAATTCAGAGCTTGAAAACATGAAATAACAGAAACGTGAATATTTGCAATACATACTTCCTAATATTGGAAATAAGAGCATTGGACAGAAAGGCAAGACTGGGTTTTCCAGAGACACACATTTTGGGGCTCAAAATTTCATGTTCTAAGCTTCTCTATCACGTAGGGATCAAGAACAAAAGCAAGGCTGGGGTCCTGGCCAGACCAAGTGGTACCTTGAGCCAGTCCGTGTGTCCTGAGGGCCCCTGGGCCCCATTTCCCATCCATAATCCAAGTTTGCTCAACTATGGTCTGTCCTGGTACTCGGTGGACAGCCACAGGGCCCCGCTCCTGTGGGCCTTCAGAGGGACAGGAGAGAGCAATCCCCCCACAGTCCAACCCCCCAGAAGGCCTGAAATGGAAACGCTCTAACTAAGGCTCTCCTGCACTCCCCCACCTTTCTTCTAATACTACTCTCTCAACAAGTAGAAAAATAGGCTATAAGGAGGCTTAGGCAGCGATGCAAAACCCAGGCAGACACACACTCGAATAGCTCTCTCTGAATAAAGCGAATCTGCCTCCACACGCTTGTTTGTTATTGTTCTGGCTTCTCCAAGTTTTAAAGGATAAAACCCTAAAACTCAGAAGCTCAAATCAATTCCTAATGTGGGATATGTTTTCCAAATATGGCTACCAAAACCATACAAGAATAACCTGAGAATAAGAAGCTAAGGGCCGGGCGCAGTGGCTTACGCCTGTAATCCCAGCACTTTGGGAGGCCAAGGAGGGTGAGTCATGAGGTCAGGCGTTCAAGACCAGCCTGGCCAAGATGGTGAAACCCCATCTCTACTAAAAAAAAAAAAAAATACAAAACAAATTAGCCAGGCATGGTGGCACACGCCTGTAATCCCAGCTACTCAGGGGGCTGAGGGAGAGAATTGCTTGACCCCGGGAGGTAGAGGTTGTAGTGAGCCTAGATCGTGCCACTGCACTCAAGCCTGGGTGACAGAGCGAGACTCAAGCCTGGGTGACAGAACGAGACTCCGTCTCAAAAAAAAAAAAAGAAAAGAAAAGAAAAAAAAAAGAAATTAAAAAAGGAAGCTAGGGTTAGGGAGATTTCTGAAGCATCGTTTTTCAAATGCGGGCTGTACCCTGTCGTCCTGAGGAGTTACCCTTGCTGGGGGCCTGTGGAGCCCCAGAAGGCAGATTAGGGGGCTCTCACACCACAGCCTTGGAGAACTAACCGGAAGCTTACCAATCTACAACTCCTAAGGTAACGTGCAACCAGTTCTGGTCTGTGGTTTGAAAACCTTAAATGGAAAGGAGCTGTAGATTTTCTTGCCACAATCACTCATGACTCATACAACACTATATTACTGGCATAACATGAAAACAAATTATCCTTTAAGCACTACACCTAACTCTAAAAAGAAAATCCCTTTCAAAACAGGTATGCTCAAATAAAGTATTCTGAGACTTCCGGAAGGACGGTCCTAGAATGAGCCAGTGCCCTGGAGAGCCCATGTTTGAACAAAATAGCACAGTTCTGGCCGGGCACGGTGGCTCACGCCTGTAATCCCAGTACTTTGGGAGGCCGAGGTGGGCAAATCACAAGGTCAGGAAATCAAGACTATCCCGGTCAACATAGTGAAACCCCATCTCTACTAAAAATACGAAAATTAGCCAGGCGTGGTGGCACGTGCCTGTAATCCCAGCTACTCGGGAGGCTGAGGCAGGGGAATCACTTGATCCCTGGAGGCAGAGGTTGCAGTGAGCTGAGATCGCACCACTGCAATCCAGCCTGGGTGACAGAGCAAGACTCCGTCTCAAAAAAAAAGAAAAAAATACCACAGTTCAAACCTTTCTCTGTTGTACTTACGTGGATTAGTTACAATGATGATGTCACTACTTTCAAAGGAACGATTAAAATTATTGTTAAAAACATTTGTCACAGGCCGGGCGCGGTGGCTCAAGCCTGAAATCCCAGCACTTTGGGAGGCCGAGACAGGCGGATCACGAGGTCAGGAGATCGAGACCATCCTGGCTAACACGGTGAAACCCCGTCTCTACTAAAAAATACAAAAAACTAGCCGGGCGAAGTGGCGGGCGCCTGTAGTCCCAGCTACTCGGGAGGCTGAGGCAGGAGAATGGCGTGAACCCGGGAGGCGGAGCTTGCAGTGAGCTGAGATCCGGCCACTGCACTCCAGCCTGGGCGACAGAGCGAGACTCCGTCTCAAAAAAAAAAAAAAAAAAAAAAATTTGTCACAAACAGAAATGCCCTGTAAATCCTATTACTACACACAGGGTTATCAGAAGCTATGCACATCAAGATCTTACAGCCTCTAGAAGACCCAGAACAGAGACCCTACGGCCATGACCATAGCCACTCCCACCAACATGCCCAGTGCCAGGTCACTGTCATTGTCTGGATATCACTCTTGAATGATGACTTGGTTAGCAGGCTGCTGTCCATCAAGTCCTGCATAGGAGTCCTGGCAGGGCACAGCATATGCCTGTCCATTAGCAGCATAGACAGTTTGAGTTCCTGGCGGGCACACACCACTGTATGGCTCACGGCCCTATTCCTCAGTGGCTGGAGCAGCATGGGGGAGGAAACCACGGGTGTCTCATGAATCATGACGGTGGAGCCCACATAGGCTGTGTTTGTCCTAGAATCTTGGAGTGTAAATTTCCAGGCCAAGCAATCACCTGTGTTTTCTACACAAAGACTAATCGCTTTCCCATCTCACCTAACAATCTGCAGCATGCAGTCTTTTTCCATATATATAAAATATATATCGATATATATTTTAATAAGAATATTATATATTATATAATTATTTTTAAAATTACATTAATACAATATAAATATATTAAGTATAATTATATAATGCATAAATATTATTTATTATAAATTATACAATATATTTTATATATATATATATTTTTTTTTTTTTTTTTTTTTTTTGAGACAGAGTCTCATTCTGTCACCCAGGCTGGAGTGCAGTGGCATGATCTCGGCTCACTACAACCCCTACCTCCAAGGTTCAAGCAATTCTTCTGCCTCAGCCTCCCAACTAACTGGTATTATAGGTGTGTGCCACCATGACTGGCTAAATTTTGTATTTTTAGGAGAGACAAGGTTTCACCACATTGGCCAGGCTGGTCTTGAACTCCTGACCTCAAGTGATCTGCCTGCCTCGACCTCCCAAAGTGCTGGGATTACAGACGTGAGCCACCGCTCCTGGCAGTATGCAGTCTTTTGACTTTCCATCCAGAGGCTGACTATCCTGACATTCCTGCCCGGTGGGGATGCTGAGGCATTCCACTTGCATGTGGACCTTATCCTCAACACTCTGCCGAGTCTGCTCATCACAACAGCTCAGGTACCATCTGACCACAGGTCAAACCAATTCTTGTTCCAGAGCTTCAATATAGCAATGTGTTGCAGCAACCAGCCACTCTTCACACCATCTCCACCCGCCAGCCAGAGTGGAGAATGCAAAGACGCCACTGCGGTTCCTCAGCTCCGACTGTCACACCAATGTCTATTCTTCTAATGCAATACTGCATTTGGTTTGTGAATATTTGATCTAGAATTTTTACATCTATAACCATAAGTAAAATCAGCCTATAGTTTTACTTTTGAAATATATTTATTGGCTTTTATAAAATGTAATGCTAGCTTTCAGAAAATGATTTGGAAAACAGGAAAATAATGTGTTTCATAAGATAATTTGGGGTGCTTTTCATCTACTTCTAAAGAATGATCATTAAACTCCTTTGAGCCAAGGAGACCTTGAAAAATTTAATGAAACCTTTGGACTTGAGCCCTAGAAAATAGTATGTGCTCACTTAAGCTTAATTTAGCATACAATTTACAGGAGTTCTTCAGATTTTACTCTGCATTACAACCCTGGCCAATTAGAATGAGAATGAAATGACATGTTTACTTTTCCAGTTTCTCACTAAACCATAAGGATCATAAGGAGAGGGACTGAGTATGTCTTAGTCACCATCCAGCACTTAATGTAGTAGGCACTGTTTAGAATCTTGATATGCTGTTTCACATAATCCCTCCAGCAACCTTTCAAGACAGGTTTATTGGCAAAGTCACCTGACATAAACCACCTTGTAAACAGCTTTCTTTCCAGTTATCAGAATGCCCCTGAGCTAGTTGAAACCACAGGCGTTAAACATAAATGGGCTAATGCACCTTCAAAATAATGTAGGCGTTTGAATACAAAGGCACTTACCAGCTTAGAACTATCTGAATATGAATGAACTTTCTTTTTTTATTCCTGTGGTAGGAATTTCAGGCCCCAATGCCTGGATCCAACAGTAAGAATCAGGACCACATCTCCACAGCCTCTAGGAAGAACCCGTGTGCATCTCTTTAGGCCAGCTCGCAATGCATCCAGGCATACAGAATTCTGTACCTTCCCTATGTCGTGTCTCTGTTGAGATGCCCCTGAAGAAATGCTGTTCTTCTAACTGGATGAACAGAGCCAATGTACTACAATAAAAATATATATTTAGTCTTAGTCCACAGTTCCTGACACATGAGCTTCTAAGACCCATAGAATCTCTGGCACGACTAAGAGTGGTTTTTTTGGACCTAAAGACAGAAATATCATTCGACCCAGCAATCCCATTACTGGGTATATACCCAAAGGAATATAAACAGTTCTGTTATAAAGATACATGCACACATATGTTCCTTGCAGCACTATTCACAATAGCAAAGCTATGGAATCAACCTAAATGCCTATCAGTGACAGACCGAGTAAAGAAAATGTGGCACATGTACACTGTGGAATACTATGCAGCCATAAAAAAGAATGAGATCATGTTCTTTGCAGGGACATGGATGGAGCTGGTGGCCATTATCCTTAGCAAACTAACCCAGGAACAGAAAACTAAATACCACATATCTTCACTTATAAGTTACAGCTAAATCATGTGAACACATGGATACCTAGAGGGGAAAAATACACACTCCGGCCTACTAGGTGGCGAGGTGGGAGGAGGGAGAGGATCAGGAAAAATAACTAACAGATACTAGGCTTAATACCTGAGTGATGAAATAATCTGTACACCAAGCCCCATGACACAAGTTTACCTATGTAACACACCTGCCCTTGTACCCCTGAACTTAAAATAAAAGTTAAGGGCCGGGCACTCAAGCCTGTAATGCCAGAACTTTGGGAGGACAAGGTGGGTGGGTCACTTGGGGTCAGGATTTCGAGACCAGCCTGGCCAACATGATGAAACCCCGTCTCTACTAAAACTACAAAAATTAGCTGGGTGTGTTGGCACACAGCTGTAGTCCCAGCTACTCAGGAGGCTGAGGCACGAGAATAGCTTGAACCTGGGAGGCAGAAGTTGCAGTGAATCCAGGTTTCGCCCCTGCATTCCAGTCTTGGCAAGAGAGTGAGACTCTATCTCAAACAACAACAACTAAAATAAATAAATAAATAAATAAATAAATAAACAATTTTTCTTAAAAAAGAGTGTTTTTCTATATGTTAATGAGATGACTCATGACTAGCAGCTCCTAGACAGCCTCAGGATGGGAGTGCTTTGCCAGAAAGCCCAACGCATGATTACAGGATTGGAACTTTCAGTTTCACACCCTGATCTTCAGGGAGAAGAGAGAGCCAGAGATTGAGTTCAACCACTAATGGCCAAAGATTTAATCCATCATTCCTAAAAACCCCTAAACAAGGGGCTTCAGGGAGCTTTGAGGTTAGTGAACTCATGGAGGTGCTGGCGGAATAGGGAACCTGTTTGCTGTAGCTTGCCCTGTGTGTCTCTTCATTTGGCTATTCTGAGTTGTATCCTTTATAACAAACCAGTAAATGTAAGTAAAGGGTTTTCCTACATTTTTCCAGCAAATTCTCAAACATGAGGAGAAGGGCATGGAAACCCCTGATTTATAGCCAGTTAATCAGAACCAAAGTGCAGGTGCAACCCAGGACATGTGATTGGCATTTGAAGTGAGGCCAGTTTTGTGGGACTGAGCCGTTAACTACGGGCCTGCACTAACTCCAGGTAATTATTATCAGACTTGAATGGAATTGTAGATCACCCAGTTGTTGTCCGAAGAACTAGAGAACTGCTTAATGTGAGGGGAAGAGAAACCCACACACATTTGGTATCAAAAGTTTGTGAGTAAACAGATTTTAGGCACCAGTGAGCTGCTGGAACAGTGCCCCCTCCATTTCCCCAGGTCACTAATGAAGTGCAGGAAAACTACAGCCTCTTTCTCCCTTCTTTTTTCCTGCTAAACTAAAAAAGACCGGAAGCAGCATCTGAATTTGTTTTTGTTTTACTTATATCCCACGCAGCTAGCTTATCTGTACAAAGGCCCCATGCACTTAGAGAAAAACATCTTCCTTCAACCTCCACCTGTGGAACTAGAAATTTTGCTTTTAATCCAGCTATTGCAGATTTTACACTACCTGTTTTTCAAATAATAACATTGAAACTTAACATTAATTGGTCCAAGTTCACACAACATTGCAGTATCAGGGCCCAGTGTGGTAAGCCTGCTACAGCGGTTACTGCTTCAGGGGACCACCACTGCATCACCCCATATACAAGGCGTTCAGTCATTCTCCCCACACGCATATCTTTTTCTAAATCCACCCACATTGGGGAACTTTCTCTGGTTCAGTTATTTCATTGAGGAGGCAGAGATGGCTCACCCAGAAAGTCACACCGGAGTGGGGAAGAAGCAACAGAAATCCAAGAGTAGGAATCCTTCTCCCAAGCACACAGTGAGAACTAGGTTGGCAAAAGCTGAGTGTCATTAAGCTTTTAGTCTCCCACATGTGTCTTATCAGGCCCCACAACAATTCTTTGTGGAACGTTAAGGAAGAAAAGATTACTTGATAAATAGTTGTGTCTTCCCCTTCCCTAGTCTTATTTACCTACCTCCAGAAACATGTTTCATTCTGACTGGGCAAGTCTTGGCCTGGACGTTCTGTGATCTCAGACCTCCAGACTTATCAAACTGCTTTGGAATTAAGCTTGGTCTTTCCTGCCAATTATAGATTTCTTTCTCTGTTAAAACAGCCCTCTAGCTCAGAAGGGAATTTCAACACCATCCCTGGACTTTCCCTTTGGGCAGGTCTAGGAGCACTCAGCAAGATGATTGGTTCACTAACTGTGATTGTGACAATGGGTTTTCAGTGTGAATCTTTTCTAAAGGAGTAGAATTCTGAGGCACCTGTTAGGAAGCGTGCTCGGACTTGTGAATCTCCAAGACAGGCACTTATTTTCTCATTTAGGCCTCTTGTGCAACTGGCCTCATTTTTTAAATTAACATATTAGTTTTTTCCCCATACCAATAGTTTCTACTCTTCCTAGAAAATGTGATGCTAACACAGAAAAACAATGGCAGACTTAAGTTCATGGAAGATATTACCTAGCTGATTAGTAGTAATAATAGTAGCAAACACTTAGGTAGCACTTACTGCCCATCAGGTGCTGTTTTAAGTTCTTTCTATATATTAACTCCTTTCATCAGCACAGCAACTCTATGAGGCAGGTCTAGTGTTATTCCCACTTTACACATGGGGAAAACTGCACCACAGAGAGGTTAAGTAAATTGTCCAGCTATGGCCGGGCGCGGTGGCTCAAGCCTGTAATCCCAGCACTTTGGGAGGCCGAGACGGGCGGATCGCGAGGTCAGGAGATCGAGACCATCCTGGCTAACACGGTGAAACCCCGTCTCTACTAAAAAAAAAAATACAAAAAACTAGCCGGGCGAGGTGGCGGGCGCCTGTAGTCCCAGCTACACGGGAGGCTGAGGCAGGAGAATGGCGTGAACCCGGGAGGCGGAGCTTGCAGTGAGCCGAGATCGCGCCACTGCACTCCAGCCTGGGTGACAGAGCCAGACTCCCTCTCAAAAAAAAAAAAAAAAAAAAAAAAAAAAAATTGTCCAGCTATTAAGTGGTGGATTTGAAATCAGAGTCTTTACCCTTAATTACTACACAATTTTGCTTCTAATAGAGTGTATTTCTGAATAAGCTTCTGTAAGGCAATGGTCTCAGGCTTCAGTGGAAACCATAATTCAGACCTCAGGAGCCCTACCATTCTCCAGCAGACATGGCATGCCCCAAACATAAACCCGAAAGCATGAAAAAGGCTTTTGGTCAACTACTGATTTCTGGACATCTTTGCAGTTGTCTTTTTGTGAGAAAAATAAAAAATAAAAAAGATGGAGAAAATGAGTATGCATGCTTGCAGCAAGACACTAATTTTGAAAAATTATAGGAAAAAGTGTGATTTTGTTAAAGAAATGTAGTTGGTTATTTTCAGAAGATTTATAGAAAGTCAAAACAAGCTAGGCACGGTGGCTCACACCTGTAATCCTAGCACTTTGGGAGACTGAAGCAGCAGGATCCCTTGAGGCCAATTGTTCAAGGCCTGCCTGGGCAACATAGTGAGATCCCATTTCTACCAAAAAAAAAAAAAAGCCAGGTATGGTGACATGTGCCTGTAGTCCCAGTTGCTTGTGAGGCTGATGCAGGAGGACTGTGTGAGTCCAAACTCAGGAGTTCAAAGTCACAGTAAGCTATAATCACACCCCTGCTCTCCAGTCTGGGCAACACAGTGAGATCCTGTCTCTGAAAGAAAAAAAAGAAAAGAGAAGAAAAACCACCTAAATCTCTTCTTAAAAATATCTAATGTCCTTTAGTAACAGAAAAATAATAATTTGTAATTTGTGCATCATGTATTTTTATGAAAACAGTGTCCTTAGCATTGTTTCATTACAAATACAAACATAAAATAACAACAAAAAATACCTTACACAAATTTCAAACCATAGGAGAGACTTACCTAAAAACAAGTAGACAGATTGTTTTTCCTGCCCTAACTCTCTAATCTAGGATTCCCAACATACAGGGAAAAATGGGTGGCTATACTGTCTATTAGACTACTACTTTGGAGGCACTGGAGTACAATTTGTTGTTGTTGTTGTTTTATTTTTTCACTATGATATGCACCATATGTATCCAAGTACTTACGACATAAACAATTTAAACACTAATTACTAGTGAACACTTATTAAAGCCACCACCATTTGTGACTAAATTCTGGGCCGAGGAATATAGATGGAAAAGATATACTACTTGTAGACTTGGGCCAAAAAGAGTTCCCAGACGGGCTTCTCGCTCCACTCATCCGTTCCCTGGATGATGCTGAGGTGCAGGTATTAGCTTGCTGGGACTACCATGACAAAATATCACTGACTGGGGGTGCTTAAAAAACAGAAATGTATTTTCTCACAGTTCTGGAGGCTGGAAGCCCATCACCGAGGTGCTGGCAGGTTTGGTTTCTCCTAAAGCCTCCCTCACTGGCAGGCAGACAGCTGCCCTCTCGCCATGTTCTCACATGTGCTTTCCCCTCTGTGTGCACATCCCTGGTGTCTCAATATCTCCAAATTTCCTCTTCTTATAAGAACATCAGTCACATTAGATTAGGGCCCATCCTAGCATCTTTATTGTAATTTAATCACATATTTAGAGGCCCTGTTTCCAGCTATAGTCACATTCTGAGGAACTGCGGGCTAGAGTTTCAACATACGAATTTGGGGAAGATACAATTCAGTGCATAACAGTGACCTGGAAGCCAAAATATGGAGCCACAAGATGAAAGGATCCTGGGTCCTCAAATCGCCCCTTGGAAGAGAGAAGCCTAGAAGATCTCTCAACTAGGAACAATAGCATCAGACTTTTAATGAGCAACCCAGGAACTTTTAATTTTGTTAAACAACTTATATTTTGGGATTATTTATAACAGAATCCTCCACTGACCAAATGAAAGAAAGCTCAACCATCCCCTGCTGAGTGTATCTAATTAAATCAGGTTTTAATATACTGGCTTCCGGTGAGGAGAAAGAGTACAAATGAAGAGAGATAATTCTAGACCTGCAGTCTCTGAAATTGATTTGGTGAAACTGACCATGGACATTAGATTCTGTAATGAACTAGTACATTAATTAATGCTAAGTGGTATGATTCATTTGAATTACGTTTTATTTAAGTGCAATGAATAGTTTGGGTTCTTATCGGTACCTGAAAAAAAATTCAGAATTAACACATCTGAATTGGTTCATTTGCAGTTGTTTGGTAAATCGAGCTAGTCCCATATTCTTGGGTAAGCATATTTCTGGAGAGAAAAAGAAAGAAAAAGAAAAAGCTTCATATTCTGACAGCGTTATAATCTCTTTGAGGTCAGTTGAAGTGTGACTACCAGAAGCAGAGGCCCGCCAGCACCCACTATTCTTCCGCTCAGAGACAGTCAATTAGGATTTGAAGGGAAGAAAAAAGGAATTGGAAAGGCAGCCTCTTGGCAGCTTAAATTTCCTAGGCTGCTGAAAGGGGAATCCTCCACAGTGAGCAGTGAGATGCCGAAAAAAGATGGGGTATGGGCCGGTGTTGCTCACGAGTAGCCCATGGAGGGGAAGGACCCTAAGTTATGTGGAAGGTGAAGAATGCTTGAATAGAGTGTGGGGTCTGTAGTGGATCCATGGAGGTTCATCAAAGCTTCCTGGTGCTGGAGACAGACAGCCCCTGCTTCAGTTGGTCCCCTTGTCCCCAGCCTCACTAAACTGTTCCCCTCTTCAAGTCTTTTCTGTCTTGGACAAGTAGATTTACCTAATCTTCAGCGATGGAAAAACTGATTCGCCTTGGCCACCTATTCTTCTCAGTGTTTTGCATCTTCCTCCTGGCTGTTAGCTTTTGAAACTGAAAGCCAAGAGTTTGATTCTTATTTCTGGGGTTCTGCTACGACAACTGTTCCTTGAGGCAACAGAGCTTGGTTTCTGTCTGCCCAGCAGCAGGGGGTTCAAGGCGTAACAGCGAATATCACACACACCAAAACCTCTCTCAATATATCAAAGCAGATTCCTGCCAAACATCAAAATAAAGAGCCGGAAAATTTTTTACCCCTTTTATGTTTGTTTTTGGGGAAAAAACAACCAAAGAAACTGCACATTATCTAAGGAAAGATTTACAGACAAATGCAATCTGTCCTCTTATGGGAATCCCTGGCACAAAATCCAACGACTGATGTGGTCACACCGCGGATGACAGACAGGCTGCGGCTATCGGGTGAAATAGAACTCCTCACAGAGACCAAACAAGGTTTGTGGGTTACCAGACACTGGTGTCCTCTTACAGACAAAGTGCAGTCTTGTCAGATGACATTCCAAAGGCACATGTCATGTTGGGTGTTCAGGTTGAAGAGACCATTGTAGAGAAGTCTCCTGTTTAGATGACAAAACAGTATCAAACACAGCTTAGAAATTCTACATTTGCCAGCCTGGCCAACATGGTGAGACCCATCTCTACTAAAAATACAAAACTTAGCCAGGCATGGTGGCATGTGCCTGTAATCCTAGCTACTCGGGAGTCTGAGGCACGAGAATTGCTTGAACCCAGGAGGCAGAGGTAGCAGTGAGCCAAGATAGCACCACTGTACTCCAGCCAGGACGACAGAGAGAGACTCCATCTCAAAAAAAAAAAAAAAAAGAGGCCGGGCACAGTGGCTCACGTCTGTAATCCCAGCACTTTGGGAGGCTGAGGCAGGTGGATCACCTGCGGTTGGGAGTTTGAGACCAGTCTGACCAACATGGAGAAACCCTGTCTCTACTAAAAATACAGAATTAGCCGGGTGTGGTGTTGCATGCCTGTAATCCCAACTACTCAGGAGGCTGAGGCAGGAGAATCGCTTGAAACTGGGAGGCAGAGGTTGCTGTGAGCTGAGATCGCACCATTGCATTCCAGCCTGGGCAACAAAAGCCAAACACCATCTCAAAAAAAAAAAGAAAATAAAATAAATTCTACATTTGACATAGAATTAAACCATTAGCCAATTCAGAGTGGCTTATTTCCCTCTGTTTTATAGAAAATTGACCTAGGTAAAAGTCAAACTCATGGTTTGTGTTTAAATAATTAAAAACTTGAAATGATGTACAAGTAGCAGTAACTGACCAAGCTTCAGGAACAAAATAGCCTAAAATGCTCTTATTTTAAGACAATTTGGGCCAGGTGTGGTGGCTCACTCCTGTAATCCCAACCGTTTGGGAGGAGGCCGAGGCGGGTGGATCACTTGAGGTCAGGAGTTCAAGACCAGCCTGGCCAACGTGGGGAAAGCTCGTCTGTACTAAAACTACAAAAATTAGACAGGCATGGTGGCACGCACCTGTAATTCCAACTACTTGGGAGCCTGAGGCAGTAGAAGTGCTTGAACCTGAGAGGTGGAGGTTGCAGTGAGCCAAGATCGTGCCACTGTACTCCAGGCTGAGCAATAGAGACTCTGTCTCAAACAAAACAAAATAACAAAAAAAAGACATTTTGGATTTGAGACATCAGGAAGCCACCAAGTGACTGTCAATATTTGACCTCAACTCTGACTTTTGTTTGGGGTAGGTTATATCCTCAGATTTTTTTACCCTTCTTTGCCAGTGGGAGGCTCTAAAAAAAAACCAGAGAATCTTCCTCCAACTCAGAAATAGCCAAAGATCAGCACAAACAAACACAAAGCAGCACGAAGAACTGTTTTCTACTGCTGGAATACCAGGAAATCTGAGCAGAAGACAAGAAGTGCTGCTGAGACAGGGCTTTAGTGGTTGGGTTGGTTGGGGAGGTAGGTGGTTTGGTTTGGTTTGGTTCTTTCCCCTGCATTCAACTTATAAATTAGGTGGCAAATCACAAGAAAATTGGCCAACATCATGAATCATTTATGGGAGTTAAGGAATTACCCCCACCCAACCTAACATTTTCTAGACATGGAAATTGACATCTGAAGGAGTGACT
Organism: Macaca fascicularis; assembly: GCF_037993035.2. Lineage (NCBI taxonomy): Eukaryota > Metazoa > Chordata > Mammalia > Primates > Cercopithecidae > Macaca > Macaca fascicularis. Next base: position 21,056,826 of record NC_088392.1, read on the forward strand.
TTCCACCCTCCCTCAGCAAGTTAGTTGCAACACTTAGAGCAAGAACCCTGTTCCATCTCTGAGTCCAAGACTGTTCCCACTTCAAAAGTGATCATGGGCTTCATCATAAAAATCTACCTACCACCTCTGGGCCTAGCCATCTTCCCTCACCCCCACCACAACCACAAACCACAGCTTCTGCTTGACAGCCCTTACTATATCATCATGATGAAAACTCACGAGAACAACAGCATGGAAGTTCGAGGTTCTAACTGCGACAGAAGCTGGATGTACAGCATGTAGTAGGTGGTGAATAAATATTTTATTGACAAATTACTGAGTGATCATGTGAATAAAGTTGTCAGGGCATTAGAGACATAATGAGCAGCTTATAGTGTATAATGGGCTTCCTTTTAGGGTTTACTTTCTCAAAATATTTGGATAAGGGTTACCTGATAATGCTAAACATTCATAACAGTAAGTATAGACTTCAAATTAGGCTCACTCCACTGTTCAAATGCTTTAAGTAAAATGTCAAAATTCAGAACATCTGGGATGAAATAAGGCTTGGTTAGTCTTTGCAATTAAAATACTCTTAAAATTACATTAAAAATCAGGCCAGGTGTCGTGGTTTACTCCCGTAATCCCAGCACTTTGGGAGGCCAAGGTGGGCAGATCACCGGAGGGCAGGAGTTCGAGACCAGCCTGGCCAACATGGAGAAACCCCATTTCTACTAAAAATACAAAAAGCAGCCAGGCGTAGTGGGGGGCGCCTGTAGTCTCAGCTGCTCGGGAGGCTGAGGCAGAAGAATCGCTTGAACCCTGGAGATGGAGGTTGCAGTGAGCTGTGATCTCGCCATTGCACTCCAGCCTGAGCAACAGAGCGAGACTTTCTCTCAAAACAAACAAACAAAAATGATATTAAAACTCAAAATGGTTTTAAATGTATTACAGTGGTTGTTGCTGGGACTGCCATTAGGGATGAATTTTTCCTCCCCTTTTTACCTTTCTTTATATGCTGAATTTTGCAATATTAAAAACAAGATTTAAGGCCGGGGGCGGTAGTTCACGCCTGTAACCCCAGCACTTTGGGAGGCCGAGGCGGGCGGATCACGAGGTCGGGAGATCAAGACCATCCTGGCTAACACGGTGAAAGCCCGTCTCTACTAAAAATACAAAAAAAAAAAAAAAAAATTAGCCTGCCTTGGTGACGGGCTCCTGTAGTCCCAGCTATTCCAGAGGCTGAGGCAGGAGAATGGCGTGAACCCGGGAGGCGGAGCTTGCAGTGAGCGGAGATCACGCCACTGCACTCCAGCCTGGGCGACAGAGAGAAACTTTGTCTCAAAAAAAAAAAAAAAAAGATGATTTAAAAGGGCAGGCCGGCCGTGGTAGTTCATGCCTGTAGTCTCAGCACTTTAGAAGGCTGAGGTGGGCGGATCACTTGAGGTCAGGAGTTCCACACCAGCCTTGCCAACATGGTGAAACCCGTTCTCTACTGAAAATACAAAAATTAGCCGGGTGTGGTAGCGCACACCTGTAATCCCAGCTACTCGGGAGTCTGAGGCAAGAGCGTTGCTTGAACCCAGGAAGTGGAGGTTGCAGTGAGCCAAGATCGTGCCACAGCACTCCAGCCTGGGTGATAGAGGGAGACTCCTCCATCTCATTAAAAAAAATAAAATAAAAATAAAGGGCAAACCGGTTTGAGAATAAACTGAAAGAGGTCAAGCATGGTAACCCCTATTGCCTTGCCTGCCAGGTTCTTGATCTGGGGGATTTAGCAGTGCATGGAAGAGCCCAGGCTTTGGCCTGGCTCAGGGCCCTACATTCAAGAGAGGGCATCAGCTGACTAGCAAATCAGCAGATCTATGTCAAGTGGTGAAGAAGAATAAAGCAGGCTGGGATACAGTGAGTGATGGTAGGGAGCACAGTCTTTCAACAGGTACTCCAGGCTTCTCTGATAAAATGACATTTGGGCAGAGATCGAAGAGGAGTAAGGGCAGAAGCTGGAGACCAGTTAGGAGGCCTCTATAGCAACCAGGTATGGAATGATAGTGGTTCTGTGTGCAGGAGAATAGAGAAGGGTCATACTCTGTCCATATTCAGAAGACATAGCTGCCAGGATTTGCTGAAGGAGTGACAGAATGTGAGGTCTTTAGAAAGAAAGAGTCTTGGATGAGGCAAGATGCCTAAGCTTGGCCTGAGCCTCCTTTGCTTCAGAACCAGTCCAGCCAAAATCCAGGTAGCTCGTGAAAGATGAATGAAGTTTCACTTTTTGAGCACCTGTTACTTTTCAACACACTGTCCCCATCCTTTCTCCTGTCTGGATTCACAATAGTCTTTTAATAGCTGAAAAAAAAAAAATTGTTATCCCAGACTACATAAATCAGCCATGATCACACCACCAGTAAAAGATAAAATGGAGACGAAAACGAACATTTGGCAATTTCCCTGGGTGGTTCTCCTAGAGGATACTGACCCCTTGATAACAGGGGCCACATGTGTCAGCACTGCGTTCTCTGTCATGCCCAGCAAAGCACCTGGCATGCTGTAGGCCCTCAACAAAGGCTCACTGAATTAACTCCCCATGGGGAGAGGCCACGGGTGGCTACATTGTGAGGCTTGAGGACGCAGGCATGAGACTTAGACAGATCTAATATTTGTCACTACCTCTGCATTCAGTCCTCTGACTTTGAGCAGGCTTTTAAACCTCCTAATCTTCAGTGTTCTCTCTTGTTTTTTATTTAAAAAAAAAAAAAGAGAGAGAGAGAGAGAGAGAGAAGAAAGAAATGAAGATAATGATACTTAGCCCTCAAAGTTGGTGGAAGGATTAGATGAAATTGTATTTGCAAAGCACTAGCTACAGAAGCTGGCACACATCAAGAAATCAGAAAGTGTAAACTGTTATTAAACCAACGACCTGGAGACTATGCAATCCCTCCTCACTCCTCAGCCAGTACTTCAGTTCCTACCAAACCTGTTAGAAGACCCGGTAACTTAAAATAGAGCCACTGGGGAAGATCTCCTCCGCTCCACTGCTCTCAGCCCCACCCTTCCTGGCCTCGATGCTATGTTGGCTGAAGCACACAAGCTGAGTCATCCCAGCTGCCAGCAGGACAATTTTAAGTCCTAAGGGGCCATGTCCGTCACCCGATCCACAGCACACCCACACCTAGCTTTCCTGTCTGCAGAGATAAATGGCAAATGGGGGAGGCCATGTGTCTTTCTGGGTATCTGAGCCATCAACTGTGGAATGGCCATCCTATCTGAGCGTCTATCAGCCTTGGTTTGTGTGTCAGTGGCGGAGAGACACCTGGCTTATACAGTGTCCGTCTGCAGACAACAGTAGAGAAGTGTGAATCACTAGATGATTTTTGTGGATGGCTAATGAAGCAATTAATGCAATCTTCATATCTAGCATAAGAAACCGAAAAGGCTGGGGGCAATGGCTCACGCCTGTAATCTCAGCACTTAGGGAGGCCAAGGCAGGAAAATCACTTGAGCCGAGGAGTTCAAGACCAGCCTGGGCAACATAGGGATACCCTGTCTCTGTTTTTCTGTTTTTTTGTTTTTTTGTTTTTTTGTTTTTTTTGAGATGGAGTCTTACTCTGTCGCGTAGGCTGGAGTGCAGTGGCACGCTCTCCGCTCACTCCAACCTCCACCTCCGGGGTTCAAGTGATTCTCCCGCCTCAGCCTCCCGCATAGCTGAGATTACAGGCGCCTGCCACCATGTCCAGCTAATGTTTGTGTTTTTAGTAGAGATAGAGTTTCACCATGTTAGTCAGGCTGGTCTTGAACTCCTGACCACAGGTGATCTGCCCGCCTCGGCCTCCCAAAGTGCTGGGATTACAGGCGTGAGCCGCCACCACACCCAGCAGCCCTGTCTCTATTTTTAAAAATTTTAAAAAAAAGAAAAGAAACTGAAATATTTTTCAGTCTTAGTAACTTATCTGTTCATTTGATGCCTTTCACTGGCTCATTAAAAAGAAACAGAAAACGAAGAAAAAACACTTCCCGAAAAGTAACCTGCTGAGTCACCCTGCAAAGGCAACTATGACCTGTGCTCAGGAACTGGCTCACTTTTCTGATTTGCATTTCATAACCCCATCCCTAGCACCTCTTGGTTGCCACCCACTTTCTCTTTGACATCCCCCCTCCCACTTTGGAGGCTCGCTTGGCAGCCCCCTGTTAGCCCTCTCAGTGCATCCCCTTCGAAGCTCCACAGTGACTTCCTCTGTGGAGCGGATTCCCCCTGAATGCACAGTGGTATGGGAAGCAGGGGAGAGATGCCCCAGGAGCCAGCTCCCCACCCGAGCGCAGCAGAGGAGTCCAGCAGAAACCTGAGGGAATGTCTTGAAATGCTTCCCAGAAGTATATTAAGTCCTAATATGCAGGCTCTAAACAAGCGCTCTCTGCAGGGCAATGGTAGTTTTGATGGGATGTGCCGTATTATTTATATAAAGAGCAGAGGGCATCAGAATCTGAATATTAGTGCCAAAAGGGTGGGTGTAGGAATTGTCTGGTGCTGTGGTGCCCAACCCAGCTGCACACCAAGATTACTAGAGGAACTTAAAAAATACCAATGGATAAGCCCTCTCACGGACCAATTGACTAAGAGTCTCTGGGATTGAGATGGGGCATTTGCAATCTCTGCAGGTGACTCTAATGTGCAGTTAAATGTAGGAAATCCAGTCCAGTGGCTCTGAGTTGCAGACTCCTGTGACAAGTACAATAGGTTTCATCTGAAAAAAAAACAAACAACTCTTTTATACACAATTTCAGGGAGACACTGACATCCTGAGGCTCCCCTATCAGGTCAGACTTTTCTTTGGGCAAATGATGAGTGAGGCCGAGAACAGTTAAGAAACCTCAGTCCTAGACCAGGTGTGGTGGCTCACATCCATAATCTCAACACTTTGGGAGGTTGAGGCGGGCGGATCTCTTGAGCCCAGGAGTTTGAGACCAGCCTAGGCAACATAGTGAGACCCTATCTCTACAAAATTAGCCAGGCATGGTAGCGCATGCCTGTAGTTCCACCTACTTGGGAAGCTGAGACAGGAGGATCACTTGAGCCCAAGAATTTGAGGTTGCAGTTAGCGGTGATCATGCCACTGCACTCCAGACCCTATCTCAAAAAAAAAAAAAAAAAAAAAGCCTCAGCCCAGACAAAAAGGCCTGTGAGCTAGCAAAGGCCAGGCCAATATGTTTTCTCCTTTCTCAGTGGTGAGCACTAGTCAGAAACAGTCTTCTCTGACCTAACACGGTACCATAGATACTGAGAAAAGCAACAATTACCATCTATCTTATCCAATTCATTTATTGAGCAGATGTCAGGCAAATCCTGTAATACTACTAAAATTCATCTGTCTACTGAAACTGTCCTTAGTGAAGTTTTACTAATTGATTTTAAACAACTCCTGTTATGGGTTGAATTGTGTCGCCCCCAAAAGATATGTTGAAGTCCTAACTCCCAGTCCTTGTAAATATGGACTTATTTGGAAATCAAGTCTGTATATATAATCAAGTTAACATGAGTTCATTAGGATGAGTCCTAATCCAGTATGACTGGTGTCCTTACAAGAAGACGACAAAGCGAACGGAAGGCCGAGACACGCAGGGGAAATGCCATGTGGTGACAGAGGCAGAGGTTGGAGTGTTGCATTTACAAGCGGAGGAACGCCAAGGATTGCCAGAAACCACCAGATGCTAGGAAGAGGCAAGGAAGGATTCTTCTTTACAGGGGTCAGAGGGAGCATGGCCCTGCTGACACCTTGATTTTGAACTCTAGACCGCAAAACTTTGTGAAAGAAGAAATTCTTGCTGCTTTAACCCACCCAGTCTGTGGTACTTTGTACAGTTACCTTAGGAAATGATCAACCTTGGGCCAGGCGCAGTGGCTCACACCTGTAATCCCAACACTTTGGGAGGCTGAGGCAGGAGGATCACGAAGTCAGGAGTTCGAGACCAGACTGACCAACATAGTGAAAAGCCCGTCTCTACTAAAATACAAAAATTAGCTGGGTGTGGTGGCACGTGCCTATAATCCCAGCTACTCAGGAGGCTGAGGCAGGAGAATCGCTTGAATCCAGGAGGTGGAGGTTGCAGTGAGCCGAGATCATGCCACTGCACTCCAGCCTGGGCAACAGAATGAGACTCTGCCTCAGGAAAAAATAAAAATAAAAAAAAATAAAAAGCAAATGATAGACCTCTTAATTGTTCTAAGCAAGCTGGGACTCCTAAGCCACAGAGGAGAGCTGCTAGAACAGCCTTCCTGCCTGGCTTGGTAAAAGAAGTTTCCTTGATGGAATCTTTAAAACTGTGCCCCTGCTCTGCTTTTTAAAAAGATTCTACTTGAATATTTTGTGCCCTCTTAGTTTTGCTCATGGCACTTTCTGTATTTACTTTGGGTACTTGTAATTATCTCCAGTGTCCATCTTACCCACTGGAGTACAACTTCCCTAGAGAAAGGAAAAATGTCTGTCTTCTTCACGGCCCATACCTAGCTCAGTACCCAGTAAATAAAGAATTGAGTGAATGAATGAATGTGAAAGTGGCGTTCAATCTTTATCCTGATGGATTTCTCTGCTGCATCTGACCACCTCTCATCCTTTGACTTGAATGATGGGATCTTTCTATGTTTCCCAGACTGGCCTCAAACTCCTGGCCTGAAGCTTTCCTCTTTCCTTGGCCTTTCAGAGTTCTGGGATTACAGGTGTGAGCCACTGTGCCTGGCCAATATTTTCTCTCGGCATTCATTTCTGATTGTTCCTTCTTATTCTTTCAGGCCTCTCTTTCTCTGTACATTCTTTACATCCTTCTATTCCCCAGATGCATTTTCATTTCATTCTCTGTTCAACTCTTCTAGTTGGACCCACCACTGATATTTATGTGACTGGCAAACTTGGAGCTAATTCTTTCCTGAACTTCATAGATAAATATCCACGCTGTCTGAAAGATGTTTCTCCCTAAGCGTCCCTAGATGTAACAAATAAAATTCAATCCACTTTATATTTTTTAATATCTCAAGCCCATTTCCTCTTCTCCTACCCTAAAAGACTGCCAACACTGAGGTCTTCATCATCTTTCTACAACAATCCTCCTTCTGGCTTCTCAGATTCTAGATTTATCCCTCTCAAATCTATCTTCTATCTAGGCACCAGCTTGAGATACCTAAAATGTCAACATTCCCGTTACGCCTTCTTATACTAGCAAGATAAAGCCCCTTCATATGACAAACCAGGCCCTGCTTAACTCTCCAGCCTCAAATCCTTCATCTCCTACTTTAAACTTTATTTATTTATTTATTTATTTATTTATTTTTGAGATGGAGTCTTGCTCTGTCACCCAGGCTGGAGTGCAGTGGCACGATCTCGGCTCACTACAAGCTCTGCCTCCCAGCTTCACGCCATTCTCCTGCCTCAGCCTCCCAAGTAGCTGGGACTACAGGCGTCTGCCACCATGCCCAGCTAAGTTTTTTTTTTTGTATTTTTAGTAGAGACGGAGTTTTGCCATGTTAGCCAGGATGGTCTCCATCTCCTGACCACATGATCCGCCCGCCTCGGCTTCCCAAAGTGCTGGGATTACAGGTGTGAGCCACTGCACCCGGCCCCTACTTTAAACTTTAAAACCCAGCAGCACCAAAGTGTCTCCTATGCACGTTGCCATATGCATTCTCTTCATCATGCATTTGCCTGAGCAAGATATCCTGAGTTAACTTCTTATTCTTTAAGACTCATTGTGGTGGTGGACAGCCTTTAATAATGGATCCTTGGCCAGGCACAGTGGCTCACACCTGTAATCCCAGAACTTTGAAAAGCCAAGGAAGGAAAAAAGCTTGAGGCCAGTAGTTTGAGACCAGCCTGGGAGACATAGAGAGATCCCATCTCTACCAAAAATTTAGAAAAATATTAGCGGGAAGTAGTGACATGCACATGTAGTCCCAGCGCCATGGGAGACTGAGTTAGGAGCATCACTTGAGCCCAGGAAGTCAAGGCTGCAGTGAGCCGTGATCAAAACACTGCACTCCAGCTTGGGTAACAGAGTGAGACCCTATGTCAGAAAAATGAATAAATAAGCATAAAATGTTAAAAACTTAGCCAGGCATGGTGGCACACATTTGTGGTCTCTGCTACTTAGGAGGCTGAGGTGAGAGGATCCTTGAGCCCGGGAGGTCAAGGCTACAGTGAGCTCTGATTGTGCCACTAAACTCCAACCTGGGTTTGAAAAAGCGAGACCCTGCCAAAAAAAAAAAAAAAAAGAAAGAAATAAAACAAACTCAAGAATCCCCAGCTCCTACTTTTCACATCCTGTGTGATCCCTTTTCCTCAAGTATAGGTCTGACCTGGTGATTTGTTTCTAAGAAATAGAATATAATGAAAGGGACAAGAGGTCACTTCCATGATTAGATTATACATGACTGTGACTTCCATCTTGTTTGTACTTTCTATCTCTAGTTCTCCTCAAATGTTTCTTTTGAGGAAGCAGGCTGGAGAGGCCTCGGTGGCAAAAAATAGAGGATGGCCTCTTGACAACTGCCAGTTAGGAACTGAGGCCTTCAGGCAACAACAGTGTCAAAATCAAGTCCTTCCAACAACCACAAGAGAGCTTAGAATGAATCCTTCTCCACTGGAGCCTTCAGTTGAGACCACAGCCCTAGCCAACAACTTGATTGCAGCTTTGTCAGAGACTCTGAAGGAGATGATCCAGCTAATCCATGCCCAGAATCTTGATCCACAGAAACTATGAGACAATAAATGCATGCTGTTTTAAGCTGCTAAATTTCTGAGTAATTTGTTACAGTAATATGTAACTAAAACAATCATTTCAGGCAACCTCTATTCCATGAAGACTTCAGTCCTTCCTGCCAGACTCACACACACACACACACACACACACACACACACACACACACATTTTGTGAGCCTCTTCAGAGCTTCCACAGTGCTTTCTACTCACCTCCTACCACTGTATGTAAAGGTTTAATTATAATTAAGCCTTTAATTAATTTTTGAATTGTTGTTCTCACTAGACTTTGAGACATTTGAGGCTGTAGTATGTCCTCCTGGTTATTCTATCTCAGTATCTCTAGTGTCAAATAGTTCTTGGCACATCTGGTCAAAAATTATTTTATGGATGAATGAATGAATGAGTGAACAAATGAATAATAGTCATTTTGCTAAGTGAAGCAGAGTGAAAAGTAAATTAGATCTATGTTATAACTATAGGAACATATAATCAGGTTGAAGAGGCAGACAAAACGTATTATGCCTATAATTTCATGTGCTATATTGTATTGCACAAGTTTTTTTTTTCAAATGGGAAAAGAGGGATATTTTTCTGACAAATTAATAAATGTGTGTTTCTTGAAGACAGAGCATGTGGGAACCTCCTACTAAAAAGTAACCTTCGTGAAATTAAAGAATTTCATAATATAACCACCCATTTGTTCCTGCCAGGTCCCCAACACTTGTCCATAATGAACCAACAATGAAGTAAGGATCTAGAAAAGAAAAATGTGCTATGGGAATCTAAAAGATAGAATGCCCTTTCTGTTCTGAAAAATCTGAAAAGAATTCTCAGAGGAAATGGATTTTGACATGGACCTTGAAGGATAACAGAGCTTTGAGCAGCAAAAATGAGAAAAGAAAGAAATCCAGAGTTCATAAAAAGCATAAACAAATTCTTAAAAGGGAAGCAGAGAGACAGAACTTGGGAGAGGGAGAAAGAAGGCAGATGAAAGACGAAAATTGAAACTCAGTTAGCTTAAAGAGGGTACATGAGGTCATTACTCTTAGATAACATGGTTGAAAGATGAACCTTGTGAAACTGACATTTAAGGAACAAAAGGGAAGAGGAACTTGCTAAGTAGAGTTAAGAGGGCTCGAGGTGCATGGAGACAAATGCCAATCACTTTACATGAGTTTGAAGGAAGAGATGACGCTCAGAGGTTTAACATGATGCAATGTAAAAAGAGGCCTTTGGATGTGGCAATTAGACCACTAGACCTTTAGGAAAACAGTAACTGTGGAAAGAAAATGGAGATGGAAGACAGATTACAACATGGCAAAAGTACAGTATATTTGAGGAAGTCAACAAAGCAACTAGTTTTTGGAAAAGCAGTCCCAATAATAACTTGGTAGATGTGCTCATTAATTAAGTCACTAGTGATTTTGACAATAAAATAACTTATATGATTGTGAAATAAACACCTTCCTTTACTTGAAATAAAAAGTAACTGATATTACCTGACTTTTTTTTTCTTTTTTTTTTTTTTTTTTTTTTTTTTTTTCTTTTTTTTGAGACGGAGTCTCGCTCTGTCGCCCAGGCTGGAGTGCAGTGGCCAGATCTCAGCTCACTGCAAGCTCCGCCTCCCGGGTTCCTGCCATTCTCCGGCCTCAGCCTCCCGAGTAGCTGGGACCACAGGCGCCGCCACCTCGCCCGGCTAATTTTTTGTGTTTTTAGTAGAGACAGGGTTTCGCCGTGTTAGCCAGGATGGTCTCGATCTCCTGACCTTGTGATCCGCCCGTCTCGGCCTCCCAAAGTGCTGGGATTACAGGCTTGAGCCACCGCGCCCGGCCCTGACTTTTTTTTTTCTTATTTTGAGACAGTCTTTCTCTCTTGCCCAAGCTGGAGTGTGGTGGCACATTCTCGGCTCACTGCAGCCTAGACCTCCTGGACTCCAGCCAACCTCCAGCCTCAGCCCACCAAGTAGCTGGGGCTACAGGCACACTCCACCATGCTGGCTAATTATTTTTAATTTTTATTTTTTGTAGAGACAAGGTTTCCTCGTGTTGCCCAAGCTGGTCTTAAACTCCTGGGCTCTAGCAATCCCCCAACCTTGGCCTCTGAAAGTGCTGGGATTGCAGCAGTGAGTCGCTGTGCCCAGCCATTTTTTTCTTTTTTCTAGTGAATACTTTGTTGGCTTATAACTTTGAGTTCTGAACCATTTGCAGATATTTCATCTGGTTGTGTTCATCTGTCTCCTCAACTGTAAAGTCCATAAATCAGGAGGAATGTCTTTATCTCTTCACTCATTTTGTACTTAATAATTCCAACAACTATGATAACATTTGGCTTTTGTAAACTCTCTGTAATCCTACAAAGTTTTTTTTTTTTTTAGCCATTTACTAGTGGCTTATGAACAGTCATGCCCTGGGCTGAGAGCTTTGACTCCATGGTATCTTTTAATCCCCTACTGAAACTTGTGGTAGGCAGGGAATAATGATTATATGCTTCTCACAACTGGGTGAAAAGTGGTGGGAAAAAAGCAATTGGGGGCCGGGTGTGGCGCTCATGCTCGTATTCCAGGACTTTGGGAGGCCGAAATGAGAGGAAGTCAGGAGTTTGAGACCAGCTTGGCCAACATGGTGAAACCCCAACTCTACTTAAAATACAAAAATTAGCCAGGTGTGCCGGCGCGCATCTGTAATCCCAGTTACTAGGGAGGCCGAGGCAGGAGAATCCCTTGAACCCAAGAGTCTAGAGGTTACAGTGAGCTGAGATTGTGCCACTGCACTCCATCCTGGGAAACAGAGCAAGCTCTTGTCTCGAAAAAAAAAAAAAATGTAGTGGGATATAGCTGCTTAGATGCAGATACTAAAGTTTCCCATGGAATCACATTACAGCCTCACAAGGGTGACTCGCCTGATTTGCCTGGAAGTGAGAGCATTTCCAGGACATGGTACTTTCAGTTTTATTTTACTTATTTTTATTTTATTTTATTTTATTTTATTTTATTTATTTTTTGAGATGAACTATCTCTCTGTCACCCAGGCTGGAGTGCAGTGGCATGATCTCAGCTCACTGCAACCTCCGCCTCCCAGGTTCAAGCAATTCTCCTTCCTCAGCCTCCCGAGTAGCTGGGACCACAGGCGTAGCACCACCATGCCTGGCTAATTTTTGTATTTTCAGTAGAGACAGGGTTTCACCATGTTGGCCAGGCTAGTCTCAAACTCCTGACCTCAGGTGATCCACCCACCTCAGCCTCCCAAAGTTTTGGGATTACAGGCGTAAGCCACCACGCCCAGCTTGTTTTTATTTATTTTATTTATTTTTGAGATGGAATCTCGCTCTGTCACCCAGGCTGAAGTACAGTGGCTCGGTTTCTGCTCACTGCAACCTCTGCCTCCCAGGTTCAATCAATTCTGGTGCCTCAGCCTCCCAAGTAGCTGGGATTACAGGCACATGCCACCATGCCTGGCTAATTTTTGTATTTTTAGTAGACATAGAGCTACACCACATTGCCCAGGCTGGTCTTGAACTCCCAGGCTCTAGTGACCCTCCCGCCTTGGCCTTCCAAAACGCTGGGATTTCAGGCATGAGCCACCAGCACCTGGCCGAGGGACTTTCAGTTTTAAAAGCGGGACAGTCAGAGGCAAGCCAGTACCAAAGAAATTTCCATATTCATTAAGGATGAAACAATAAAATGCTTTCATAAAGAAAAGGGTCAATATCTGTGGCCTCCCACAATATTTTTAAAGAAAAAATTTCAGTGTAACTTTAAAGAAAACATTTCAGTGTAACTTTAAAGAAAAAATTTCAGTGTAACTATGAGATAATGTGGGTTGAAACTTACAGCAAAGTCTGTTTTAAGCAAGTATACATACTTTTTAATTTAGCCAACTTATTCTAAAAATAGTATGGTTGGCAAATAACACACTGACGCCTTGTTACTGCCCTTTGTCCTTGTTTACGTTAATTTTAAGTTCAGAATAAAAAGCCTAGATTTATCATCTAGACTAGGTGCTTTCCAAGACTCTGGGAAAGGTCTCTCAATACCAGGATAGCTCAGGAGTCATTGATAAGTTATTAGCCTGACTTCCTTATGTTCCTCTATAAACATTTTGAAAGTTAAAGTTTTAGTCTTGACTTGCTGGTTCTCAGAAACCTGTTCATTTTAATATAACATCAGTAAAGATTTCGAAAGTGGTGAAGGAGCTGTTTTCTCACTTCAGTGACCAGCGTGGTATTGTGTAATTTTTATTCAGATAGGAAAAGGGGAGTGTTTTCCTGATGAATCAATAAACGCATGTTTCTTGAAGACAGCATTTGGGAATCTCTTACTAAAAATGCAGGCTTTGTGAAACCAGAGGATTTCACAATATAACCACCCATTGATTTCTGACGGGTTCTCAACACTTGTCCAAAATGAATCATCACAAACATACACTGGTTAGTCTAGATGTTCTCTGTTATTTGGTTTTTTTAAAAGTAGTGGCAACCATTTTTTCTTCCTTCCTGACTGCTGCCTAGACTTGCTGAAATAGGGTGGATACTGCAGGGGAGCCGGAAAAACACACCCGTTGCTGTTTTGACAGGCTTCTTTTAATACCTTTCTTTCCATTTACAAATAGCTCCTGCAGGTCTGTCTCAGTAGGTGCTGTTTTGGCTTAAGTTGGTAAAAAGGAGCCCATGAATGCTGTTTCTTTCAGAATTAATTCTATTCTCCTCCCCCACAAAATCTCTCCGGGAGTGAGATGCCACATGACTGTGCCTGGCTGGCTGGCACTACCTAGCAAGTGAGACAATTTATAGGGTTAGTCTCATTTATTCCTGCAGATTGGAAAGCCCCTATACCAGATGAGTGCAAATGGGGGCCGCAATGATTGCTCTATTTTTTTTTTTTTTTTTTTTTTGCATGTCAGCTGACTTAATCATCAGCCTTCCTCGGAATACGCAGGGGTGTAAACCTTGGTTGTAATTAATGAGACACTGGATGGAAAACAAACTAGCGTTGCTCTGGGATGGGGATCCTGCCTCCAGCCCCACGCTGGGAGGCAGTCGCATTGTGGTAGGAAGATAAAAGAATTTTGAGGTCAGAAAGGCACAAGTTCAGGCCCGGCAAGGTGGCTCACACCTGTAATCCCAGCACCTTAGAAGGCCGAGGAGAGCAGATCACTTGAGGTCACGAGTTCGAGACCAGCCTGGCCAACATGTCAAAACCCTATCTTTACTGCAAAATTAGCCAAGCGTGGTGGTGTGAGCCTGTAATCCCAGCTACTCAGGAGGATGAGGCACAAGAATCGCTTGAACCCAGGAGGTGGAAACTGCAGTGAGCCAAGATTACACCACTGCACTCCAGCCTGGGCAATAGAGCGAGATTGTCTAAAAAAAAAAAAGAAAGAAAGAAAGAAAGAGAGAAAAGCCCAAGTTCAAATCCTGTGACTTCTCCTCATTTGCCAATTGACTACTTTGGGACTTTGAGGACACTGCTGCTTCTCTGAGGCTGCTTCCTTGACTATAGAATGAAAAAGATAATCATACCTTCCCAATAGCAGTGTGTGAGCACCAGGTGAATTAATAAATTTATGTTTCTAAAGTATTTGGCGCATAATGGGTTTGTCAGTGAGTAGTATTTATCTAGTGGAAGTTTTGTTCCTATTAGTATATACTCAAATGTGTACGTATGTATATACATATATATATGAGTATATATGAGTTATATAAGTATAGTCTTAAAGTAGCACTATTGCACCCCTGTGGATGCATGCAACTGACTCCCTAAAGGCAAAAACAAAGGCAGCTGGGGTTTGACCTGTGTTTTCCAAATTAATGCATTTTTTGTCTTATCTCAGGGAGAGCATTTCAAGATTCCCTTTTGAAGAATTGCTGTACCCAAATCTAACCTTACCCCAGTCAAAAATAACTAGACTGGAACTTTCTTTCTACTTCTTGAGATGTTATTATGTAAATCAGGACCTGAATTTTTATATGAATACATACAAGGGGATTTGGACAATTAAATAGTGCTTGTGAAACCTGTTGTATACCAGGTGGAAAAAAAAAAAAAAAACGGTTTACCATTACTAAGGGTTTATAAATGAAAAGCAGATGGCCTCATCAAGGGAAAAACTGCCACTTCCCCTCCAGCTCCACCACTGCCCTACCCGCCTTCCTTTGAAAGGTTTCGGTTCAGTCTAACAATCTTAATTGGGTAAGATCTTCCATAGCTTTGTAAGAAAGCTAATCTCTAACCCTTCCTCTGTCTTGTCAGGAAAGTTAACTCACTTAATGGACACTGACTGTGAACCAGGCACTGTGTTCATCTCATCTCATTTGATTCTCAACGATGCTTTGAAATAGATATATTTTGGACCAGTTTATAAGAAAACAGAGATCAAATATTTATCCAGAGTCGCACAAAGTGGCAAAAAGACAATTCTGAAACCAGAGACAATGACAATGACAACTGTGGAAGAGGGACACAGTCGTTTTGAAAATGGCTGAGTAAAGATGGGAATTTGGAAATGGGCAAATCTCATAGGCTCTGCTAGAGATCATAGTGACAGAGCATGAGAAGAACAATAGAGGTCTTTTTCCTGAAACACAAGAAATACCAAGGAGTTATTTGCACATTCTATGTTGTTCTGTTCTATCTTATTGCACAGTGTAAACCCAAGCCGAGGCTTCTCGCACTGAGCAATGTCTAATGGCAGAGAGCATAGATTACATGGAATGGATCAGGGCAGGGGGGTGGTTGGGAGGTGCGCAGAGCATGTGGTTAATAACTTGCTAAATTAAAGAATCCAAAATCCCCATCTATAACTCTTATCAACTCTCCCATTTCTCTGGTGATTTTAAGAATGGCATACTTGGAAGAAAACCATAAGGGAATAAATCATGAGCATGAATGTTTCACCCTGAATTGGCTGAACAGATTTCTGTAAGTGTTTAAAAGAGAAACTGAAGTTAGTGCGTGGGCAGTATTGACAAATGTTTTGCTCTTTAACCAGGAACTATTACTTGAAAAAATCCACGTGATGACACGGCAGGGTGTGTCTATCAGGTGACCCTATCTATTTTCAGCTACACATAAGAAGGAATTCCGGCAGTGATATCATCACTGGGAAAGCTTGCATGCAAAGCAAACTCTCCTTTCCAAGAAATACAAGTCCAAGAGGTTCCCACTCAACCTCCTCTAAGACTTAAAGTCAATGTTTGGGAGAAGAATCCAGAAAACAGAAATTTTGGGAGGTCTTTTAAAATCCCACTCCCCTGCTTCTTTTTGCAAACCCTTAACTTCCCTCTTACAGTGTCTGAAATGAGCTCAGAAGTGGGGGCCAACAGACTTGGAACTAGGTGAGAGACCTTCTTCAGACTGCTTTGCCATCCCATTTTATGATTCCAACTTCAGGGACCTTAAAGATGATCTAAGTCTCAATTTCAGATTAAATGTGGCTTAGAGAGGTTGTCTTGTCCAAGGTCACACAGCTCATTCGTGATTTTGTCTTGAAAGTCCAGCTTCAGGATTCTAAAGTGGGATACTCCTTGTATCACACCACTTCCAGTTACCACAGGAACACACTGAATGAATAAAAGATCATCTGAACAGAAGCAATACAATTTGAGTCAAAAGAAGCAAATGATTTTATGTTGTGTAGTGACCTAAGAAATCTATTTTTAAGGTGTTGGTTCTCTTCCTGATGGATCGTCCCCTTTGACGACTGACAAGGAGATTTACAGGATTTTTGACCCTTTAGGTGGTTTCTGCTCAGTGATTAAGGAGAGGAAGTGGCGTAGGGAGGGGTTTGTAGTTATTGCAATGGATTCCAAAACCCAAATCACAACACACAGTTCTTTAAACTGAAGAACAACTGATTCACCGGTAGATACATTTTCTTTTATAATATAAATGCAAATTTAAAAGCTAGCTGTTGTCAGTCAACAGATATAATTAGAATTGCCTGAACATCTTGGACATTTTTTAACATTAAAATATGGTTCTCAAAAAAATATATAGTTCTAATACCTGAAGATTGTGAATCTGTGCCTAAACTTTCATGTGTTACTCTTTATATAAAAGAAAAGCTTAAGGTACACTTTTTTCCTTATTTGTTTTCTAGTGGTGGCGAGAACTACTGAGGTGCACATTTAGCAAAACAGTTCTGGCTATGCGAAGAGTCTTAGGGACAGGAGTTACTCTTCCAGTGATTCTCAAATCAAACCATGCAGTTTGTCCCCACCCTTTCTGAAGCCAAGCTCCCACCCCCACCCCACTTTCCCAGACGGAAGTCTTTCCCTGCAGGCATTGTTATATATCTTGTCCATAACCCCCGCATCCTTCAGCTTTCCGGTTCTTCTTTTCCTCTAGTAACTCCTCCTCCTTTCCCCACGTTTCCCATTTTAGGAAGGCAATTTACATTCTAAGGGGTCAGCTGACTCTTTCCCAGGGCAGGGGTGGGGTGAAGATGTGGCTCCCAGATCGAAGCTAAAAACTAGGGGTATCTTTTTAGTTCACACACTCAAACAGGAAGGCCATTGAGTTACATCTACTTTTGCACATGACTAAGCTCAGATGAAGCAATCTTTGCTACTCTAGCGCTGGAAGCAGAGGAAGAAGTGTGAGGTCGCCAAAAAGGAAACCGTCCTGTAGCTCCTCTTGCCAGACAGACCCAGGAGCAGTCAAGGATGCCAGCTCACAAAACACCTCTAATGAGGTCATGAATCTCTATAGGCTGTAATCCCAGCACTTTGGGAGGCCGAAGCAGGCAGATGACTTGAGGCCAGGAATTCAAGACCAGCCTGGCCAACATGGTGAAATCCCCATCTCTACTAAAAACACAAAAATTAGCCCAGTGTGGTGGCGCGGTGAGGAGGCTTTAGCACAACAATCACTCAGACCCGGGAGGCATAGGTTGCAGTGAGCCAAAATCGTGCCACTGCACTCCAGCCTGGGGGACAGCAAGACTCTGTCTCAGAAGAAATTTAAAAAAAAAAAAAAAAGGACCTATGTAGGGCATTCATTTCCTATTTTTCACTATTTTCCCTCCCAATTAAAGTGTAAGTCCCTTGACAGCAGAAATCATGCAAATTCTCCTATATTTTCTACTCCAACTACTGGGAGGAGACAGTGTGGTCAGAAGGTCAGAGGATGTCTGCTGATGGAAATCAGTTAACATACTTTGGCTTGATAATGAACACTTACTAGTCAGCAGCTTACAAGATGAAGACAAAATTAACACACAGAAAAGAACAGTGAAAACTTTTAATAGTTTACTGCCACAGTATCAACTTTTATATGTGTACATATATTTAAATACAAGATAGACCATAAATACCAGATGGTAAGATATCTGCCTCTAGGCTGAAAAGAAAAAAACTCGGCCACTAAATAAACAATCTTAAGTAATACTGAAGAAAACATATGTGAGGTAATCTTCCATCTAAAGTGACTATAACCTACATTAAGATATTTTAACTAAAAATTCAAGTAGTTATAAGACTCTCGTAACTCAAAAACATAACTTTAATACACATTTTCAAACTAAAGAAAAATATTTTAACTATAAATAGGCAAAATAAATAAAATTATTTTTGCTGAAATAAAATCATGGCATTATTTCTTTTATGCATTTAAGGACTGTATATAGCCCAGATAAAAAATGAAACTTACTTGCGACCCTTCTAAGAATCTATATAATACTC
Source organism: Macaca fascicularis (assembly GCF_037993035.2). Taxonomy (NCBI): domain Eukaryota; kingdom Metazoa; phylum Chordata; class Mammalia; order Primates; family Cercopithecidae; genus Macaca; species Macaca fascicularis. Next base: position 21,075,225 of record NC_088392.1, read on the forward strand.
TAATACAAATTATCTATACAGATATCCATATAAGTAGGTAAGTATGTGTAGATACCTATATTCACTGATGCATATGTGGAACTTTCATTCTAGATGAAACTATCTGTTCCTTTTTTTTAAGAAAAGTATATTCCAATTATAAAAATATTCTTAATTTATATTAAAAGGTCACTTTTTGTAGGGTGCACACTAACTAATGTGACAAGGAGCATTTTCCAAATCTTTAGAAACTTCTTTAGAAACATTCATTTCTTATCAAGTTACTTCTGAATATTTGTTTTACTAAGTTTTAAAAACATCAATTAAAAATCAACTTCTTTTTTCTTTTAATTATCCCTGGTTACACAAAATCCCTGTGTTCTTTTATTATATTGAATGTTCAGTCTACCGATTTACTGGCCCCAAGTAACCCTCCTATACTTCTATCCAATTTTTTCAAAGTTATTTTCCAGTTTTCCATAGTTTCCACTAATGCCCAACAGGAACACATTGAATGAAAGATCATCTGAACAGAAGCCATACAATTTGAGTCAAAAGAAACAAATGATTTTACATCGTGTAGTGACCTAAGAAATCAACATTGACTCTAACATTTCAGTGTTCTCAGAATGAATTTTTTCCTTATAACAAGGTAATATGTATAAACCGAATCATATACATTGTGCTGAGTTGGCATTGAAAAGCAAAACACCAAAAACAGCAACAACAAAGCACTGAACTGTTTCTTCCCAGCCGCCCAGTCTAATCATTGGTCATCTCCCTTTACACTAGGCCAGCAGTAACCTTCAGCAAAAACACTAGAACAATTCTCTAAGTAAAAAAGAAATGTGTCAATAATTACTTCCTTATTTTCAAGGGTCTTCCATTCTTGCTTTAAAATAAACAAAGTGGTTTTATAATGTTCTCTCATCCCAAAGAATGATAATCTGGGAAATCTCAAGCAGAAATTCACTTTGATGTATTCCATCTTCCGTTTCCAAGGGCACCCGTGAATGTGCCTTCACATTCCTCCCAATTACAATGCAATCTTTCTTCAAATTGATGAAGTGTGCACCTCCTGAGAAAAAGTCTCTTTTGGAGTCCCCTTATGCAAGTTTTTGATGCAGTCAGGTTCCTGAGCAGAAGAGTTTGGCTATCAGATTCAGAAGTTTCTGCCGGAAGTTCAGTTTGTCTCCAAATCTCCTGAGTTGAGTAGCACACTCGACTTCGAGCTCTGAGAAGGAAAGCAAAACATGGACATTAACATTGATGATATTACAAACTGTAACCAGCAAGACCTAATACGCCCACACTAGTGACAAACTGAGTATCCCACGAAGCATTTCTCTTAACTTTGGCTTTATATGCACCTGTTTTCCAAATGGAAAACACACACACACACACACACACACATTGTGACTCACCGAAAGCAATCGTTGAGGTAAGAATAAAGACATTTACTTTGAGTTTTTTAAAAATGCATCCTGGATGAGGCAAGTGTTACCTTACTTTCAAATATGTCAGATAGTACAAAGAGTAGCATTAGTCATTTTACCAGCCTTAGATGATGTCATCTTTTTCTCTTTCATTTAAGGATGGCTGGGAAACAGAAGTCAAGTTCTGTGTGGCTTTCAAGTAGGATTTGATTTTCAAATGGCAATAATTTACAGCTTAGGTTATACTCTCATTATATAGGCAAATCTAAATGTATTCTTTTTCTCGTTTAAAAAAACTCTGTAATTTTCTCACAAAAGACTCATAAAATCTTATTCTAAAATTAAGTCCACATTCTCTAAAATAATTTAAACATTTCTATTTTAATGTAACCCCACTTCTTCTTATAACCCCATTCTGTACCAATCCTTTGCCTTTATGCGAATGAGAGGAGCAGAAAATAAGTGATGTTTAATTCACATATGTACTACTTTTTGGAACTGAGTTATTCTAAACTGAATATTAAGAAAAATAATGCTTATAATTTCCAAGTACACTTTTTTCAGTAAGTGCAGTTAACATTATACTGACTATAATATCATATCTATACTGACTATAATTTCAATTTTCTTGAATATTTCAAAGAGCAGCTTGAGGTCTTCTGAGTTTACTTCATGACTACAAACATTAAAAATAATGATTACAAATTAAAATCTGGTCTATTTTATAAATCGACTCTGAAAATACTCTATTTAGGTTCAAAACAAATCAAAGCTGTAAATATATAGTAAAGCAAAATTTTAAACCTATATTTCAACCAATTTCTCTCTACAAGAGGTGAGTGAAATATTTACTAACTCCTACACCAAGAGACCTAATAAATCTCCTAAGACGTTATTCTTTATGGGCTACAGGATCAAACATTTTGGGAAGTATTTACATAGACATGTGTTCTACAGAAATTGAGATATATTAATATACAGTCCTAAAAGTAAAAAAGAAACACCAAATAACATTCAGCATCCGACACTGGAAGCCCTGAATTCTAAGTGGAAAAGTTATCCCTTTCACCAAAAATGTAGAAAACAAGGCAGAAAATAGTTCCCGTTCACTTCCTTAATTTTTTAAAAATTGCAGTTACACACCTATAAATGTATTAGTATCAATCAAATCAAGTTTAAGGGGAACTTTGTGCTGCTTCTTATTCTTGGGAATTAAGTCGGACCAGAAAGTGCTATGCACAGGTAAGATCCTTCAGAAAGAAACACGGTCAGAATCCTAGGACATCACAAAAGGTAGACAAAGTTTTTTCCATCCTACACAAGAGCCAGAGACAGCAGCCTGTTACCAACTTAGGCATGGTCACATTTGCAATGCACCACTTCCACTTCCTTAGTACGCCCCAGGAGCTCTATAAAATGAAAGTAACTTAAAAGGTCGGGGGGCGGGGGGGCGTATAATCGTCTGATGCAACAGCAGTATGGCCCACACAGATTTCGGGCTCTGGTTAGATTTAGAAAAAGGATGGGGCCGGGGCGCTGGCCTGAAAAGTTATGATGGAGTTGTAAGTATGGGGGCGGGGAGTGAGAATGAATGAATGAAAAAAGGAAGCGGACTAACTCCTATTCTCCTATCCCCAACTCCCACATGATCGATTATTTAAATATTACAAGATTTTCTAGGCTCCTGAACACAGGTTGCCCTTGTGGGGCCGTCTCTGGAAGGGCTGGGAGTCCAGGCGGTCTCCGGAGTCCTCTCTTGCCCCTTCTGCCGCGACAATCACTTTCTCCCAGAAGCAGCCGCCTACACTTGCACTTGTTCCTCGTGGCCCCGCGGAAGGACAAGTGGGGAGGAGGAGACGAGCTTTTTGCCTCTGGTGTAATGCAGCTGCATCCCAATCCCAAATCCGGCCTGGTCCCTCGCCGTCCCTGCCGTCCCTGCAGTCCCCGCTGTCCTGGGGAAAACCCCCGAAGAACTTTCTGGAGGCGCCCCTAACGCTCGCGCCAGGGCACAGACCTGGCCCGACCTTGAGCCCCTGCGCAGTCTGTGCCCGAGCCCCGACGGGCTGAGCCCGCCCCGACCGAGACCTCCACCCCGGCCCCGACCCCGCTCAGCCTGGGTCTTGGCTGGCCCCAGCGGGTCGGTACCTGCCTGAGCCCGCGTTGGGCTCGGTTGCGCGTTCTTGCGCGCCTTCTTCCCAGGCATCTCCACCGGTGCCGCCGCCCACTCAGCTAGAGCCCGGGAACCTCGGTCTCCAACTGGAGCACGTCGGACGTCTGCAGGACGCGAGCTGAACACGAACAGACCCGCGGGCAGGGGTGCAGGGATCGACTGCTCGGACGCGCGGAACTGCCAAGTACACTCGGTGAGTGCCCGGGAACCTATGAGGTCCTCGCGCCAGAGACCACGCTTTTGTCCAATAAGAACTTCCCCGGTGACGTAGGGAAACTAGACGCCGGGCCCGCCCCTGTCCCCGCCCCACAGACGGCGCTCGGGGAGCGGACGCGCGACCCAGGCGGGCGGGGAAGTCCCCCGCCGAGCGCGACCTGCCCGGACACGCTCCCGACCCGCGGCGGCGCCGACCCGCGGCTGGGGGCGCAGAGCCCTCGGCCGCGAAATTACTTCCTTACAAAACGGGGTGGGAGGAGAAGGGAATCGGCTTTGACCATCTGCAAACGCTGGGCGTCGTCAGCGGCAGTGGTGGCGGGAGCTGGGAGTGGCGGGAGGAGAAGGGTTTTCCCAGGAGGAGAGTTTTCCCAGGAGGAAAGTTGTGGGTGGGGAGAGACCAAAGGCCTTGGCAATTAGAGACTTGGGTAAACAAGTCCCGGAAAGGGATTGGAAAAGGAAACTTTTCGAACTTGAAGAGTATGGGCAGTAACAGGGAAGGGAAATGGGAAGAACCGTAATCAGCGCAGAGGAGAACCAGAGGCCCTGTGAGAAGGCGCCGGGTCCCAGGAAGTCACTGCAAACAGAAGCTCTGGTGCCAGCCAGAAAGAACATCGTGTTTGAATTGGGAAGGGATTTGTGTGCGAGCTTCCAGATAGGTCGATATCGCCCATTCTGGATGTTTAGCAAAAACAAGTGGATCGTTATCATACGGAAAACGTTCAAATCTTTTGTGGGAGGAATGAGCTACCTGGGAACGTGAAATTATTTGCACAATATTTAGCGAGGCCATGAGTAATTCTATTATGAGGAGTAGTAATTAGGAGTAGTTAACGGTTACTGGGAGCCGCTTCATGCTAAGGGCTTTGGCATGCATTCTCTCATTCCGTCCTCAGAACAACTGTTGCTACTTTACAGGTGCGGAAACTGAGGTTTGCAGAAAATTGCCCAAGTTCACTTAGGCAGAGAGCACTGCCCCTATCCCGACCCAGGCAGGCCCACAGAGAGCAAGAGCTCTTACCCACTGTAGCCTTCCCAGCAATCAGTTTCCTAGAAAATGTGTGTTTTCGCTGAACGCGGTGGCTCACGCCTGTAATTCCAGCTCTTTGGGAGGCCGAGGCGGGTGGTTCGTTTGAGGCCAGGAGTTCGAGACCAGCCTTGCCAATATGGTGAAACCCCGTCTCTACTAAAATACAAAAGATTAGCCAGCCTTGGTGGTGCACGCCTGTCGTCCCAGCTGCTTGGGAGGCTGAGGCACGAGAATCGCTTGAACCTGGGAGGCGGAGGTTGCGGTGAGCCGAGATCGCACCACTGCACTCCAGCCTGGGCAACAGAATAAGACTCTGTCTCAAAAAAGAAAAAAAAAAAAAAGCGTGTTTTCATATTAGCTGTGCTGTTTAATGAAAAGATTGCAAATTCGTTGCATGGACTCCCTAGAAGTGTTTAGTTTGGTTTACAGTATTGGCCTTCGAAATGTATTGTAAAAATTTGAATTGATGACCAACATTTTAAACATTGAGGGATTGCATGAAAAACCCAGATTCCAGCATCTCTTGGAAAACCAGAAGCTCTGACAACCCGGGATCCATTTTCCAAAAGTGCAAAATAGGCTTGAAGTGTGTGGTTGAAGCCACACCCTTTAGAGGAACCGAGGGTGCTCCTGTTCACCCCACTCCCTGCTGTTTGCTTTTCCCATTTACATTATCTGGCCTCAGTAGGCATTTGAGGTTGTTTATTTATCTTAAATCATTCAATCAACACAAACCAGCAAATATTTATTTATGGCTTGGTCCTGCTGAAGGTATGGTCAACAATATAAGCATGGAACAAAACTGCTCTTGAGTTTAAACAACATAGTTTCGAGGCTGATGTTGGCTGTTTTTGAGTGGGGTATATACAAACGAGTAAGAGTGGACAGAACTCAGGAATCATCACAAGATGCAGAAAGCACAGTGGAGATGCTGCCTTGAAATCTATTATCCCCAAGTGGTAATTCAAAACCACTCCAGGCTCATTTTGACATACTTAATACATAAGGAACACCGTTCACTTTTTGGTTGCATAAATTATTAAATTTCTGTTGTTCAAATCACACACCCTGAAATGCAGTGAATATACTCAACAACAACCAAAAAAAAAAAAAAAAAAGTGAATCATAACATTGTTTACCTACAAAAGGTATGTTAATCCCATCCTCTAACATTTTCATTAGAAAAGAATTGGTCACGTGACCCGTACTGGATACAAACCTTAGGCAACTCTGTTTTTTAGGGAATTGCAAATTCAGTTTGCAAAGAGGAAAAGAGCGGAAAGAAGTCGGGGGAGGTGGACTTTGGAAATGGGTCAAATTCAGCTGGCTTATAGAGGACTTTTAAAGATTTGGGATTTGAGATGGTCCATAAACAACTCTTTGGCAGGGCTAACATTCTCTAAAGAGAATTGGCTGGGCATGGTGGCTCATGCTTGTAATCTCAGCACTGTGGGAGGTGGAGGCAGGGGGATCACTTGAGTCCAGGAGTTCCTGACCAACCTGGGGAACATGGCGAAACCCCGTCCCTGCAGGTAATACAAGTACAAGCTGTAGTGTCAGCTACTCGGGATGCTGAGGTGGGAGGATTGCTTGAGCCCAGGAGGAGGAGGTTGCAGTGAGCTATGATCTAGCCACTCCACTCTAGCCTGAGTGACAAAGTGAGAACCCTGTCTCAAAAAAAAAAAAAAAAAAGAAGCAGCAGCTAGAAGAAGCAGAGTGAATAGCCTCTCTTAACTGTATATCCTCTGGAAAAGGGAGGTATCATTTAATGTTGGGCTTGCAACAAATATAAACATAGAGATATTTGACCAAACAAAATAATTAATAAAAATGTATCGTGAAGTGTTAGAATTCCCTATTATTATTTTTTTTAAGTAGGACTGGTGAAAATGACATTTTAAAAAACTATTAGATAATCCTTTTTCATGAAACAAGTTCAAAAATGACAGTGCACATCTGATCATTTCAATGTCAGTGTTAAAAAAAGTATATATATGTATATATGAACCACAATGACAAACAAGACAAGCATGATTAGTAATAGAATAGTCATTCGTACATTTCATGCAGAAACTAGGATTTGACCGTTAAACAAGAAGATATGAGATATAAATGAGGCATATTTAGAGTCAGCCTGGGATAAAATATACAGGCTGTAGATCTGATTGTGTTTGTTCTAATAAAAGGGAAACTTGTTGTTGTTGGTTTCCTGTATAACATGTTTGTTAACAGGAAATTAGCCGGAATATTTGATGGATTGTATCTGTCATGCCTGTAGTCCCAGCACTTTGGAAAGCCAAGGCAGGCAGATCACTTGAGGTCGGGAGTCCGCCAGCCTGGCCAATGTGGCAAAACCCCGTCTCTACTAAAAATACTAAAATTAGCCAGGCGTGGTGGTGCACGCCTGTAATCCTGTAATCCCAGCTACTCGGGAGGCTGGGCTGAGACAGGAGAATCGCTTGAACCCAGGCAGAGGTTGCAGTGTGCTGAGATGGCGCCAGTGCACTCCGGCCTGGGCAACAGAGTAAAAATCTGTCTCAAAAAAAAAAAAATCTCTCTTTAAGACAGACACTGAGGCCAGGCACGGTGTGGCTCACGCTTGTAATCCCAGCACTTTAGGAGGCCAAGGTGGGTGGATCACCTGAGGTCAAGAGTTCGAGACCAGCCTGACCAACATGGTGAAAACCCATCTCGACTAAAAATACAAAATTAGCCGGGTGTGGTGGCACATGCCTGTAATCCCAGCTACTGGGGAGGCTGAGGCAGGAGAACTGTTTGAACCCGGGAGGTGGAGGTTGCAGTGAGCCGAGATCACGACATTGCACTCCAGCCTGGGCGACAAGAGCGAAACTCTGTCTCAAAAAACAAACAAACAAACAAATAAAAAAACAAAAAGACAGACACTGAACTAGGCCAAGGGAAGGCAATGCCCCTGCCCCTTATGCAATCTTCAGTTGAGAGACCAGTAACTCAGAAACTTCATGTGCATAAGAATCACTTGAGTATCTTCTTAAAATGTACATCTGATTCTGGAGCTCTGCTTGGACCTGAGATTCTGCATCTTTCGTGAACTCTGGCTGTGTTGCTTCTTCTGCTCTGTGGACAAGTTTGAGTAGCAAGGCCAGAGGGTGATATAGATAGTAACCCAGCAGGTGCGATAAGATGTGTGTCAGTCCTGAGCCAGGGAAATTAATGCAGATTACAGGGTTGCTGGGGAGAGCAATCAGTAGGAAAAGGCATCCACATAGGGACCTGAGACTCGAATAGAAGTTGGCCAAGCAATCACACTAACCAAAGGGAAGAAGGACATTCTCGGCAGAGACTGACAGCAGTGTGAAGCCAGGAGTGGCAAGAAGCGATAGGGAGAAAAGCCACTGGAGAAGTTTGGATATTATCGTGGGGGCAATAGGGAACTATGGAAGGTTTTTAGCAGGTAGTTGATGTAATAAAACTCTAGAAAGTCACTCTGACTGTGGTGTGAGTAGATTAACCAAGCTAAGACCCAAGACAGTGTGACTTGTAAAAATATTATGGTAATTCTAGTACAAATGGCAGTGTCAGCAAAGATAGTCACTGTTTCAACCTATCTTATTAAAACTCCCATATTTCCTGACTAGGGTAGAACCACATTGTAGTCGAAAATGTCTTGTTTTTTTTGTTTCAGCGTCATTGTAATTGACATTTTATCTTATGCTAGCTTCCTAGGGCTGCTGTAACAAAGTACCACACTCTAGGTGGTTTAAAACAATAGAAAAGTATTCTCTCAGGCCAGGCACGGTGGCTCACACCTATGATCCCAGCACTTTGGGAGGCCGAGGTGGGCGGATGACTTAAAATCAGGAGTTCGAGACCAGCCTGACCAACATGGTGAAATCCCGTCTCTAATAAAAATACAAAAATTAGCCAGGCAGTGGTGCACACCTGTAGTCCCAGCTACTTGGGAGGCTGAGGTAGGGGAATCACTTGAACCCAGGAGGCAGACGTTGCTGTGAGCTGAGATCAGGTTGCAGTGAGCCAAGATCACGCCACAGCACTCAAGAAGTCCAAAATCAAGGTGCCTTCAGGGCATGCTCTTTATGAAGCCTCCAGAAGAATCCTTCCCTCCCTCTCCTAGCTTCTGGTGGGTGCCCACAGTCCTGGCATTTCTTTTTTTCTTTTCTTTTCTTTCTTTCTTTTATTTTTTTGAGATGGAATCTTGCTCTGTCGCCCAGGCTGGAGTACAGTGGCACGATCTCGGCTCACTGCAACCTCCGCCTCCTGAGTTCAAGTGATTCTCCTGCCTCAGCCTCCCAAATAGCTGGGATTACAGGTACCTGCCACCACACCTAGCTAATTTTTATATTTTTAGTAGAGGTGGGGTTTTGCCATGTTGGCCAGGCTGGTCTTGAACTCCTGACCTCAGGTGATCCTCCCCACCTTGGCCTCCCAAAATGCTGGGATTACAGGCATGAGCCACCACACCCAGCCGATACCACATTAGTTTTTTAAACAGACTTCAACTCTGAGCTCTGTGGGTTGTGCCTGTAATCCTAGCTACTTAGGAGGATAATGGAGGAGGACCATTTGAGCCCAGGAGTTTGAGACCAGCCTGGGCAACATAGGGAAATCCCATCTCTGAAAGAGAAAAGAAAAATAAAACAGCCTTCTTATAGTCTATTATAGTCCAGCAATAACAGGCTATAGTTCAGTCATAATCAGTTAGAAAAATCAATGTTTTTAAAAAGCACCATTCAATTAGTAACAAAGAAATACGTATGTATAGACTCAGTGTGGTGGCTTAAAGCTGTAGTCCCACCAACTTAGGAGACTGAGGCAAGAGGATCGCTTGAGCCTAGGAGTTTTTAGTTGCAGTGAGCTATGATGGTGCCACTACACTCCAGCCTGGGCAACAGAGCAAGAACCCATCTCTGAAAAAAATTAAAACTATCAATATGCTTACTAAGGCGTACGCAAAACCTAAATGAAGAATCCTGGTTGTGTGTTGAAGGACATAATGGAAGAAAGATTTCTGGATGAGAAGACATTCCTCTGCCCAATTATTCTATGAACACAATGCAATTCCAATTAGAATGCCGTGAAGAGTTTTTTTTAGGAATGTAAGAAGCCCATAGAGAACCACCCCTACCCTTTAAGATACTACAAAGCAAATATAAACACAGTATTAAATAGTTCTGCAGAGCAGAGAGCTAAAGATACAGACCTTAAAATGTAGGAATGATGTATATGATGGAGGTGGCATTTCAATTCAGTGAAGACAAAGTGAATTGATTATTCCATAAGTGGGTTTTTTTGTTTTGGTTTGGTTTGGTTTGGTTTTTGTTTTTGTTTTTCTGAGACAGGGTCTTGCTGTGTTGCCCAGGCTGGAATGCAATAGTGCAATGTCTGCTCCCTGCAACCTCCATCTCCCAGGTTCAAGCAATTCTCCTGCCTCAGCCTTCCAAGTAGCTGGGATTACAGGCACCCACCACCATGCCCGGCTAATTTTTGTATTTATAGTAGATACGGGGTTTCACCATGTTGGCCAGGCTGGTCTCAAACTCCTGACCTCAGATGATCTTTCCGTCTCAGCCTCCCAAAGTGCTGAGATTACAGGCGTGAGCCACTGCGCCCAGCCTCCATAAGTAGTTTTAAGAGGATTGATTATACATTCAGAAAAAATCATTAATGTCGGTTTCCTACCTCATTATCTGCATCAAAACAAATTCCAGAATTTCACATGTTTAAATATAAATATCAAACACGTTGAAAAGTTCTTAAATAAATCATAGGTGAATATTTTCATCATTTTAGGACTGGACTGGATTTTGAAAGCCTGCTGTGAAGACTAAATCCCAAGGACACATTTGACTTCCTAGGAATATAAAAGTTTGGATCAGTAATGTGAAAGTAAAAAGTTCCCTCTTCAAAGTTTCCCTTCTTGTTAAAAAATAAATCATAAATGTTAAAAATAATAATTTCTTTTAAAGACTAATTTCCTTCAAGCCTCCTCACTTTATGCTAATAACTCTTTGTTAGGCCCTATCCTATGTAGCTGTTAAACATGCTCACAGGCACGTAGTACATTCTATGTCCTTGTACCTTAACCAATATATTTGTGACAGACATGCTCACAGGCACCTTCCAGCTCACAGCCTATGCCCCTTCCCTATTTGGCATATGCAACTTCCTCTTTTCCTTTGTCTTTCCATTACTTTTACCTATTTTAAAAAGTTTTAAACTGTTAGCCAATCAGGTTTTAGTTTAGTTTGTGCTGTCTGGCTCTGGCCAATGGAGACAGGACAAAGTAGCAGGGACAAACTGCGTAAGGAATAAAAATTGCTTCCTTCCTTTGTTTGGATGTGCTCTCGCCATTGTTCCATCTGCCACGAGCACCCTCTCTGCAGAAAGTAAAAATGGCCTTACCAAGAAAGTTAGAGTGTGGGGACGTCCTGCTTCGGAGCGGGAATCTTCGTTGCACCAGTGACTAAAAAGAGAATTAAATATGGGTAATGTTGAGAAAGGCAAGAAGATTTTTACTATGAAGTGTTCCCAGTGCCACACCGTTGAAAAGGGAGGCAAACACAAGACTGGGCCAAATCTCCATGGTCTCTTCGGGCGGAAGACAGTTCAGGCCCCTGGATACTCTTACACAGCCGCCAATAAGAACAAAGGCATCACCTGGGGAGAGGATACACTGATGGAGTATTTGGAGAATCCCAAGAAGTGCCTCCCTGGAACAAAAATGATCTTTGTCGGCATTAAGAAGAAGGAAGAAAGGGCAGACTTGATAGCTTATCTCAAAAAAGCTACTAATGAGTAATAATTGGCCACTGCCTTATTTATTACAAAACAAATGTCTCATGTTTTTTTATGTGTACCATACTTTAATAGATCTCATACACCAGAATTCAGATCGTGAATGACTGACAGCATATTTTGTTGGGCAGTCCTGATTTAAAACTAAGACTGGCTTGTGGTTAAATGAATATGTTCAGTTTTTGAATTTTAATAGTAATTCCAATTCAGTAAATGCTATCACTGTTGACCCCTTCCAAAGATATGATTAGACTTCGTTAGTAATGTTCAGCTTTTCACAAAGATGGTGCGTGCCATCTTAAAACTTACTGGAGATTGGTTTTATATTTAGATTTATATAGCTGGTTATATGAATATATTTAAATACTGGGGAAATTCCTTCACTGTCTCAGAACCAAGCAAGATTCACCTGTCATTTGCCTCTTAAAGGCAAGGGTTGAAGATAAATAAGGTAGCAATGTCTAGAGTTTTGGCCTTAACGATGCCAATCTAATTATAATTCCGTATATTTAAAATGGTTCCTTTTACTTATCGAAAGGCATTTTAGTATTGTTTATGTGTAATATTAAAGATTATTCAACACTTCTCACATCTTATAAATCTATAAGGTCACATGCTTTTAAAATAGAAGCAAGTTAAACCTCACTCTTGAATTCTTTACAATGTAAGTCAAACTAAGTTATAATTTAGGATTGTCTTTAAACAGCCATTCAGAAACATAAAACTGTGGAACTGTGTATTTGTGATTGGGAATGGTGCTTTTGCCAACTTAAAAGGATTAAAGTAGCAGAGATATATACAAATTTTAAAATTATGTGTGATCACAAGACTAAAGATAATTAAAAAGAAAACCACAGATCATGGGGAAAAAAAAGAAAATTAAATTTATGTTTGAGTACTATTTCTTTGCAGCACCAGCAAACAAGCATTCTGTTTCCAAATAAACCTCTTACATATAACAAGTAAAATAATACTATGAAAAAAGTCAAAAGACCACTTCTAAAATGAAGGGAATAGGGCAAGTAAGAGGGGCAGTTCCACCCTAAAAGTCCCTGGAATAAACTTTAAAATAGTGTATTCTTCATTTCAAACACACAAGCTGTTCCTGGGAAAGCTTGCAAGCCACAGTGCTTGGGTGGAAACATGACAGGCCAAATTGCAACCAGAAATCTGTGATTATAAACAGAACCATTTTGATTTCAGAGAAAAAAAAAAAAAAAAAAAAAGAGGTGACAAATAGAGAAAGGAAACTAAAAGAAAAAGAGGAAATGAATCACTTTCTGAACATGAGACCTCAAATGCACAAACAGGCCAGGAAGTGGAGATGAGTTAGCTCGGTCATCATCAGTAGGTAACTTTTTAAAAGCTGTCTCTTGGGGAATATGCAAAAATAGAATACCCACATTTATCTGATTGAGTGACTTTCTGGCAGGAAAGGAGCACGGGATCTCCAACCTTTGTCGGGAGGCATGAGAGTTTCCCCCCTCTCCTTTCAACGTCCCGATAACTCTGCCCTGTGGAGCTCGGGAGCTTTCGGCTAAAGGAGGCTTGGGTCCAGCACAGATCCCAGGGCAGCTTTGGCTCCCAAGAGACACAGGAGCCCTAGGTACCAGGCACTGTCAGTTTTGACATTGTTGCTGTCAGATATTAACTCTGATTCCTTAATGCAGGAGGTAACTAGAAGTAGTTACTTAGTTTTAGCCAGAAATCTGGATTTACTCCTACTTCTGCCATTGGAAACCCAACATGTTCTTTGGCAAAGGATTGACTTCTCTGGGGCTTCGTTATCTCATCTGTTAAATGGTTGTCTTAACTCTGTGCCTACCTCCTCAGTTTGGGGGAAGATTAAATAGTGAGAGTAGATAAAAGTATGTAAACTATAATGTTCACTCGCGGTTTATTAGTATTATTAGGACCGCAGTTCAGTCAATTAGGATGTGTTTATAAAGCTGTGATTGCAACTGATAAAATGTGATAGTTCCAAAAAGAAAGCTATTTTTATTTACTTATTTATTTATTATTATCATTTTTTGAGACAGAGTCTTTCTCTGTTGCCTAGGCTAGAGTTGAGTGGTGTGATCACGGCTCACTGCAACCTCCGCTGACTGGATTCAAGTGATTCTCGTGCCTCTGCCTCCCAAGTAGCTGGGACTACAGTCATGTGCCACCACGCCTGGCTGATTTTTGCATTTTTAGTAGAGACTGGCTCTCATAATGTTGGCCAGGCTGGTCTTGAGCTCCTGAGCTCAAGTGATCTGCCCGCCGCAGCCTCTCAAAGTGCCACAGGTGTGAGCCACTGTGCCCAGGGCCATATATATATATATATATATATTTTTTTTTTTTCATAAGAAATGGATAACAGTAAGCTTCTCAGAAGGAGAATGGAGTGGTTAGTGGGCGGGAGTAGGAGGGACAACTATTTTCTACTGTACACTCTTCTGTAACTTTTGAATATTTTAAAGCATGTGTTTATGTTAATTGCTCAAAGAATATGCAAATAAAATTCAAATTGATGTGGTCCGAGTTATTTCCTTCCCAGTTATAAATAGAAATGTACGTACATGTTCACCAAAAGGCATGTCCAAGAATATTCACAGCAGCCCTAATTGTAGTGGCCCCAAGCTGGAACCCTATCTGAACACCCAACCACTATAAAATGCAAAAATTGTCGTCTTTTCCCACAGTGAGAGACCATGTAGCGACTACAGTAAGTGATCTATAACTACGGGCAACAATGTGAATGAATATGACAAACATGTGGAGTGAAAGAAGTCGGACACAAAAGAGTGCATACTTTGTGGGTTCATTTATAAAAGGTACAAAGGCAGGCAAAACTACTATAAGACATTAGAAGTCATAATAGTGGTCCCCCTTACAAGATTTTGTAACTTAAGGGGTCAAAGAAGGGCTTCTGGAGTGTTGATAACATTCTATCTCTTAACTGGGGTGCTGCTGTTTGCATATGTGTCTTCAATTTGTGAAAGTTTATTACTCTGTTTTCTGTATGTTACACATCAACTGAAGGTTTAAATAAATAAATAGATAAATAAGAACGATTGGATAGCACAGGAACCATCTAATGGGACTCACAAGAAAACAACAGAACAATAAAATAAATTTTGCTTTGAGCTTTTCCAGTGATCTCCAAATGGTATCCATTTCATTCCATCTCTAAAGGGCAGTTTCAGAAATTCACAGAGGCTACCATCTGTTAGTGGCAGCAGAAATTAAAATACAGAGCGAAGGGTGATATTAAAATCAGAGTCAGGTGTATTAGTATCTTTTTCAGTACTATCAAGCAACAGTACAATGAAATAAAGATATAATGTATAATTAGAACCGTGTCAAGATCTTAAAATAAAGTCACAGAGTTAGCAATGTCCAAGTATTAGACTTTGGAAAGTCAGTGTGATAGTAAAAGACATTTTTATGTTCCTCAGAACTGAAAAATGTCACTGTATAGCATAGGAAACTTAGCAATAACTATCCAAAACAGAAGTCAAGTGAAATGTAAATGAATGAATTCTAATCTCAAAGGCCGTTCGATGAAGACGATATCTCTAACCACTATCTCTTATGACCTCGAAATCCCTGAGCTCAGGAGGTGCATAGGCCACAGAGCTGGTAGGTTATGGAGCCAGGGTTTGAACCCAGATCTTGAAAGTCCAATGTAAAGCACCTTGACCTTTTGTCAGTTACTGGACCACATGCAGCTTTCTTTCCTGAAACTTTTACACTTATTCACACTCTCCTGTCGAGGTTGGCACCTTCTCATCCTCCAGATCCCAGCTGAAATTCCCTGAGGCCTCTTCTGCCACCTCATCTGAAATCGTTCTCCTTCTTGATCTCTATGTCTTGTTTTCTTTCTTCATAACGTAGCAGAAGTCATAGTTGCTTCATTTACTGGGCAGTGGTCCTTGATCCTGTATTCACTTACTAGTCTCCCAGCTGGACTATCAGCTCCATGAGGTGACAGCCACATCTATTGTGTCTCCAACTCTTCCTCCTGCACTTGGCATGCTAGGGATGCTCAACAGATGACTATTTTAAATGTCAGTCATGGCCAGGCGTGGTGGCTCATGCCTGTAATCCCAGCTACTCGGGAGGCTGAGGCACGAGAATCACTTGAACTTGGGAGGCGGAGGAGGGTGCAGTGAGCCGAGATCGTCCCACTGTACTCCTGCCTGGGTGACAGACTGAGACTCGGTCTCAAACACATAAATAAACAAATGTCATAATGAATGCCAAGAGAATGTGAGTCGGCAGATCTCACAGGAGACCTGGGAGAGTAGTAGTTGCAGCTTACCTCTGTTTGCTGTTTACGTTCTGTGTGATCTCAAGCAAGAAGCCCCCATCTCTGGACCATAATTTCCTCATGTGTAAAATAAAGGCTGATTACTTACTTTCTAAATTTCCTCCATTCTAATTGCCACTCACTAAATTAAACTAATTCACAACAATGTGTGAATGGCTGATGGCTTATTACCATTCCCAGAGGGAGGTGCATTTTTAAAAGATAATGTTCCACATTCATCTCTATTTTTAGGCTATCAGCTCGGTAAGTGAAAACAGTGGAACTGATTGGAAAGAGAGAATTTTCTGCTGAGAGCAAATGAACCTGAGATTCTGCGCCTGTGAGTCAGCTGCCCTATTAGTTCCTGCTTTTCTCAGCTGCTTCCTCTCTCCTTATTTCAACTCAGGCTTCAAAAGCATGGAAACTTAAAAGAAAAAAAAACTTTTTTTTTCCCACCTCACACCCTCCCCAACTGCTACAGTACACATGTCCATAGGGCTTCTGCTGTGATCATCGTTAGAGAGTATTAAGCTGTGCCCAAGGAAGGCAATGGCTTTGTCTGAAGTTGTGTGGTTCCAGTGGGTTTGGTTTCTAGAAACCCCAGGATTTCTTTCTGTTTCCAAGTGTGGGACTCTAGCTGGTTGCCAGGCATTGTGGTTTTGCAGACAGAGCAGTATTTATCTCTCCCTGAGCCTTAGTTATTCATCGTCGTCTTTCCGGAACTCAAAGTGTCCTACCAGGAAAATGAGTGTCTAGGCAGAGAGGACAAAGGTTGGCTCAGAAGAACAAACAAAGAGAGGAAGCACTCAGTAGTAATCACAACATTGGGTAGAGCAGCAAATAGTAGAATTCGGCCCATGTTTACAGAATGGCTCTGTTCAGTCTTTTCTTTCGTTGTTTTGATCCAACATCTCTAATCTGAATCCTCCAGAACTCTAGCCAAAGGCTGGGTAATCCACCCAGCTGATCCTAGCTTCTGATGAAAGTGAGAATATGTTTTGCCTCTTCACAGGGGCCCCACCCTTGTTTTTTCCTTTGACTATCATGTTCCTCCTGGCAGCCGGGCGTTGAGGTTGCCTCCTTTGATGCCTGGGTCATAACTCACCCTGAGGAATATATTGCTGTCAGGCCTTACTGGGCACCTGCATCCACACTCACCAGCACTGAAGTGACAATTGAGTGGCTTTGGTCATTGTTTCTTCAGCCAGGGCTTTCTTTCATTTTAGCCTCAAAATTCCCTGCCCTGAAGGTTTATTACCAGAAGAGTTTATTTAAATAAACAATTACTAGACCAAACTTCACTGGATCCCACCTTGGGAAGATAACTTTTTTTTTTTTTTTAGATGGAGTCTCACTCTCACCCAGGCTGCAATGCAATGGTGTCATCTCAGCTCACTGCGTCCTCCGCCTCCCAGGTTCAAGCAATTCTCCTGCCTCAGCCTCCCGAGCAGCTGGGATTACAGGAGCACACCTGGCTAATTTTTGTATTATTTGTAGAGAAGGGGGTTTCACTATGTTGGCCAGGCTGGTCTCGAACCCCTGAGCTCAGGTAATCTGCCTTCCTTGGCCTTTCAAAGTGCTGGGATTACAAGCATGAGCCACCATGCCTGGCCAGAGCCCCTTTCTTTTACCCACATTTCAAGGGATCCAGGCAATCTGCGATGGACTCACCATTAATACACTGAATGACAGAGATCCAAGAGTTCAAATGTAGGAGACTCATCAGTATTGCGTGACTTGGGAAAAACTCGCACACCCACCCACCCCGGAATGGTTTTTAGGAAAGGAAAATCCCACATACAGAATGCCTTTACTTTTCTTGTGAGATCTTGCCTTATGCATTTCTGCCTCCAGAGCAAAATTAAACTCTAGTTCTGGCTTGGTCTAACTCACTGCTACCATCCTTGCCACTCAGTATGAGAAGGGGTGTAAGGAAGTCTGCATCTTCTAGGAGCTGAATTAAAATGCAGTATCTCAGGCCCTGATCCAGGCCGGCTGAGTCAGAATCTGCATTTTAACGAGATTTCAATGCGATTCAAATTCACCTTAAAGTTCAAGAAGCCTCTGTAGCCTCCTTCACTGTTAATTTTTTTTTTTTTTTTTTTTTTTTTTTTGAGACGGAGTCTGGCTCTGTCGCCCAGGCTGGAGTGCAGTGGCCGGATCTCAGCTCACTGCAAGCTCCACCTCCCGGGTTTACGCCATTCTCCTGCCTCAGCCTCCCAAGTAGCTGGGACTACAGGCGCCCGCCACGTCACCCGGCTAGTTTTTTGTATTTTTTTTTAGTAGAGACGGGGTTTCAACGTGTTAGCCAGGATGGTCTCGATCTCCTGACCTCGTGTTCCACCCATCTCGGCCTCCCAAAGTGCTGGGATTACAGGCTTGAGCCACCGCGCCCGGCCCACTGTTAATTGTTATTTTATTTTTTATTCAAATTTTAATTTTGTTGAGACAGGATCTCACTGTCAGCCAGGCTGGTGTGTAGTGGTGGATAACAGCTCATTGCAACCTTGAACTCCTGGGCTCACGGGGTCCTCCTGCCTCAGCCTCCCAAGTAGCTGGGACTACAAGCGTGCGCCACAAGGCCCAACTAATCTTTAAAAATTTATTTGTAGAAATGGGATCTCACTATGTTGTCCAGGCTGGTCTCAAACTCCTGGTCCCAAGTTGTCCTCCCACCTCAGCCTCCCAAAGTGCTGGGATTATAGGCAAGGGCCACCGGGCCCAGTACCTCACCATTAACTTTTAAACTAGTGCCATGCGGCCGGGCGCGGTGGCTCAAGCCTGTAATCCCAGTACTTTGGGAGGCCGAGGCGGGTGGATCACGAAGTCAGGAGATCGAGACCATCCTGGCTAACATGGTGAAACCCCGTCTCTACTAAAAATACAAAAAAACTAGCCGGGCGTGGTGGCGGGCGCCTGTAGTCCCAGCTACTTGGAGGCTGAGGCAGGAGAATGGCGTAAACCCGGGAGGCGGAGCTTGCAGTGAGCCGAGATCGCGCCACTGCACTCCAGCCTGGGTGACACAGCGAGACTCCGTCTCAAAAAAAAAAAAAAAAAAAAACTAGTGCCATGCAATCTAAGAGAATTGAGGTGGCGTTGTTGTGTTCATAACATACTGTGGTCAGAGCATTTACAGAGCAATTGGAAACAAGAAAATGCATGAGCAGTTTAAAAAAAAAAAAAAACTCTTAAAAAAAAAAAAAAACTCTGGCAGGCATGGTGGCTCACACCTGTAATCCCAGCACTTTCGGAGGCAAAGGCAGGCAGCTTGCTTGAGCCCAGATGTTCCAGACCAGCCTAGGCAACATGGTGTAACCCGATGTCTACATAAAAATACAAAAATTAACCCACTGTGGTGGAGTGCACTTGAAATCTCAGCTACTCAGGAGGCCGAGTAGCAAAACAAAAAACAAAACAAAACAAAACCTCTGATACCTGTTAGGATAGTGTAAAACTTTTATTTTCTCATCCTTTTCTTATTGTATTGTTTGAGCTTATTTGTTAAAGGAAGAGTTAGGTTTTGTATTATTCTTATCTTTTTTTTTTTTTTGAGACAAGAGTCTTGCTCTGTCACCCAGGCTGGAGTGCAGTGGCCCGATCTCAGCTCACTGCAAGCTCCGCCTCCCAGGTTCACGCCATTCTCCTGCCTCAGCCTCCCGAGCAGCTGGGACTACAGGCGCCTGCCACCAGGCCCGACTAATTTTTTTGTATTTTTAGTAGAGACGGGGTTTCACCATGTCAGCCAGGAATAGTCTCTCTCTCCTGACCTCGTGATCCGCCCACCTCAGCCTCCCAAAGTGCTGCGATTATAGGCATGAGCCACCGTGGCCGGCTTTTATCATTTTTATTTAAGAAAGTGAGTAGAAAGCATGATTTGCTCTCAGTCCTAACAAAATCCACAGAGATAGAAAATTTTGATACATGTTAAATGTTCTAAGTGCTATTGTAAAGTAAGTAAATTAACAAACAGGATGCTTAATATTAGTTACCTCTGTGAACAAGCACTGCTGATTAATTGGGCATTTGGGGGTTGGGAGGGGTGCCCAGAGCTGGTCCATGTTAACTGTGGGCATCAGTGGAAGTAAGATACCTTTCAGGTGACCACCATTTTGTTTTGTTTTGTTTTGTTTTGTTTTGTTTTGTTAAGACAGACTCTAGCTCAGTGGCCCAAGCTGGGGTGCAGTGGCATCATCTGACTGACTGTAGCCTCGACCTCTCAGGCTCAAACCATCCTCCTGCCTCAGCCTCCCAAGTAGCTAGGATGAACTACAGGCTTGTGGCCCCATACTCAGCTACTTAAAAAAAAATTGTTTTTGGAGATGGGGTCTTTGTTCCCCAGACTGGTCTTGAACTTCTGAGCTCAAGCGATCCTCCCGTCTTTGCCTCCCACTCTTGGGATTACAGTTGGGAGCCCCCTGCTCCAGACAGCCACTCTTTTGTGTGGTCATGTAGTGCAGGCTTCAATGGTGTCGCTTTGACTAGATCTTGAACTGTTCTGATCTGACTCACTGTGTAGATCACTTTTATATTTGAGGAGTGTGTGGACGTGGACGTGGGAAAAAGGGGCTTTGGAGTCTGCTAAGCCAAAGTGGAGTAAGGAGGAGTTGCCTTAGTAACTCTAATTTAAAATTAGGCCCAACTTTCGTAAACACTAACTACATAGACTAATATATAGGTCCAAATTTCTTACATGTTCTACTTTCTTAAACATACATAGAATACCAGATATGGTACACTCTCCATGCAGAATATTAATCCTAAAGATTTTATTCTCTTAAACATTTGTATACCTAATACACATTCTTCTCCTGGTAGAAAAATATAATACAAAGGAAACTATCTTTTCAAACTATCTAAATCTGGAGTTTATCTTTCCATGTAATTTTCAGGATTGGTGTCCTCGTTGGACTCTCATCAGGCATGGCGACAGAGCATCCTGAGCCTGATTTATAGTCTGTAACAAGGACTTCATAATTTGTGGGTCTGTAGCCTATTGTGACCATTCACTTCATGCTCTTCTTCTACCTGTGGGGCTGTGCAATTCTCACCTGAATGATCTCTTGATTTTGCATTTCTTTGGTTCTTAAGATATGTAAATGGGTTTTTCATCTCAACTCAATATGCTCTATGCTGTTTTAAAAAATTTTTTAGATGCAGCCTGGCTCTGTTGCCCAAGCTAGAGTGCAGTCGAGCGATGTCGGCTCACTGCAACCTCCACCTCCCGGGTTCAAGCGATTCTCCTGCCTCACCCAAGAGGCTGGGATTACAGGCGTATGCCACCATGCCCAGCTAATTTTTGTATTTTTAGTAGAGATGAGGTTTCACCATATTGGCCAGGCTGGTCTCAAACTCCTGACCTCGAGTGATCCACCTGCCTCCACCTCCCAAGTGCTGAGATTACAGGCATGAGCCACCATGCCCAGCCTTGAATATACTTTTCATAAACATCCAATCTAAGAACTACGTGACACTCAGTGATGAAAGATGTCTAATTAGATTTAGGGACAGAGTTATGGCTTTGCATGATAATTTGGTCACAATGTCCTAGATTGTTTTACTGATATTACTGATTCACACACACACACACACACACACAAACACACACGGAGGCATGCACAGGGCAAAGGAAAATAGTTATAAAAGGGAACTATTTCTGCTTTCTCAGAAGCCCAGAAATCCAGAAATCATTTTAAACAAATCAATATAGTTCTAAGCAACATCATTGAAAACTACAAACAGGAAAATGACATCTGGGAGGCCAAGGAATGCTTGTGTAATGGAATGTTTCTTAATTGGACAAGATCTAGTAAAAAAGGGGAAGTCGTCTATTCTTAGTTCCTTGGATAGCCATCTATGTAAAAGAGGAAGGAAAAACTCCCACCTCCCAAAACCATTAACTTTACCTTAGGACAAGTCAATAAAATTAAATATGTTCTTCCTATAATTTATCTGATTACAGTCTTTTTTTTTTTTTTACTGCAATGTCTTAACCTGTATATATAATATGTTAACTATTAATGTATTTATTGATAAATAAAAATTACACATATTTATAGGGTCCATAGTGATGTTTTGATAAATATATTGTGATCAGACCAGAGTTAACTAACAATGTCCATTATCTCAAACATCTATTATTTATTCTGTTGGGAACATTTAATACCCTCCTTTTGGCTATATATTATTGTTAGCTATGGTAATGCTACAGTGGTATAGAATACCAGAATTCATTCCTTCTATCTAGTTGTAATTTTATAAACTTTTTTTTTTTTTTTTTTTTTTTTTGAGACGAGTTTCACTCTTGCTGCCCAGGCTGGAGTGCAATGGCGCAATGTCAGCTCACTGCAGCCTCCACCTCCCAGGTTCAAGCGATTCTCCTGCCTCAGCCTCCCTAGTAGCTGGGATTACAGGTGCCCACCACCACGCTCACCTAGTTTTTTGTATTTTTAGTAGAGACCAGGTTGCACCATGTTGGCCAGGCTAGTCTTGAACTCCTGAACTCAGGTGATCCACCTGCCTTGGCCTCCCAAAGTGCTGGGATTACAGGCGTGAGCCACTGCGCCTGGCCTGTTTTACTTTTTACTTCTATGAGATTAACTATTTTTAGCTTTGCCATAAGAGTAAGAACATGCTGTGTTTAACTTTCTGTTCCAGGTTTATTTCCCTTAACATAATGTCCTCCAGTTCCATCCATGTTGCTGCAAATGACAAGATTTCATTCTTTTTTGTGGCTGAATAGTATTCCCAGGTGTATATGTACCACATTTTCTTTATCCATTCATCTCTTATTGGAATCAATGATTCCATATCTTGGCTCTTGGGAATACTGTTTGAATAAATGTAGGGGTACAGACTATCTGAAAATAACTTTGGGACTAGAGCACAAAATTCTGACTAGTTGAGGCTAAAGAGTGATGGCTAGCATAAAAGACACTCCTTTTTTGAGATTTTCCTTTGTGAGATTTCTGTCAGTTCCGTATCTTGAGAAAATTGTTTGTGGCTATGGTTTCTGATGTCACTTTCCAGTGCAGGGTAATCTCTCCTGGATGCTATTTTCAGCTCAGGATTTGTTTTTAAGTCACAAGTTTCAGTTCAACATTGTTATTCACCAAATATGTCTTCTGTTTTTACTTTTAATACATATAGGCTCCTGGATAACTAGGATAATGTAAATGGATTCGACTGTAATTTCAGGGGCTCAAATCTCATACAGTGTCTTATTTAACTTTCACTGCCACCCTGTAAAGTAAGAAATGTTTCAATTTTACAAGATATGAAAACTGCCCTTGGCTAAATAGGGCAGAGTTGAGATTCAAATAAACAAGGTTCAACCTGGAGGACATTATGCTAAGTGAAATAAGACACACAGAAAGATACATGCTGTGTGAACTCACTTCTATGTGGAATCTAAAAAAATCAACTCACAGAAGCAGAGAGTAGAATGATGGTTGCCAGAGGCCAAGGGGGATGGTGAGAGAAACAGGGACATGACAGCCAAAGAGTACAAACTTTCAGTTATAAGATGAATACGACCTGTACATCATAGTGACTATAGTTAAGGATACTGTGATTACTTGAAATTTGCTAAGAGAGTAGATATTGAGTGTTGTCACACACACACACATTCACATACACAGAAAATGGTAACTTGGTGAGGTGGTGGATGGATTCATTAATATGATTGTGGCAATCATTCCACAATGTATACATATATAAAATCATTATGTTATAAACCATATATATTTTTTATTTTTTTATTTTTATTTTTTTAAATTGAGACGGAGTCTCTCCCTGTCACCCAGGCTGGAGTGCAAGCTCACCACAAACTTTACCTCCTGGGTTCAAGCGATTCTTGTGCCTCAACCTCCCGAGTAGCTGGGATTAAAGGCATGCGCCACTCCACCAGGCTAATTTTTTTTTTTTTTTTAGACATAGAGTTTCGTTCTTGTCATCCAGGCTGGAGTGCAATGGCGCGATCTCGGCTCACTACAACTTTCACCTCCTGGGTTCAAGCGATTCTCCTGCCTTAGCCTCCCAAGTAGCTGAGATTACAGGCGCATATCACCACACCCAGCTAATTTTTTGCGCCCAGCCTAATTTTTGTATTTCTAGTAGAGACAGGGTTTCACCATGTTGGCCAAGCTGGTCTCGAACACCTGATCTCAAGCGATCTTCCAGCCTCAGTCTTCCAAAGTGATGGGATTACAGGCATGAGCCACCATGCCCGGCCATGAATAAATATACATATATGTATTATATACATATTATAATATATATGTATATATATAGTCAATTTTATCTCAATAAAGCTGGGGGAGAAAAACCAAAACCCAACAAGATAAATATGAGAGGTTTTCATTTTGAAATTCAGGCTATTTCCTGACGCTGAGGTTCTTTGCACGGGTCTATACCAGCTCTCAAGTCTGTTTTCATGGATTTGCCTCAGGCACCTCTTAAAGAGAGGTGATCTACCTCTAAACTTGAATATCAGGAGTGAAGTGTGCGACACTGGTAGGTGCGTTCTGGGTGCATGAGACATGTCAGCCTTCGATGATGAGTCACATCAGTAGTTTATGAATTCCGCCAAGTAAGAAGAAGTGCAGGCCATTTGAAAACAAACCAGCACGATGTAATTTCTCCTTTGATCGCTCAAATGACCAAATATGTGTAAAATCCCTTGGTAAACCCTAAGACAATTTTATGAAAGTAAATGAATTTATTGTTGTTATATTTTGGTTTTAGTTGCTTGTTGTTTCTTCAGTCGTTGATTGGAGCTGTTCTGGAAAAGTGTCATTCCAAATAGATATTGTAATAAAAAGACTGTAATAATTTCTAATGAAGTAATATCCATTTAGAGTTTTGTCCCAAAAGAATTTATGTCACCCAATAGCAGAGTTTTCTGAATAGCCTCTAAAGTAGGAAGCATCTTGGTGGCTTCCTCTGCCTTCATCTGGAAAATTTTCAGGCTCTTTTACATTGTTTACTAGGATTCTTGGTGGCAGATAGAGAACACAATTTGGAATAAAATCTGCACTTTCATTCTAACAGATTGAA
This sequence comes from Macaca fascicularis, assembly GCF_037993035.2. Classification (NCBI taxonomy): domain Eukaryota; kingdom Metazoa; phylum Chordata; class Mammalia; order Primates; family Cercopithecidae; genus Macaca; species Macaca fascicularis. The sequence continues at coordinate 21,100,196 of NC_088392.1, forward strand.
GTTTCCATAATGCCTACAGATACTCCTTTCTAGTGTTTGTATAAATAAAAGGATATGACCCAGTTGTTTTTAGATCAACGTCAGATATAATCATTTCCTTCCCCAGATGCACAGAAGAAGTTTGGGAATTTGTGCTTGTCTATTTTAAAAAGAATCAAGAGTGAAAGCCAAATATTTTTGTTTTTTGTTTTTGTTTTTGATTTTTTGAGATGAGATCTCACTCTGTCAACCAGACTGGAGTGCAGTGGAGTGATCTAGGTTCACTGCAACCTCCATCTCCTGAGTTTAAGCGATCCTCCCACCTCAGCCCCCTGAGTAGCTGGAACTACAGGTGCATGCCATCATGTCTGGCTTTTTTTTTTTTTTTTTTTTTTTTTGTATTTTTGGTAGAGACAGGGTTTTGCCATGTTGCCCAAGCTAGTCTCGAACTCCTCAGCTCAAGCCACCTCAGCCTCCCAAAGTGCTGGGATTACAGGTGTGAGCTGCTGCGCCTGGCCAAAAGCCAAAGGTTTGATTGTGAAGGCCCTATGTCACTCAATACTAGGCTAGATCTACTAGCTGGACATTAGTTGTCAGTTCAAGCGGCTTGAACTCTGAATACTAACAGTGGCATTGAACAAAATAGCAAGAAGTAGCATAATTATTCAAATAAGGCAAATTATTAAGAATTTTAGAAATGCAAATATCCAGCTTTAAAAGCTAAAATTCAGGCCAGGTGCAGTGGCTCACGCCTGTAATTCTAGCACTTTGGGAGGCTGAGGTGGGCAGATCACCTGAGGTCAGGCATTTGAGACCAGTCTGGACAACAAGGTGAAATCCCGTCTCTACCAAAAACAAGGTGCGGGCATGGTGGCCTGCACCTGTAATTCCAGCTACTCTGGAGGCTGAGGCAGGACAATTGCTTGAACTCGGGAGGTGGAGATTGCAGTGAGCCAAGATCGTCCCACTGCACTCCAACCTGGGCAACAAGAAGAAAATTTGTCTCAAAAAAGAAAGAAAGAGAGAGAGAGAGAGAGAGAGAGAGAGAGAGAGATAAACTAGCTTTGTGCCAAAATCCTTTATGATTGGCTGATTTCCTTTACAAAATTCAATATATTTTTCACTGAGAATATTTTTTTAAACTCAAGGTTTGTAAATACCCAAATTTACAAACCCAAGGTTTGTAAATAGACATTTATGAGCCCAAATCTCTTTTTGAGATTCTCCTTTGTGAGATTTCTAGAACCTTCCCTGCCCCCTATCAGTTCCATTATCCTGAGAAAATTGTTTGTGGCTGTAGTTTCTGATGTCACTTTCCAGTGCAGGGAAATCTCCCCTAGATGCTATTTTCGGCTGGGGATTTGTTTTTAAGTCACAAGGTTCAGTTCTACATTGTTATTCAGCAAATATGTCTCCTGTTTACCATTTTAAGTGGTATGCAATAAAAAGGAGTTCTCAACATTTCAAGAAAAATAAACCTTTACATCCTTTATACATTTCAGAAATTTATATACAATGTATATAACTCATTAATCTTTGAAAAGAAACAAGAAAATAGTGAGAAGCTATACCTAAAAACACTTTGTGTGTGTGTGTGTGTGTGTGTGTGTGTGTGTGTGTGTGTGTGTTTGAGACAGAGTCTCACTCTGTCACCTAGGCTGGTCTTCAACTCCTGGGCTCAAGAAATCCTCTGCCTCCCAAAGTGCTAGGATTGCAGTTGTGAGCCACAGTGCACGGTCAGCACTTAAGTTTTAAAGAGGCTTTGAATTCCAAGCTTAAAGTCATTTCAGCCGGGTGCAGTGGTGTTTGCTTTCAGTCCCAACCACTCCATAGGCTGAGGTGGGAGGATGCTTGAGCCCAGGAGTTCAGGGCTGCAGTGTGCAGTAATGGAGCCTGTGAATAACAGCTGCACTCCAGCATGGGCAACAGAAGGAGATTCTGTCTCAAAAGAAAAAAAAATTCATTTCATAAAATACTAAAGGGAGTAAAGGGAAACAAGCCGCCTACGGTGAAGAGTCTTGGAGTCTAGTCCCGACTCTAACTCAGCGTGTGATCTTAGGCAGAGGACGTGTCTGAACTTCAAGGAATTTAACACTTAGTTGAATACATATTTGCCAGGACCTGAGTTTTGTTTATTCAAAGTATCAGACTCCTCATCTTCACAGTCAAAAATGTTTTGAAAATAGAACTCTCAGTCTTCAGGTTGCAGGTTATAATAAGAGCAAATTCTTTTTCTTTTCCTTTCTTTTCTTTTATATATTTCTTTTCTTTTCTTTCTTTTCTTTCTTTTTTTTTTTTTTAAGACAGGGTCTCACTCTGTAGCCCAGGCTGGAGTGCAGTGGCACAATCACAGTTCACTGCAACTTCAACCTCCTAGGCTCAAGTGATCCTCCCACCTTGGCCTCCTGAGTAGCTGGGACTACAGGCGAGTGCTACCATGCATGGCTAATTTTTGTATTTTTTTTTCATAGAGACAGGGTGTCAATATGTTGCCCAGACTGGCCTCGAACTCCTGGGCTCAAGCGATCCATCCACTCCCAAAGTGCTAGAATCACAGGTGTGAACCATCACGCCCAGCCCAAAGAGCAATTTTCAATACAGCAAAAGTCTTCATCAAAATTTACCATGAAAAAAGGGCCCATGTACTACTGATTTTGTTTGTTTGTTTGTTTTTTGTTCTTAAACTATATTTACTTATTTTGGACAGGGTCTCGCTCTGTCACCCAGGCTGGAGTGCGGTGGTGCAAGTATAGCTCCCTTTAAACTCTAACACCTTGGTGCTTGCAATCCTCTTGCTTCAGCCTGTCAGGTAGCTGGCACTACAGGTGTGCACCATCATGCCTGGCTATTTTTAAATTTTTTTAGGGACAGACTAGCTATATTACCAGGGCTGGTTTCAAATTCCTGGGCTAAAGCAATCCCTTTTCTTTCTTTCTTTCTTTTTTTCTTTTTTCTTTTTCTTTCTTTCTTTCTTTCTTTCTTTCTTTCTTTCTTTCTTTCTTTCTTTCTTTTTTTTTTTTTTTTTGAAGAGGAGGATATAGCAGGGAAGGGAAAGGGAGAGAGTCCCTTTTCTTGACATGTACTCATTACCTCATCCTACTCTCATGTCATAAAATAGCTATGACTCAGTAATATTGAGATGTTTTTAACCAAGTTCAATAGTAGTGAAATTCGTGTTTATTTATTTTTTATTTTTTTATTTTTGAGACGGAGTCTTGCTCTGTTGCCCAGGCTGGAGTGCAGTGGCTGGATCTTGGCTCACTGCAAGCTCCGCCTCCCGGGTTTACGCCATTCTCCTGGCTCAGCCTCTCGAGTCGCTGAGACTACAGGCACCCGCCACCTCGCCCGGCTAGTTTTTTGTATTTTTTAGTAGAGACAGGGTTTCACCGTGTTAGCCAGGATGGTCTCGATCTCCTGACCTCGTGATCCACCTGTTTCCACCTCCCAAAGTGCTGGGATTACAGGCTTGAGCCACCGCGCCTGGCCGAAATTCGTGTTTATTTCCACATGCTCTCTTTACTTGAAAATGTGTGTTCTTTCTTTAACAACAATGTTGGTTTTAAAAATGAAAATATGTAACAAAAAATGAAAATAAGAAAAAGTGAATAAAAAAATTAAAGACTGTTGCATGCATACAATACTAAAGATGCTGGTGACATGAACTTTCTCCTCTCATTCATGATCTCTAGCTTACATTTTTAAAATGAAACTTGGATAAAATCATTTCCTGGTCAGGTGCAGTGGCTCACACTTACAATCCCAGTACTTTGGGGGCTGAGGGGGGAGGATCACTTGGGCCCAAGAGTTCGAGACCAGCCTACATAACATGGCAAAACTCTGTCTCTACAAAAAATACCAAAATTAGCCAGGCGTGATGGTCTATGCCTGTAATTCCAGCTACTCTGGAGGCTGGAGATGGGAGGATTGCTTGAGTCTGGGAGGTTGAGGCTGCAGTGAGCAGTGATTGCACCACTGCACTCCAGCCTGGGCAACAGAGTGAGATTCTGTCTCAAAAAGAACAAAACAAAACAAAAACCCATTTCCTGTGTCCCCTAATGTTGCATTATTGTTGGATGCATTACAGGAATTTGTAAAATACAAAATAGAAGAAAAACTGGAGGAAAGACAGAATCCTATATTCACATTTAAAGAAAATGTAAATATACTTTTCTCATTATATAAGTAATATATAGCTGGGTGTAGTATCATCAGCTTAATGTCCCAGTTACTTGGGAGGCTGAGACAGAAGGATCACTTGAGCCCAGATGTTTGAGGTGCAGCCTGGGCAACATTGCAAGACCCCATCTCTAAAGAAATTATATATATATATATATAACATATATATGTAATCCATTTTATTGTATGTTCAGAAAACTCAAAAGCATAGAAATGTAAGAAGTGAGAAGTAAATCTCCTGTTAGCCCATTCAACCAAAGATAACGTATTATTTTTAGTATATACTTTTAGACTTGTTTATATTAATATACAAACATATATGCACATATACATATATATTTGTTTAATAGAATAGATTATTCTGCATATCTTGTTTAGTAGACTTTTTTTACACTTAGAGATATATGTTAACATCCTTTCCATATGTCTATTTCATTAAGTGGCATAACAGAACATGCAATCATTAATAACCAATCTACTAGTGATGAACATTTTGCATTCAGTATTTTGCTATTATATACATTCTACAAAGAACATCCTTGAACCAAGTTATCTTAAGTTCCTAGGATATCTTAAGAACCTAGTTCCTATGTTAAGAACCTAGTTACCTACTTCTGTACATATATTTGAGTAGATAATTTTTTTTTTTTTTTTTTTTGGACTCAGAATTTCGCTCTTGTTGCCCAGGCTGGAGTGTAAGGGTGTGATCTTGGCTCACTGCAACCTCCACCTCCCAGGTTCAAGCGATTCTCCTGCCTCAGCCTCTCAAGTAGCTGGGATTACAGGCACGTGCCACCGTGCCCGGCTAATTTTGTATTTTTTAGTAGAGATGGGGGCTTCTCCATGTTGGTCAGGCTGGTCTTGAACTCCTGACCTCCAGTGACTCACCCACCTCAGCCTCCCAAAGTGCTGGAATTACAGGCATGAGCCACTGTGCCTGGCCTGAGTAGATAAATTCTAAGCATTTGTCTCTCATATACATTGCAATAATTATTTTCTCTTGATGTTTGTGTTTAGCTTCATATTTTTGCCATTTAGATTTTTTTTAGGCAGTCAATTTTGTCTCTTTCCATTTATAAGTTTTAGCCTTGGTGCTATTCTAAGCAGGTCCTACCTCTATCAAGCTTGTAAAAATCTTTTGGGCTGGGCATGGTGGCTCACGCCTGTAATCCCAACACTTTGGGAGGCCAAGGCAGGAGGATCACTTGAGGCCAGGAGTTTGAGGTTAGCCTGGACAACATAGTGAGACCTCATCTCTACAAAATTAAAAAATTAGCCAGGTATAGCGGTGTTCTTCTGTAGTCTCAGCTACTAGGGAGGCTGACTGGGGATGGATCACTTGAGCCAGGAAGGTTGAGGCTGCAGTAAGCTGTGACTGGCCACTGCACTTTAGCCAGGGTGACGGAGTAAGACTCTGTCAAAAAAAAAAAAAAAACCACAAATGCCTGTTTTCTACCACTATTTTGTTACATTGTTGCATTGTTACTTATTACATTTTTATGTAACAAATGAAATGTTTGTTACATGTTTACATTGTTAAGATTATCCATGCAGTTACTTCTTTCTTTTTATTTGCAGAGGAAAACACTTTGAAACAAACTGTACTTCAGAAAGTCTGCCACCAGCAGTGAATGACATCAATTCTCACAGTCCTCCATTATTCTGCATATTGTCTTTCTTTATACTATTTGTCAATCTGAAAAGAAAAAAAGCTTTCTTTCTTCTTATACTTTACATCTTCTTTGTTTTTCACAAGACCAATCTTTTGGTTTTTGTTTCTGTTTTTGAGACAGGGTCACTCTCTGTTGCCCAGGCTGGAGTGCAGTGACGTGATCACAGCTCACTGCAGCCTTGACCTCCCGGGCTCAAACAATCCTCCTGCCTCAACCTCCCAAGTAGCTGGGACAACAGGTGCAGACCATCAAGCCTGGCTAATTTTTTTTTTTTTTTTAAATTTTTGTAGACAATGGGGTCTCACTGTGTTGCCCAGCCTGTCTCAAATTCTTGGGCTCAAGCAATCCACCCACCTTGACCTCCCAAGGTGGTCCCTTAAGGTTTAGATCCCCTAAACCTCCCAGGGATTACAGATATGAACCAACATGCCCTGCCTAACCTTTTAAGATATGTTTATTTACAATTATTATTTTTTCTCTTGAAAAGTATTTAATTACATGTTTGGTTTCTTTTTCTCCTGTGCTTAAAAAAAAATGAATTTGCAAGAGTTTGTCATTTTCATATACATTTAGAACAAGATCCAGAAGAAGAATGTGAAGGATATGGACCCTTTTTAAATTGTATCTGTTGCAAATATTTTGAATTGTATTCCAAACTGTATGTGATAGTCTGGAGATAATCCCTGAGATTGTGCAATTTTAGCTGCTGCCCAGAGGTAAACACGGGGTGCTGGGTAGAGAAAACTTTCCAAAGAGTTTATGCTAAATAACAAGACAAAGCAAATCCACGAATAGCAAAACAAGCAGGCACAAAGCATGACTCATTCTCATGTTAATATTCATCTATTGATGGTGTCTTCAGGTGTATGAGTCCACTGGGCTCATGCCAAAAACAGCCTGGGGAAACAGAGGAGAAGGGGGCTAGAAAGAAGGGGAGAGAACCCAGAGGTTTTGGGGGCTCTCCAAGCCCATGATACTTTATAACATGCTCTTGGGGCACACTTGGAGAGTGCTGTAGACTGAGAGAGTGCATTTTGTTTCTGCTTTGAATCCATGTGATGCATGGATGAGAACAGAGAATTAAATACATAAAATACTGTGCAATCTAATAGAAATGTGTTCCTTCCCTTAAGCCAGAGCTCTAGGATCATAAAGATATTTTGGCTCCAAATTACACCCTCTCCCCTCACCCCCACCACCAGCCATCAGAGGCCAGTGTATTCTACTCACCATGGAATCAGGTCAAAACAGAAAACAAATTATTTTCATATGTAAGCCTTGCCTACAATGCTCAAAGTCTCAAGACTTGGGATTTTGCATCTCACTGTTTCCAAGGTCTGGACTCTCACATGGACACCTAGCTATGTGTGACATCATCATTAGCACTTCTATGCATCCCACTGTACCCATTTCCATTGATGTTGGCACATTATCTCAATGTTAGGCAGCTGTACCAGGAAATATCTCCTTTTCACACATAGTCTCAATATATTCAAGCCAGATAAAGTCTCCCTATTTGACCATTATCATTATTTGCTGAACTTTTTTTTGTTGTTGTTATGAGCCTACTAATAACACTGTTACTTGGCCAAGCACGGTGGCCTACACCTGTAATCCCAGCCCTCTGGGAGGCAGAGGCGATGGGGGCGGGTGGCGGATCACCTAAGGTCAGGAGTTCAAGACCAACCTGGCCAACGTGGCGAAACCCCGCCTCTACTAAAAGTACAAAAATTAGCTGGGCATGGTGGCAGGTCCCTGTAATCCCAGCTACTCAGGAGGCTGAGGCAGGAGAATCACTTGAACCTGGGAGGTGGAGGTTGCAGTGAGCTGAGATCATGCCACTGCCCTCCAGCCTGGGCGACAAGAGCAAGACTCCATCTCAAAAATAAATAAATAAATAAAATAACACTGTTACTTAACATTATCTGATTATTATAGTAGAATGGTTGGAAAACTTTCTGAATGACCATCAATGTATATCCATTCACCTTTATAGTTACTGACTTTCGGTGCATCCCTGCTGTGGCTCCAAGTCCCACTACAGCCCCACTACAAACCCCACTATGACCGTGACCAGCAACAGCAAATCGATTGGAGTGTAATGGTCATGGCTGATATCTGTTTGCTTACTCCTGAATCTTAGAACTATTACTAGTAATCTACATAATATGTGCTTAACAGAATTAGGGAAACAAAACACTCTATGCTGCTTGAAACCTTTCAGGGAAGACTCGTGATCTTCCACCACCTTGGAAGTACAGGGCAATCTCACCAAATCAAGTACTCGTAGGACAGTGTGGTTGACATCACTATGTTGTTATGAAGGAAGCACATTTATATCTTCTGTTTATGTCTTCCCAGATAGTAGATGCAAACCTTTGTGGCCTGTGTTTCACCTCCCACTTTTTCTGTGATGCTCAGATGTGATCAGTCTTATCTAACATGAGGTTAAGTCAAGGGGAAGAAAGATAGTGCAGAAGGAGTGGAAGACAATGAGGAGAAACAGAGGTGCATGGTAGAAAGCAGATAAGCCTGCTGGCTGCTGTTGACATGTAGAACCTTCTAGAAACACTCCAAAAAGCTCTATTTCTCTCTAAAGCAACATAGGAGAGAGGCGCCTTCATTTCTTTATGCCGTAGTTAGGATAGAAAAGCATAATTACATAGTGTGACTACTAAGCCACTCTGAGGATAGAGTCTTAAACTTTCTGGATCCAGAGACTTAAGTCTGTGCGTGTAGGGAAACAGTAGCCACACTTAATTACACCTGCCTGACTCTGAATGACTCAATAGCTGGGTTGAGAAGTTAGGGGGCTGCAGGGATGTAAAGATGGACACTCCAAGACAGGTGTCGACAGTGTTGGACAGAGGGGAGCGACTTTGGAAGTCTGTATTATTGAAGATAAAGACTTTTTTTGGACTAGCAGTGTAAAATCAAGAGTTAATGCATGCTGAACTTGGATGATCCCCCAATATAAGCTTGTCTTCCACAGAAAGCAGCAAACCACTATCTCATCCTTTATGACTTTTAATCTGTAAAATTTTGTGTAACTTTCCCTATCTCATCTCAGGTTTGCTTCTACAATTTCAGAATTTATTTATTTATTTAGAGTCTCACTCTGTCGCCCAGGCTGGAGTGCAGTGGCCTGATCTTGGCTTACTGCAACCTCCATCTCCCAGGTTCAAACGATTCTCCTGCCTCAGTCTCCTGAGTAGCCGAGATTACAGGCGCCCTCCATAATTTCAGAATTTTAATGATGCTTAATTCTATACTTAAGCCTGAATATTGAGTCTAAACTTTCACTGGCTTTTCTAGGAACAAGATTAGGTAATAATAACTATGTTTACTAATAGTGTCTCAAGTTTTCCCTTTATTCATAGTCAACTGTGCAGTCACATAATCACTTTATAAATAGCACATGGTTAGGCTTTTCATCTGCCTTATCTCACTCGCACTGTTTTAAAATGGAGTGTTTTCCCTGTACCTTCTTATATGTTTTTTAAACTTACTGAGTTTTTTTTTTTTTTTTTTTTTTTTTCACTTCATCCTCCCAAAGTGCTGGCATTACAGGCATAAACCACTGTGCCTGGCCAGACATATTATTTTTTAACTCTTGCCTTGGCCTTTGTTCAGACTTGTGTCGTAAAGTCAATTAGTCGTTGCTAGATAATGTACACCCTTTCTGAACTGGTTTTGAACAGCAAGGAGTGGGAGTAATCCAATCTGTGATGCAAACTTTGTTTACCAGAAGGTTTGTTACCAGGTGGTAAACAAAGTGTTTGCCCTTATAGAAAAACACTTCCCATACAACTGAAGGTCAATACACAACAGAACAACGACAGTCCCAGAAGCTTCCCCGGGCCTTGGTGCATTGTTATGTAGATGAGCGTTTGCTAAAGATGGCTGCAGGTGCAGCCAGGAGTCCCTGGAATATGCAGAAAGACTCCTGGCTTTGTGTAAATCGCTTCCAGCTGATTTAGACAGTGGGCAAAGGGCATTTATTCAGCAACCTGAGACAAAACTGACATCTGTCCTCCGTTCCTTGAGGAAGTCTGAAACTTTCTTTTAAAGATTATATTTTTAAGGCCAGGCGCAGTGGCTCACGCCTGTAATCCCAGCACTTTGGGAGACCGAGGTGGGCAGATCACAAGGTGAGGAGATTGAGACCATCCTGGCAAACACGGTGAAACCCCGTCTCCACTAAAAACACACACAAAAAATTAGCTGGGCATGGTGGCGGGTGCCTGTGGTCCCAGCTACTTGGGAGACTGAGGCAGGAGAATGGCATGAACCCGGGAGGCGGAGCTTGTAGTGAGCCGAGACCGCACCACTGCACTCTAGCCTGGGCAACAGAGTGAGACTCCATCTCAAAAAAAAAAAATATATATATATATTTTTGGAACAGTTTTAAGCTCAACATAAAATTAAGAGGGAGCTACAGAGATCTTTCACACATCCTCTGCCCCCACCTGTGCAGCCTCCCCTATGGGCACCAGCATGGCACGTTTGTTACAATGGCTGAATTCACATGCCATTATCAAAACCCAAATACCATAGCTTATGTGAGGGTTCACTCTTGGTGTTTTTTATTCTATGGGTTTGAACAAATGTGTCATGACATGTATCCACCATTATAGTATACACAGTATATTCACTGTTCTAAAAATCCTCTGTCGGTCTGAAACGTTTTTGTTGTTCTGCTTTTTTGGTTTTGGGGTTTTTTTTGGTTTTTGTTGTTTTTGTTGTTGTTTTGGGCAGGGGCAGGGGTGGAGGGCAGGGTCTCACTCTGTCACTTAGGCTGGAGTGCAGTGGTGTGATCATAGCTCATGGCAGCCTCAACCTCCCAGCTCAAGCAATCCTCCCACCTCAGCCTCCTGAGTAGCTGGGAAACTACAGGCACATACCACCACACCCAGATTTTTTTTTTTTTTTTTTTTTTTTTTTTTTTTTTTTAGACAGGGTCTCACTCTGTCACCCATGCTGGAGTGCAGTGGCACAATCTTGGCTCACTGCAATCTCCACCTCCTGGGTTCAACCAATTCTCCTGACTCAGCCTCTGGAGTAGCTGGGACTACAGGTGCGTGCCACCATGCCCGGCTAATTTTTGTATTTTTAGTAGAGACGGGGGTTTCACCATGTTGGCCAGGCTGGTGTCGAACTCCTGACTTCACGTGATCCATCTGCCTTGGCCTCCCAATATGCTGGCATTACAGGCATGAGCCACTACACCTGGCCTTAATTTTTATTTTTTGTAGAGATGGGATCTTGCTGTTACCCAGGCTGGTCTCTAACTCCTAAGCTCAAGGGATCCTCCTGCCTGAGACTCCCAAAGTGCTGGGATTACAGACATAAACCAATGCCCCTGTCCAGGTCTGAAACTTCTTAAAGGAAAGTACCACTTGTTGACCCCTTTCCTTTTGATACTGGGAAGGAAGTGCTTAAGTGGGTGATGCCTCCTTTCTCAATGCGAAGCGGAGGCTCTCACTAGTATATTTGGGAGTAATGGTTGCCTTTTGCCAAATGAAAGTTTGTGTCTACCGTCTGGGGAGACATAAACAGAGCCACCAATCAGCACTGTGGTTATAGCCAGAATGGCCTGGTCCTGAGGCTAATTACACTGGGCGCAGCTCAGGCTGAATGTGGGTGAGGGACTGGAGTAGTCCCAGCTTCTTTTGACTACTTACTTCTGCCAGATGTCTGTGGGGTCTTCAAGATAACCAGGCCCTCTCTTTGTTTCACTAATGACTGCCTTTTTAGGACCTTGGCTCCACTTGAGCGGGACCTGGAAACCTATTTACCAACCACTTTATCTATTGAAAACAGACACTCATCTCTTTCTACCTTGATAGACAAGTCTTATCTCTTCTTAAAGAGACTTCAGCTCCTTGCAGGAGAGATCCATGCCCAAATCTTTAGAGTCCCGATGTCCAGCATTGTTCCTGGAACACAGAAGGCACTGAATATTTATTGGATGAAAGAAAGTGAAATATGAGTGTAGTGGAAACACTGTGAAGTATGAGAGAGAATGATCAAATCACTGACCCGGTCTCTCCAATTACTGAATAATAATCATTATTATTGGTCTTCAAAAAAGTGTTGTAACATACCACATCTCTAGTCAAGGCAAGGCAATGCCTTGCAAGATAGGTACAAAAATCCTCCTTTTACAAGGAAAAGACAGGTACTTTTGGAAATCAGGCAATCTGCAGCCGGGCGCGGTGGCTTACGCCTGGAATCCCAGCACTTTGGGAGGCCGAGGAGGGCGGATCACAAGGTCAGGAGATCGAGACCATCCTGGCTAACACAGTGAAAATCCGTCTCTACTAAAAATACAAAAAATTAGCCGGGCATGGTGGCGGGCGCCTGTAGTCCCAGCTACTCGGGAGGCTGAGGCAGGAGAATGGCGTGAACCCGGGAGGCGGAGCTTGCAGTGAGCCAAGGTCGCACCACTGCACTCTAGCCTGGGTGACAGAGCAAGACTCTGTCTCAAAAAAAAAAAAAAGGAAATTAGGCAATTTGCCTAAAACCACACAGCTGTGAGTAGCATGGCCACATGGCTGTGAGGTTTGTCTCCTAAACCCTTGGGGTTAGGTTTGTCTAACCTGTTAAAGCAGGTTTGTCTCCAAAGCCCTTGGGGCTTTCCTGACATTACACCACCTTTCTGAAGTTGCTAGAGATGCACAAAATGAGGTTGCAGTCAGGAAAACTCAGTTCAATGCATGGCCTAGTAAAACAGCCAGTGCTGGAAAGTTCAGGAGAGGAGGGTGAATTTCTTGTCCTTAAAGTCCCTGCACAGCCCTACAGGGTGACAGCAAAGTCCTTGGTTGGCCGTCTGCCCTTAGCCTGGACATTGGACCCTTGACACCATGTCGAAGGCCAGTGACCCACAAGGCTGCTGGCTCCCCACCCTGCCTGCCTCTTGCCTTGGAATTCTAAAAAGCAGTTGAAACAATCAAGTATTGATGTCCAGTTGGGGGAAAAAATCATGTATTTCCAAACTGAAATTCAAAGTTAGTCCTTCTGAGACAGGTAAAGGGTATACGGAAACTGTCTGAGATAGCAATTGTTCCCCCTAATTCTGCCTTAGTCTCTCAGCTGCTAACAGAAGTCTGCAGAACTGTAAGGAATTTTTGATCAGACCCCATGGCTGGCCTCGGTCTTCCCTCAGTGAATCCCTGAGAAAAGTGTTGGTCTCTTAACTCTGCCCCTAGAAAGATCTAAAATAATCTCGAATCTAGAATGATCTCATTTCTACCTGTCTCTGCCAGAGTCCAGAAATATTCAGCTACAATCTCTCTACCTTTCAGCCTCAAATCCCTAACCCTGGGGTGACTCACTCCCGAAACAGAGTAGATAATTTAAGGCATTATTTAATCTAGGAAAACCCTCTCTTTCTAGGAAGAAGGGTTTAAACTCATCACCCTCTGTGTAGTCACAGGAACCTTGATTAATTAATTTATGAACTGATAACAATGTGTACAGATTGTTTTTTAAAATTCCACTTTTAGAGCATTGCTACTGCTGTATATTTCTCCTAATCTATAGCTGTTAAGCTGCTAGAGAAACAAGCCTCACCGAGGTTAATAGAATGTCCTCAGAGGCAAGGGTTCAAATCATGCCTGAGCCCTGACATAGCCCTGCAACCTTGCACAGACTACTTAATCCTAGTTTCCTTTGTCTTAAAGAAGGAATAATAGTGGCACTTACCTCATTGGGTAGATGTATGTGTTGAGATCATGCACATAGTGTACATACGGCACTTAGTACATGATGTGTGCTCAGTAGCCCCCGGGATTATCATTGTTACAGGGAGTGCTTTGAAAATGCTTGTCCTATAAAGAATATTTGCTGGAATTTGCCCCTAGCTCTAATTTTTTTTTTTTTTGCAACAGTCTTGCTCTGTCGCCTGGGCTAGAGTGCAGTGGCACAATCAATCTCCGCTCACTGCAACCTCCACCTCCCAGGTTCAAGTGATTCTCCTGCCTCAGCCTCCCAAGTAGCTGGGATTACAAGTGTGTACCACCACACCCAGGTAATTTTGTTGTTGTTGTTGTTGTTTGAGACAGAGTCTCGCTGTTGCCCAGGCTGAAGTGCAGTGGCACGATCTCGGCTCACTGCAAGCTCCGCCACCCGGGTTCGTGAGCTCAGCCTCCTGAGTAGCTGGGACTACAGGCGCCCACCACCACGCCCAGCTACTTTTTTGTATTTTTAGTAGAGATGAGGTTTCACCATGTTGGCCAGTCTGGTCTTGAACTCCTGACCTCAGGTGATCCGCCCACCTTGGCCTCCCAGATTGCTGGGATTACAGGCGTGAGCCACCATGCTTGGCCTCCTAATTCTAAATTTCTCTGCATCTTCCATCCATTCTCTGCTATGGCTTAGTTGAAGTGAAAGGAAATAGTAATATCTTATGCTCTGCTCTTTTATTCTTATTAGATACTTTCCTATTCGCTGTCCCAATGCCTCAAATGATACATGCTTAAGAAATACTTTATCTTTCACAGCTGTCCTGGAAGACAGATGGTATCGATCATGCTGGTGCTGTCTTATAAAGGAAGGGAGTCTGCTAAGGGCTTCCAGGGGGCCAGGCTGTATTCATTTATTCTGGGAAGGCTATGGTTGGGTGGCTGCATGTAATAGAATTGCATTGTCTCAGAGCTCCGGAGGCTGGAAGTCCAAAATCAAGGTACTGGAGGGGTTGTTGCCTTCTGAGGGTTGTGAGGGAGAAGCTGTTCGTACCTCTCTCCTGGCTTCTGGTGTTTTGCTGGCAATCCTGGGTGTTCCTGGATTCTAGAAGCATCACTCCAACAGCTGTCTCCTTCCTCACATGGCTTTTCTCCCCATGTGTGCCTCTTTGTCTAAAGTACCCCTTTTAATAAGGATACCAAGCACTTTGGATTAGGGCTCACCCTAATGACTCATCGGAGCAACATCATTTACAAAGACCTTATTTCCAAGTAAGGTCAAATTCACAGGTGCTGGGGATTAGGCCTTCACCATCATTCAGATGGGACACAACTCAACCCACAACATGGGCCTAATGTTCATGTCATTTAAACCAGTTGCTATTTAGATGCCGCGTCTCCCAGCTTCTTCAGTCTCCAGAATCAGCTATTCTATTGCCTTTTTGGGGGGAGGGGATCTTGGGCCAGGCACGGTGGCTCATGCCTGTAATCCCAATACGTTGTGAGGCCAAGGCAGGCAGATCACCTGAGGTCAGGAGTTTGAGACTAGCCTGGCCAACATGGTGAAACCCCGTCTCTATAAAAAAATAGAAAAGTTGGGCGTGGTGGTGGGTGCTTGTAGTCCCAGCTACTCAGGAGGCTGAGGCAGGAGAATGGCTTGAACCTAGGAGGCAGAGGTTGCAGTGCACCGAGATTGCACCACTGCACTGCAGCCTGGGTGACGGAGCAAGACTTTGTCTCAAAAAAGGAAAAAAGAGAGATGGGGTCTCACTATGTTGCCCAGGTTTGTCTTGAACTTGTAGGCTTAAGCCATTCTCCAGCCTCAGCTTCCCAAAGTACTGGGATTACAGGTATGAGCCACTGCAACTCCTACCCCCCTACTTTTTTTTTTTTTTGAGAAAAGAAAAAAATATTTGCTGCTAAACAAATTAACCCCATTTAAAAAAAAACAGTTGGGGGGAAAAAATACCTGCAAAAATATGAATTAAAGAATGGCAGGGAAGTTGTTCTTTTTTCTTCTCCTGGACTTTAGAAAGTTTGGCTTCTGGACAGGCGCAGTGGCTCACTCCTGTAATCCCAGCACTTTGGGAGGCCGAGGTGGGCAGATCATGGCAGACCTCAGCTACAGAGATGTGATTCATTGTGCCTGGGTTGGAGGCCTGCGTTGTTTGAAAGCTCCCCAAGGCGATGCTAATGTACAGCCCAGGTTGAAGCGCCCAGCTCCAGACCAGGGGTCCCACACTCAGCATGCATCAGAATCACAGGACAGCTTGCTTGCTGGGCTCCATAGCCAGGTTTCTAGTGCAGTAGTTCAGGGATGGGGCCTAAGAATCTGCATTTCTAACATGCTCCCGGGTGGTCCAGGGAGCTCCTGGTCCCAGAGAGCACACTTTGAGGAGCACTTTGATCCTGTCTATGCCCGTTAGCCTTGGCATCAGCAGGGATTTGTGAGAAATGCAGAATTTTGGCCCCCACCTCAGAGCTGCAGAATAGAATCTGATTTTCACAAGATCCCCCGTTGATTCCGGTGTTTGAGAACCCCTGCTCCAGTCAATTCCGCTATCAGGGAACACATAATTTTATACAGGTTATACCTGGCACAACCTGACACACAGTAAAACACTCAAGGCCAGGCACAGTGGCTCAGGCCTGTAATCCCAGCGCTTTGAGAGGCTGAGGTGGGCAGATCACTTGAGCCCTGGAAGTCGAGACTGCAGTGAGCCATGATCACACTACTGCACTCCAGCCTCGGTGGTCGAGCAGACTCCATCTCTTTTTTTTTTTTTTTTTTTTGAGATGGTGTTTCACTCTTGTTGCCCAGGCTGGAGTGCAATGGCGCTATCTTGGCTCACTGCAAGCCCCGCCTCCTGAGTTCAAGCGATTCTCATGCCTCAGCCTCCTGAGTAGCTGGGATTACAGGCGTGTCCCACCACGACCAGCTAATTTTGTATTTTTAGTAGAGATGGGGTTTCACTATGTTGGTCAGGCTGGTCTCGAACGGCTGACCATAGGTGATCCGCCTGCCTCTGCCTCCCAAGGTGCTGGGATTACAGGTGTGAGCCACCAAGCCTGGCCAGCAGACTCCATCTCAAAACAAAAACAAAAACAGAACAAACAACAACAACAAACAATAAATATTTGTAAAATGAACGAATGCCCATGAGCACATTGATTTTTATTCCTGTCCAGTGAGTGCTTTGATAGTGGTATCTAGAAGCCTGACTGTAGCATTACTTAAGCGGAACAACAGAACCCCATGGGAACTCCTACATGAAAGAGCCAGACGTGGGCCCTGGGGAGAACACAATAATCACAGCACTCTTCCATCTCTAAGCCAAGAGTTCATGCGTCTATTTTGGGTCAGGTCAGTGCTCAGACCCCAGATATAAAATGCTGATTGAGAATCTGTTCCTGACATGAAGGAGCTTACGACCTAGGAATCCTGAAACGCTTCCTCAATTCTCGTTATGATCCCTCAAGCAAAATGTTAGCACAGTACAAGGGATAGCAGGAGGTGGAGTCACATAACCGTCACCATCGGGAGGGCCAACCCAGGGGTATCCTGAGAGCTTGACGGAGCACAGGGATAGCTGAAGAAGAGCAGTCAGTAGTCAGGAGGCCAAAGGGCAGGTGAGCAACATCTGGAGTGTGTGGCAGGCAGCGGGGCCGCCATCCAGGTGTCAGAAACAGGACTTCCTTTCTAGAACAGGCATTGACAAGAGCAGAACAAGGGGATTTTAGATGAGTGCTGGCTGGACATTCAAGACAGGGTGAGAGATGGAGACCCAGTGACCGGGACTGAAGGAAACAGAAAGGACCACATCTTGGGGATCAGATAGGAACTCAACTTTGGGCCTAGGGCACAAATAGGTTTTCAGGGCTAGACCTAGTGGCCAAGGAAGGAAGAAAAGAAGGAAAGAAAAGGATGGAAAGGAAGGGAGGGAGGGAGGAGGGAGCAAGGAAGGAGGAAAGGAAGGGAGGGAGGTAGAGGGAGAGGGAGGGAGGAGAGAAGGGAGAAAGAAAGAAAGGGATGGAGGGAGGAAGAAGGAGAGGGAGGAAGGAGAGAAGGGAGAAAGAAAGAAAGGGAGGGAGGGAGGAAGAGGGAGAGGGAGGGAGGAGAGAAGGGAGAAAGAAAGAAAGGGAGCGATGGAAGGAAGGAAGGAGAAAGGGAGGTAGGGAGGGATCAATCCTTAAAGAACTTTAGGGATGTTTTCTCATGCAACAAATACTCTGCTTCACTTTATTGATGAAGAAATGGAGGCTCGGCAGTTTCCTGAATTTCCCCCAGTCTCTAGGAACGCATCTAAATATTCCAGTTTGACTTTCACCTAAAGGGGGGCAGGCAGCAGGTGGTGTAAATGTGTATAATATGGCCTCTCAAGTAGTCTCTTCCTCTTCAGCTATCCTGTGCACTGCCAAGTGCTCAGGATACCCCTGGGTTGGCCTTCCCGATAGTGGCTGTTATGTGACACCACCTCCTGCCATTTCTTGTACCGTACTAACATTTTGCCTGAGTGGTCGTAACCAGAAATGATCAATGTGGTGTCCATTTCTGTATCTGTTGCTGTTTTAACTAAGTTTAGAAAGTTCTCTGGGAGTTGCAAAGATAATTTTTGGAGGGCCTAGGGAACATTGTGTCTTAGAGAGGCAGCCTCGTGAAGTGGTAAGCACTGTAAGGGGAGCTGAAGGTTGACACAGCCCAGGTGGTCAAGGGACACAAGACAAGAGCCTTCCTGCCTAACCCTTCATCATTGATGATTGGTCCACAAGAACCAATAAAGCATCTGGGAGCCTCTCCAAGCCACTTAGAATTACTGAGGGGCCAGCAGGCACCAGGCTTATAAATCTGTCTTGTATTATCTGGTTGGCTTAGCCAGGTCTCCAAAAGGAACAGTAAAAGTTTTATGATGTACTTTAACGAGCTGACTTTCAGAATCAGGCTTTGTCCTGGATGAAATTTCCGTAGTGGCAGTGGAGGTCAGCTAGATCTCCTAACCCTGCTCAGAGTCCATTTGTTGTTAGACTATTGATCAGAATCATTTTCTCATTCAAAACAGTGAAATGTCTTTTTTTTTGCGGGGGGCAGGAGGCAAGGAGGAACACGAGCATCTGCCCAACTCCCTAAATCTCTTAATATACATTGATATGCATAGACACACAGCCTTTTTTTTTTTTTTTTTTTTAGACAGAGTCTTGTTCTGTTGCCCAGGCTGGAGTAGCAATTCTCCTGCCTCAGCCTCCAGAGTAGCCGGGATTACAGGAGCACACCACCACACCCTGCTAATTTTTGTATTTTTAATAAAGACAGGGTTTCACCAAGTTGATCAGGCTGGTCTCGAACTCCTGACCTCAGGCGATTCGCCCGCCTTGGCCTCCCAAAGTGCTGGGATTACAGGTGTGAGCCACCACTAGAATTCACGTTTTAGATAGAAAATGTAACACTAGTGCCTAAACAGTCAGGTTACTGTTGAAAATGTGCTTTGTCATTGTCTATTGGTCTGAGTAATCTACGAGTTTATCTGCCCAAAAGCAAATTCTAGTATCATTTTATCACTGGTTCAATTTACAAGCTATAAAAAATACTGATGCTCTCATTAGTTCATGCTACAGAAAAAAATTTGTTAAAAATAATTATAAACCGTAAAAGCCCACTTTTAAAAGAAGCTGATCTAAAACTTCTATATCCAGGTAAGGGTGGTTCCTGTCTGGGTTGTCCTCATGGCTCAGTCAATGCTATCATTGCCAAGAAAGTTCTGGAAACTTTTCTGAGCCCAGAGTTTATTCTTTGGATATCCTCTAGGGTGACAAACCTTTTTCCTTTGGAGCTTTGCTTTCCGTAAACAACTTGGAATTTATTCTTTCAGGAACGCGGGTGCTCCATCTGGGCAACGCTGTTTGGATCTAAAACCCAGTTTTGACCCAGAGGATGCGTTTTCTTGTGCGGTTTGTAAATACATTCTGAAAGCCACCCCAGAAGAGTTTCAAACGTGTTTTAAACAAAGTAAAAATCACAGGTAAAAAATAGAGCTTCCCAAAGCGGCTGTTTTAAAGTGATATTAATCTGGTAGAAATCACAATGCATTTTTAAAATAAATCCATGTGATTTTATAGCCATGACTCAGATACATAAACTTCTGAAGGTGAAAATGCTTTAGGGAGAGATAAAGAAAACTTTAAAATGGTTTACTTTTCAAGTACATGCTTAGGGGAAAAAGAATTATATTGCCTTCCCCACCATGCACGAAAGAGTGAGATGAGAACTATTCCATCTCTCCCAAAGCTGCTGTTCTGCAGAGAGACTTACAGAAGAGTTGAGAACAGAAATGAGAATAACGCAGAATTGGTGATGACCAGGAGGCTTGTAACTCAGTTTATGATTTGGGAACCATGTTATTCTCCTCCATCATTCAACACCATCTTTCCCCTACAAAAGCACGTATGCCGGTAACCTAAAGATCCAACAATTGTGACTTTAACATCATGGATAGTCCAGACCCCGAATAAAACATAGAATGGCTTGCATTTATATGTTGCTCTTTGTTTTTCTTTTTTTCTTTTTTTTTGAGACAGAGTCTCGTTTTGTCACCCAGGCTGCAATGCAGCGACATGATCCCGTCTCACCGCAGCCTCCGCCTCCCAGGTTCAAGTGATTCTCATTCCTTAGCTTCCCAAGTGGCTGGGACTACAGGCGCCTGCTGCCACGCTCAGCTAATTTTTGTATTTTTTGTAGAGAAGGGGTTTAACCATGTTGGTCGGGCTGGTCTTGATCTCCTGACCTCAAGTGATCCACCCGCCTTGGTCTCCCAAAGTGCTGGGATTACGGGCGTGGGCCACCGTGCGCAGCCACTTGAGGTTTTTTACAGAAGTTTCTTGTATGATTCTTCTGAGAAGTGGGCAGAACAAGGTTTTCCCCCCTTTAAAGATGGAGGTTTTAATTTTGTTTTTGTTTGTATTTATTTATATGCATTTATTTAGAGACGGGGTCTCACTCTTTTCACCTAGACTGCAGTGGTGTGATCATAGCTCACTGTAGCTCCAGCTCCTGGGCTTGAGTGATCCTCCCGCCTCAGACTTCCAAGCAGCTGGGACCACAGTCCAACACCACCATGCTTGGCTAATTTTTTCTTTTTCTTTTTTTCTTCTTCTTTTTCTTCTTCTTTTTTTTTTTTTTTTTTTTTTTTTGGTGTCCTCTCTGAGACACAAACCAGCTAATTTTTAAAAAGACTTTTTGGCCAGCTGTACTAGCTCACACCTGTAATCCTAGCGCTTTGGCAGGCCAAGACAGGCCCATCACTTGAGCTCAGGAGTTTGAGACCAGCCCGGGAAACATGGTGAAACCCCTTCTCTACCCCCACCCCCCACCGCAAAAAATAAAATTAGCCTGGCGTGGTGGCCCGGGATTGTAGTCCCAGTTATTTGGGAGGCTGAGGCGGGAGGATGGATTGAGCCCAGGAGTTCAAGGCTGCAGCGATCAGTGATTGTACCACTGCACTCCAGCCTGGGTGACAGAGCGAAACTCTGTCTCAGAAAAAAAAAAGGTTTTCTAGAAACAGGGTCTCCCTATGTTGCCCAGGCTGGTCTCCCACTCCTGGCCTCAAGTGATCCTCCGCCTTAGCCTCCCATAGCATAGTGCCCGGCTAAGATGGGGATATTGAAGCACAGAGGGCAGCTGACACACACTTAGGCACCTGGGTCCTATTAACTCCTAGCTCAGGCTTCCTTCATGGCTATATGTGCTTCTAGAATTGAACTAAAATCAGCACAGAACTATGCATTCCTAAGTTTGCACTGAAGTATGGTATACTTATAACTTATTATGAAATCTTTTAGACCTCATGCTGCACAGTGGACATTCGTAACCATGCCATCCAGCTGAACAATTAACCTTTTCAAGCTAGGGTTTAAGTTTCCTTTCCCCCCGCCCATCCAGTCTCTTCCCTTGCTTCCCCACAGGTCACCACTCTCCTGTGTGAGGTGTTTAACATTTCAGCTGTGCTTTCTGCGTGAAGACAATTGGCTTGGGCTTTGGCGTAAAGGATCTAAGGTATAACAGATCTTCCGAGAAGTGGTAACCCCTGCTGCCCACCTGCCTCTCTCCTGAGTTGAGTGGGACTGGGGGCAGGTGGGGAGTGAAATGAGGCTTGCACAGAGGAAAGACCAGTTAGCCAACCAGTATCGTATGACGTCACAGTTGATCAGGTGAGATAGCAAAGGGAAATTCTTCCTCCCTGAGTACTAAATTGGAGTCTCTTTTCCCAACAGTTTCATTGTTTCCCTGAAAGCACGTGGAGCAGAGTGAAGTAAGTGAATTGTTTTCTTGGAGCCCCTCACTTTTCCCTTCGTGTTCCCTTACCTTTGGATACCCTCCCTCACCCTGGTGTCAAGGCTCCATCTTGGAACCCAAATGGTCCTCAAGGGGACCCAGTAAGAGCCCTAGCTGCCTGGGGTCTCCATGTCTGCTCACACCAGGCTCCCTTTCCAGCAACCAGCCAGGCCTTGCTTGTTTCTTGCTTTGCTTTCTCACTTTGCTCTCTCGCTTTCTTTCTCTCTTCTCACTCTCTTGCCCTGGCTGGAGTACAGTAGCACGATCTCGGCTCACTGCAACCTCCATCTCCTGGGTTTAAGGAATTCTCCTGCCTCAGCCTCCCAAGTAGCTGGGACTACAGGTGAGGGCCACCACGCCTGGCTGATTTTTGTATTTTTAGTAGAGATGGGGTTTTCCCATGTGGGCCAGGCTAGTTTTGAACTTCTGGCCTCAAGTGATTCACCCATCTCGGCCTCCCAAAGTGCTGGGATTACAGGCTCGAACTACTGCCCTGGCCCTTGCTTTCTGTTTTCTGTCCCCACTGGACAGTACCAGCTCAGATTCATTCCTGCTGTGACTTCCAAAGCGATAATTTTGTAAACTAAGCTGTGGTGAAGGGAAGGGATTAAGGAGATACCAGAAAAGGGATATTTGTGGATTTGAACTGCAGTTTATGCTTTTGCTTTCCATGCCTCGTAGGGATGTTTTGACCAGAGGGAATTTCCCTGCCCAGGGCAGAGAACAGCCCCAGGCCAGGGGTGGAGGCAGAGATCTTTGTATGTAAATAGGGCTTCCTGATCTAGGTCCACCCTGGGAGGGGGTGTGGCTCAGGCTTCACACTCAGGAATGGCCTCAAATTGGAATCCTTGATGTTCTCTCCAAATAAGATTAAATCATCCCCAAAGCTACTGAAAGATATTCTTCATACAGCTTCAAACCTATGTCTGTTAGCAGACTACATAGCATATCAGGAACCATAGACCGATTTTTTTTGGGTTTTTTGTTTGTTTTTGTTTTGAGAAAGAGTCTTGTTCTGCTGCACAGGCTGGAGTACAGTGGTGCGATCTCAGTTCCATGCAACTTCTGCCTCCTGGGTTCAAGCAGTTCTCCTGCTCAGCCTCCCTAGTAGCTGGGATTACAGGTGCACACACCACGCCCAGCTAATTTTTGTATTTTTGGAAGAGACGGGGTTTCACCATGTTGGCCAGGCTGGTCTCGAACTCCTGATCTCAAGTGATCTGCCTGCCTCGGCTTCCCAAAGTGCTGGGATTACAGGCATGAGTCACCGTGCCTGGCTCCTATTGTTTTTTGTTTTTAATTTTCTAGCAGTCATACTTTATTTTGTGAGCGTTTTTAATTGATGCATAACAGATGTATGTTTATAGTCTATGTAATTAGTTTTTGATTGTGAGAGTCTCTTTTACTATAATATATTGTATGCTGTCCTTTTTTTTTTCTTTTTTTTTTCTAAGAGTCTTGCTCTGTCACCCAGGCTGGAGTGCAGTGGCAAGATCGCAGCTCACCGCAACCTCTGCCTCCCACGTTCAAGCAATTCTCCTGCCTCAGCCTCTGCAGTAGCTGGGATTACAGGTGCCCACTACCACACTCAGCTAATTTTTGTATTTTTAGTAGAGACGGGATTTCACCATGTATTTTTGTTTTAAAGGCATTCATTTGTTAAATATGAACATTTAAAATATATTGTGAGTTTGGAATTTATTTCTCAACTTTTTATTTATTATTATTTTTAGAATATCTTAGAATTGTTCATTTGCTTTATCCAACAATGCACACACATCAGTCTCAGAATAACAATATTAAATACACTTACTCCAATATAATTACTGAAAACGTTAAAAAAAAACACTTTGCTTTTGTTCTTACCATTCTTTCACCATTTTAAGAGGTGCACATTGACAGATCATAAAACCATTATATACCGTACTCTCTTTTTTTTTTTTTTTTTTTGAGACAGAGTCTTGCTCTGTTGCCCAGGCTGGAGTGCAGTGGTGGGATCTCGGCTCACTGCAACTTCTGCCTCCTGGATTCAAGTCATTGTCCTGCCTCAGCCTGGGACTACAGGCATGTGCCATCATGCCCAGCTGATGTTTGTATTTTTAATAGAGAAGGGGTTTCACCATGTTGACCAGGCTGGTCTTGAACTCCTGACCTCAGGTGATCTGCCCACCTTGGCCTCCCAAAGTGCTGGGATTACAAGTGTGAGCCACCACACCCAGCCTACTGTACTCTCTTCTTTTGAAATCTCGTATTATCCTTGTCCTACAATTAACTATGTAGTTAATGCTCAATACCTATCCTTACATCATTGTCTCTATAGACATTTTAATTTTTCCCAACTTTTTATTTTGAAAAATTGAGAATCTCCAGAAGAGTTGAAAGATATTACAATGAGGCTGGGCTCACACTTGTAATCCTAGCACTTTGGGAAGCTGAGGCAGGAGGATTGCTTGAGCCCAGGAGTTCAAGGCTGCAGTGAACTAGGGTTTGCCACCGCACTCCAGCCTGAGCGACAGAAACCCTCTCTCTTAAAGAAAAAGAACCGTAGTATAATGAATATATCCTTCACCAAATTTACCAGTTGTTAACATTTTATAAATTTTCTTTATTTCTGTCTCTATTTCTATATATATGGAAACACACACACACACACATCATTTTTCTTGCTAAATAATCAAGTTGCAGAAATCATAGCACTTCACTCCAAAATACTTCAGCAAGCATCTCCTGAGAATAAGAACATTTTTCTAGTAATGAAAATGTTATCATGGCGGGTCGCAGTGGCTCATGCCTGTAATCCCAGCACTTTGGGAGGCTGAGGCGGGCGAATCACAAGGTCAGGAGATCGAGACCATCCTGGCCAACATGGTGAAACCCCGTCTCTACTAAAAATACAAAAATAGCCCGCCGTGGTGGTTCACGCCTGTAATCCCAGCTATTCGGGAGGCTGAGGCAGGAGAACTATTTGAACCCGGGAGGCGGAGGTTGCAATGAACTGAGGTCATGCCACTGCACTCACACACCAAGACTCCATCTTAAAAAAAAAAAAAAAAAAATTAGGTGGGGCGCAGTGGTTCACACCTGTAATCCCAGCACTTTGGGAGGACGAGGTGGGCGGATCACGTGATCAGGAGATCGAGACCATCCTGGCCAACACGGTGAAACCCCATCTCTACCAAAATACAAAAAATTAGCCGGGCGAGGTAGCGGGCGCCTGTAGTCCCAGCTCCTCGGGAGGCTGAGGCAGGAGAATTGCTTGAATCCGGGAGGCGGAGGTTGCAGTGAGCAAAGATTGCGCCACTGCACTCCAGCCTGGCGACACAGTGAGACTCTGTCTCAAAAATAAATAAATAGACTGGGCGCGGTGGCTCAAGCCTGTAATCCCAGCACTTTGGGAGGCCGAGACGGGCGGATAACGAGGTCAGGAGATCGAGACCATCCTGGCTAACACGGTGAAACCCCATCTCTACTAAAAAATACAAAAAATTAGCCGGGCGTGGTGGTGGCGCCTGTAGTCCCAGTTACTCCAGAGGCTGAGGCAGGAGAATGGCGTGAACCCGGGAGGCAGAGCTTGCAGTGAACTGAGATCGCGCCACTGCACTCCAGCCTGGGCGACAGAGCGAGACTCCGTCTCAAAAAAATAAATAAATAAATAAATAAATCAAAAATAAAAAATTAGTTGGGCGCGGTGGCGCACACCTGTAATCCCAGCTACTTGGGTGGCTGAGGCAGGAGAATCGCTTGAACCCAGGAGGCAGAAGTTACAGGGAGCCAATTGGCACCACTGCACTCCAGCCTGGGCGACAGAGCGAAACCCTGTCTCAAAAAAACAAAACAAAACAAAAAAGGACGTGTTATCACAGCTTGTTAAAAATTGACATACAGTCTCTGTTGTCTGTTATACAGTCCATATTCAAATGACCCCGGTTATCTTTAAGACTCAATAAAAAATGTACATATTACATTTGGTTGTTAGGTCTCTTTAATCTCTTGTCACCAAAAACAGTTCTTCCCTACCTTGTTTTCTGTTTTGGTGAGCAATGACTCTTTTGAAGAGTCCAGGACAGCTCTTGTGCAGTGTTCCGCATTCTGAGTCTGACTCCTCATGAATAAGTTCAGGACAAACCATTTTTTCAGCAAGCATTCTTCGCAGGTGACACTGTACACTTTCTATTGCATCATATTGGGAGGCACAAGGTATCAGGTTACTTTACTGTTGGAGAGGTTGTGGTTACCTAGATCAGGCAGTTTCTTCTGGAATTTAGAAATCTTTAGGTTTCTTCTCTATCAAGGTACACTTCCCCCTCTTGTGGCTAATAATCTGTAGGGTGATGCCGTGAGGCTATGTGAAAATCCTCTTTTCCAGCTGTCTTTCACCAGTAGTTTTAGCATTCAGGGATGCCTTTGGGGGAATCAATTACTATGTCAAGGATTGCAAAATGGTAATTTATAATGAGAACTGTAACTCATTCCCTTTCCATTTACTAACTGCATTCTCCTTTTTGCTCTTTCTCTTTTGTGTATAGTGGGCTCACTGACTCTTTTTTTTTTTTCGAGACAGGGTTTTACTCTTTCACCAGGCTGGAGTGTAGTGGCCGATCACAGCTCACTGCAGCCTTGACTGCCTTGGGCTCAGGTGATCCTCCCATATCAGCTTCCCAAATAGCTGGGACTACAGGCATAAACCACCACACCCGGCTAATTTTTGTATTTTTTGGGTAGAGGCTGGGTTTTACCATGTTGACCAGGCTGATCTCTAACTTCTGGCCTCAAGTGATCCACCCACCTTGGGAAAGACCTCCCCAAATGCTGGGATTACAGGCATGAGTCACAGCGCCCAGCCTATTTAACAGACTTTCAATTTGTGAATAGTTTTACCCTTAAAGGAAAATTGGTAAGATAGTACAGGCAGTGCCCATACAGCCCACATCTCATTTCCCTTAATATTAACACATTAGTACGACACATTTGTTATAATTAATGAACCCATATTGGTACATTATCATTAACTGAAGTCCACACTTTATTTTGATTTCCTCAATTTTTCCCTAATGTCTTTTTTCTTTTCCAGGATGCCACCCTACATCTAACCATTGCGTCTCCTCAGGCTCCCCTTTGTTGTGACAGTTTCTCAGACTTGCCTTGTTTTTTTGTTGTAGTTGTTTTTTTTGTTTTGTTTTGTTTTGTTTCTTTCAAGATGGAGTCTCACTTGTTCACCCAGGTTAGAGTGCTGTAGTGGCATGATCTTGGCTCACTGCAACCTCTGCTCCTTGGATTCAAGTGATTCTCCTGCATCAGCCTCCCGAGTAGCTGGGATTACAGACATCCGCCACCATGCCCAGCTAATTTTTTGCATTTTTAGTAAAGATGGGGGTTTCACCATGTAGGCTAGGCTGGTCTCGAACTCCTGACCTCAAGTGATCCACCCACCTTAGCCTCCCAAAGTGCTGGGATTACAGGCATACCAGCCTGTATGGTCAGAGATTTTTGTAAAATGTCCCTCAGTTTGGATTTGTCTGATGTTCTTTCTCATGATTAGACTGGGGTAATGGGTTTTGGTGAGGATACCAGGGGATAAAATGCCCCTGGAATCACATTACATCTAAGGCACATACTGCCAGCAAGTGGAGAGACCTGCCACAGCTTCTTAAGTATCTACATAAAGTGTTTCAAATTCATCTGCTGGGGGGGATTTGTCTCTTCTCCCCCATTTGTTTATCTATTCAATCATATACTTATGTAAGTATGGACTCATGTAATACTTGGGGTTATAATCCTATAGTAATGTGTTTATCGTATTGTTCAAATTGCTTGAGCTCCAGCCTGGGCAACATAGTGAAACTCTGTCTCTACAAAAAGTACAAAAGGCCAGGTACAGTAGCTCATGCCTGTAATCCCAGCACTTTGAGAGGCCGAGGCAGGTGGATCACGAGGTCAGGAGTTTAAGACCAGCCTGGGCAACATGGTGAAACCTCGTCCCTACTAAAAATACAAAAATTAGCTGGGAACAGTGGCACGTGCCTGTAATCCCAGCTACTCGGGAGGCTGAGGCAGGAGAATCGCTTGAGCCCAGGAGGCGGAGATTGCAGTGAGCCGAGATTGTGCCATTGCATTCCAGCCTGGGTTACAGAGTGAGACTCCATCTCAAAAACAAACAAACAAAAAAAAAAAAAGAGAGAAAATTAGCCGAGTGAGGTGGCCCACATGTGTAGTTCCAGTTACTTGGGAGACTAAGGCAGGAGAATGGCTGGAGCCCAGGAGATGGAGGCTGCAGTGAGCTGTGATCGTACTACTGCCCTCCAGCCTGGGCTATAGAGTAAGGCCCTGTGTCAAAAACCAAAACAAAACAAAAAATCCCCAAAATTGCAAATTGCTCCAACTCGGTCACTGGGAGCTTTTCAGCTGGCTCCTGCGTTCCTTTGGCACACCCCGTCATTGCAGTATTTTTGGTTAGTTTTTTCTTTTAAGCATGTCCTTACTTTTTGGCGCTACCAGATGCTCTAGTCTCTGTGTATATTTTCTTTTTTTGTGTGGGGGAAGTGGGGACAGAGTCACCACACCTGGCTAATTCTTTGTATTTTTCAATACAAAGAATTTTCTGACCTCGTGATCGGCCTGCCTCGGCCTCCCGAAGAGCTGGGATTACAAGCGTGAGCCACCGCGCCCAGCCCATTTATTTTTAAATTAAAATATTAGTACCATCACTGCTGTTATTCTTTCTGATGCCCTAATTGTCTCAAATCTGGCCAGTGGGATCCCTTTCAACCTTTTCCTCTTCCACATCTCCATCAGTCTTCAATCACAGCTCACTATTTTCTGGCATAAGCAGATATTCTAGAAATCAGCTGTATCTTCAAAGATTCCTAATTTCTTTTTTTTCCCTAATTCCTTTTAATAGGGAAGTTGATGTGTTTAGAGAGTAAGAACTGGGTACCTAGTTTGCTAATTGCCACTGGGTTTTTATTGCACCTAGGCCATTTGAGTGGACAGAGGTCATTATATTATTTTTTATATTAATTTTTACTGATACTTCCAATCATACCCAAATTGAACACTGGGGACAGAATTATGTAGTGTTTGAGAAAATCCATAGAGAAATGATGGACAATTGTCTCATTTGTATGAGAATAGTCTATAGGAATACATTTTGTTTTTCCTTTTTTTCCCCCACTTTCCTTCCTTTTTTGTTCTTTCATGAACTTCAGGCCTAGAATTGAGTTAATCCTTCTTCTCATTCATAGTTAGTTATCAGCACAAGGTATGCAACACACATTTGTTTATTTTTCTCCTTCATACCACCCAGCCACCCAAGTGATCTTTTATTACATAAATCAGATCATGCCACTCCTTCACTCTCAACCCTCCCATGCTTCCCATCATACTTGGAGCAAAACCCCAAATTCCTGCCATGGCCAACAAGGCCTTGCAGAACCTTGCTCCTGGTTACCCTCCAACATTTTCCTCCTCTGTCTCTCTCTCCTCTCCAGCCACTCTGGCCTCATTGTTCTTCAACTTACCAGACATGTTCCAGCCCCAAGGCCTGTACATGGAATACGCTTCCTCTGTCTCCAGGCAGCTCCCTCCCTTCTGCATCCAGACCTCTGTTTGTATTCCCCCTACCCTACCCAAAGTAGCTCTCTCCATTGCCCTCTCTGTACTTCTGTGTTTGATTCTCCTTCCTGGCACTTGTCACTCCCCACCTTGTATTGGTCAACTGTTTTATTGTCTATATTCCACATGAGAATGTTAAGCAACACAAAGGCAGGACTTAGATTTATTCCGTTTATTCACTGCTGTTTTCCCAGCCCCTAGAACCAGTGACTGGTGCATAGAACAGGCTTCATCACTCCATGTGGAGCGGATTCCCACTTGCATTCTCCTCTCCCCAGTTTAGCACCCGTTCAAATAAGGTATGTTCTCATATATAAGCTTATAAAATGCTTAGTACTGTATTTATGATGTCCATGTAGATTTGTTTGGGAGGACAGTTATCAGTTTGGGAAAATCTCATCCCTGCCTAGCTGTGGTTTAAGTGCCACTCACTAAGAAGTGAAGGTGGGAGTTGGGCTCCACCCCTCTTGGATTAATAATTAAGAAGTTCGTTTTGTCGGAAGAGAGGGAAAGAAAGCAGGAGAGTGTGGCCGGGCGCAGTGGCTCATGCCTGTAATCCCAGCACTTTGGGAGGCTGAGGCGGGCGAATCACAAGGTCAGGAGATCGAGACCATCCTGGCCAACATGGTGAAACCCCGTCTCTACTAAAAATACAAAAATTAGCTGGGTGTGGTGGCTTGTGCCTGTAATCCCAGCTACTCAGGAGCCTGAGGCAGGAGAACCGCTTGAAACAGGGAGCTGGAGGTTGCAGTGAGCCGAGATTGTGCCACTGTGCTCCATCCTGGTGACAGAGCAAGACTCTGTCTCAAAAAAAAAAAAAAAAAAAAAAAAAAAGACAAAAAGCAGGAGAGTGTGACTAGAGGTGTAAGGGGACTTAGAGTCAAAGAGAATTTTTTTGGCTGGGCATGGCTCACACCTGTAATCCCAGCATTTTAACAGGCCTAGGTGGGAGGATCACTTAAGGCCAGGAGTTGGAGGCCAGCCTGGGCAACATAAAGGGACCCCTGTCTACACACACACACACACACACACACACACACACACAAAAATTAAGAGTGTTTTTTCTTTATTGGATGTGTTCATCTGATCCAAGGCTCTGGAAAGGAAGCTAGAGGAAACACTTTTTATTCAGCCTTTTGGGAGGAGGAATGAAGGAGGCAGTGTATCCATCCTCAGGTAGACGGGAGATGCAGCCAAAACATCTTAATGGAGAAAGGGCTCTGCTGATGACAGCAGCTTAGCAGCCGTGTAAGGACCCGCCTACTAGTTTAAAAAACTCGAATCTACTTTTTTACTTTTTTCAAGATAGGTTCTGGCTCTGTTGCCCAGGCTGGAGTGCAGTGGCACCATCTTGGCTCACTGCAACCTCTGCCTTTCTGTTTCAGGCAATTCTCCAGACTCAGCCTCCTGAGTAGCTGGGATTACAGGCACACACCACCACGTCCTGCTAATTTTTGTATTTTTTGTAGAGATAGAGTTTTGCCATGTTGGCCACGCTGGTCTCGAACTGGCTCAAGCATTCTGCCCGCCTTGCTCTCCCAAAGTGCTGGCGTGAGCCATTGCACCCGGCCTACATTTTCTTATTATAGTAGATTGTCTTTTATACTGAGTTGCTGTCTCTTAGGTGGCAGATTGCAATTAACTAAAGTATTACTTTGGACTTGATGTAGAGACAATATGCTATCTGCAATGTACTTAATCTTTTATTTATTTATTTATTTATTTAGTTAGTTTTTGAAATGGAGTCTTACTCTGTGGCCCAGGCTGGAGTGCAATGGCGTGATCTTGGCTCACTGCAACCTCCGCCTCCCGGGTTCAAGCAATTCTCCTGCCTCAGCCTCCTGACTAGCTGGGATTACAGGTGCCTACCAGCATGCCCACCTAGTGTTTTGTATTTTTAGTGGAGACTGGGTTTCACCATGTTGGCCAGGCTGGTCTGAAACTCCTGACCTCAAGTGATCTGCCCACCTCGGCCTCCCAAAGTGCTGGGATTACAGGCGTGAGCCATCGTGCCCTACCTGTTTTGAGAAATTTTTGAGGTTATTAGAACATCTCTAGAGATTACCCAGATACTACAAATATAGACAAAGGTATTCCTGCTTATCATTCTAAACCACATCTCAAAGCAGGACAACCATACTAATGTGCTAATTGTGATCCGTGGGTGCTAATGCTTATCCTCCATTAGGCCTGTTGTCCCAGCCCGATTATTAACATCGCCTCCCTGTTAATTGAGCGACTCAATTTAGGATTATGTTTCTGCAGCATCTCCGCCCTCTAGTGGCAAAATAGTGTCAGTAGACGAAGTGGAGAAAAGTAGGCTTTTGTGCAATACACTCAGGAACCAAAAAGTATCCCCTTCAGAGTGTAAAACTAGAGCTGCAAAAGAGATATCCAGTCTCCTAAGCACCTGGAGGACATGATGAGATCACTCAACTCATCGCAACAAAACGAGATGGGACCCTCACAAATAGGTTTTTTCGATTGGTTTTTGTTTATATTTTTACTTATTGACGTAATTTAAAATACTACCAAAACTAGGCCTGGCGTGGTGGCTCACACCTGTAATCCCAGCGCTTTGGGAGGCCGAGGCGGGCGGATCACGAGGTCAGGAGTTCAAGACCAACCTGGCCAACATGGTGAAACCCCATCTCTACTAAAAATACAAAAATGAGCAGGGCGTGGTGGCAGGCACCTGTAATCCCAGCTAGTCGGGACACTGAAGCAGGAGAATCGCTTGAACCTGGGAGGCAGAGGTTGCAGTGAGCGGAGATGGTGGCTACTGCACTCCAGCCTGGGTGACAGAGCGAGACTCTGTTTCAAACATAAATAAATAAATAAAATAAAAATTACCCAAACCCAAGAGAGGCATATGAAAAATGAGCACACAAGCATGATTGCTGGTAGTATAAAGAGGAATAACTTTTCAGGAGGACACTTTGCCATTAGGTTTCAAAATGTGATAGTACTGTTGACGGCATAATCCCACCTTTGGGAGTTTATGTGAAGAGTATGTTTATCAAGAAGCAAAAGATATAGAAGCAAAAGATTCAGAGTTTAAAGGGTAAGAATTTGAAAACAACCAGTGTTCCCAAATGAATAACTGATTAAATAAATAGGCTCATCCATACAATGGAATATTACAGATCTATATTTATTGACCATCAATACATTGTTGAGTAGAAACAGAAGACAATGGTATTGTATAAATATTATAATTCCACTTATACAAATGAGGGTCTGTGTGTGCTTACGTAGATATGTATATATGTATACTCACAGGAAGACATTTGAAAGAATGGATGTTAGAATGTTCATAGTGGCTACTTCTAGATGATTGAATCACAAGTAATTTTTATCATCTTTTCATATTTTTTGAATAAATGATTATTCCTTTTTAAATTATTTTATTTTATTTTATTTTTGAGAATCTCGCTGTATCACCCAGGCTGGAGTGTAGTGGCGTGATCTCAGCTCACTGCAAGCTCTACCTCCCAGGTTCAAGCAATTCTTCTGCCTCAGGTTCCTAACTAGCTGGGATTACAGGCATGCGCCACCACGACTGGCTAATTTTTGTATTTTTAGTAGAGACAGGGTTTCACCATGTTGGTCAGGCTGGTCTCAAACTCCTGACCTCAGGTGATCCTGCCACCTCAGCCTCCCAAAGTGTTGGGATTACAGGCATGAGCCACAGTGCCTGGCCAATTTTTTTTTTTTTGGAGATGGAGTCTCGCTCTGTTACCCAGGCTGGAGGGCAATGGCGCGATCTCAGCTCACTGCAAGCTCCACCTCTCGGGTTGACGCCATTCTCCTGCCTCAGCCTCTGGAGTAGCGGGGACTACAGGTGGCCTCCACCAAACCCAGCTAATTTTTTTTTTTGTATTTTTAGTGGAGACGGGGTTTCACATATTAGCCAGGATGGTCTTGATCTGCTGACCTCATGATCCGCCTACCTTGGCCTCCCAAAGTGCTGAGATTACAGGCGTGAGCCACCACATCTGGCCAATTATTCTTTTTATTAAAAAAATTTCTATATTCAAAATCAAACAAAATAAAAGAAATTGGTTAAATTATAAAATAAACAAAAGCACCTCTTTTCTCCTTAAACAAAAGCCATACTGAAATAGTACGAAGCAATTAAAAAGGAGTGAACCACCAGTGCATGGCACAACTTCCTAAGTCTCAAAAGTGTCATGTTGTGTGATATAAGCCAGATGCAAAAGAGTACATACTATGCGTTTCCATTTAAGTCTAAGAGGAGAAGTGAATCTATATTGACAGTGAGCAGATCAGGGGGTGGGGCCTAGGTAGGGCATTAACTTAAAATAGGAGTGTGGACATTTTAGGGGGAGGGATGGAAACATTCTATATCTTGATTGGAGAGTGGCTACATAGACTGTGTGTGTGTGTGTGTGTGTGTGTGTGTGTGTGTGTGTGTGTGTGTATTTTGAGACAGGGTATCACTCTGTGGCCTGGGCTGGAATGCAGTAGTGTGATCACAGCTCACGGCAACCTCGACCTCCCAGGCTCAGGTGATCCTCCTACCTCAGCCTTCCAGGTAGCTGGGTCTACTGGCACATGCTACCATGCCCAGCTAATTTTTTGTATTTTTTATGGAGACAGGGTCACACTATGTTGCCCAGGCTGGTCTGGAACTCCTGGGCTCAAGTAATCCACCAGCCTTGGCCTCCCAAAGTGCTGGGACTACAGGTGTGAGCCACCATGCCCAGCCCTGGAGTGTATGTTTTTAAAACTTTATCAAACCCTATACTTCAGTTGGGTCCATTTGATAACACACTAAAGCAAGGCTGCTCACCCACAGGTTGTATCCCTGTCGCTCAAGCAGATAGTGCAATTCACTTGAAATCCCTGAACTCGGGATGGGCGTTTTGGGCAAGGTGGGCCTTGGACAAGCTTGTGAAGTCAGCAAGATTTGCACTTCCCAACTCAGTCCCTCCTCCTCCGACCCTGTCCATGACTTTAGGCAATACTTTATTTCGTGCTCCCTAATAAAAAATATCCTGAGAGTTTTCATTTGGAGAAATCTGAAAATTCTTATTGTTAGCTTAACATTTTATACTGCCCAGAGATGTTTGTACATATATATTTTTTTTCTTTTTCTTTTTGAGACAGGGTTATGGTCATGCTGGAGTGCAGTGGTGTGAACAGGGTTCACTGTAGGCTTGACTTTCTGGACTCAAAAGATCCTCCTCCCTCAGTCTCCCATATAGCTGGGACCACAGGTGCACATCACTGCACCCGGCTAGTTTAAAATTTTTTTTTTGTAGAGAGAGGCTTTCACCATGTTGCCCAGGCTGGTCTCCCACCTCAGCCTCCCAAAGTGCTGGGATTACAGCTGTGAGCCAGCACTGCCAGCTCTATTTGTTGTTGTTGTTGTTGTGAGACAGAGTCTCCCTCTGTCATCCAGGTTGGAGTGCAGTGGTGTGATATCGGCTCATTGCAAGCTCTGCCTCCCGGGTTCAAGTGATTCTCCAGCCTCAGCCTCCTGAGTAGCTGAAATTACAGGGGCATGCCACCATACCTGGCTAAGTTTGTATTTTTGGTAGAGATGGGGTTTCACCATGTTGAACAAGCTGGTCTCGAACTCCTGACCTCTAGTGATCTGCCCGCCTCGGCCTCCCAGAGTGCTGAGATTACAGGCGTGAGCCACCGTGTCTGGCCCCCAGCTGTATTTTATTTACAATCTAAATCTGTGGCTAGTGAAAAAGAACCCAAAGAGATAGTGAGAAGGGTCTGTGTGTCAAAGGCCTCTAGGGACACTTCAGAAATAACTCAGTATTTAGTGACAAGCCGTGCCCTGATTTGAGGCCCACTGCCTGTCACAGTTTCAACCTTTAGATGCTTGGAGCCAAAAAGCACCTTACAAATCATCATTCATTTGTAATACGAGTTACTGAACACCCTTGGAATTCCCTTGTGCTAAGAACGGAGGATACAGAAGGAAATAAAACCAGCAGGACCCCATCCCTGTGGAGCTGATGGCCTGCAGGAGAGTTGAGATAGCAAATAGGTGTCAGGTGTCACCCCTTCCTCGCTTTCTGCTCCGTGAAGCCCATGCCCATGGGAGGCAGATCACTGTGCATCTCTCTGCATGGTACTTCCAAGCAGCTACTACCAGCAATCTGAGTGGCATAAGTAAGGCTAATCCAATCCACCGTATATTTTACAGCTCGAGAAATTGAAAGCAAAAATATAAGCAATTACCGCTCTAAGGAATGTGTTAAGAGGTGAACTAGATAAAATATTCTAGGATCAGGCTATGTTTTCAGACAGTTCTCTGTGTAACTGTGGGTTATTTTCAAGAGCCCTCTTACCTCTGGTTTTGGACCCAAGATACTTTTTTTTTTTTTTTTTTTTTGAGACAGAGTCTGGCTCTGTCACCCAGGCTGGAGTGCAGTGGTGCAATCTCGGCTCACTGCAAGCTCCATTTCCCCAGTTCACGCCATTCTCCCGCCTCAGCCTCCTGAGTAGCTGGGACTACAGGCGCCTGCCACCATGCCCAGCTAATTTTTTGTATTTTTAGTAGAGACGGGGTTTCACCATGTTAGCCAGGATGGTCTCAATCTCCTAACCTTGTGATCCTCCCGCCTCAGCCTCCCAAATTGCTGGGATTACAGGCGTGAGCCACCGTGCCCGACATCCAAGATACAATTTTTTAAAATAAAGAATGAGTTCATTTCACAAGGATTCTATAGTAAACTCAAGTTTGCAGCATCTGAAATGATATTCCCTGGAAGAGACTTGATAACAAAATAGAATAGAGGTAAAGTATTCAAACAAACAAACAAAAACCTCAATGCCTTTTCAAAAGAGGGCAAAATGATTTTACTCAAATTGGCTGCATTTGGCCTGTGAAATTACTAACACGATATCTTCTTTTTTGTTTTAATAAAATTTTATTTTATTTTAAATCAGGTTTAACATTTACATTCAATAACATATTTAATAAAGTTCACTTTTTAATATGTACAGCTCCATGAATTTTGACAAACAGTCATATACGTGTCACCAGAATCAAGGTATCAGATATGGAAATATTCAATATTCCCACCACTCCAAAAAAGTTTCCTCATGCTCCCTTACGGTGCCAGGATAAAACATTTTGGAGGTGAACTGAAATTCCAGTTGAACCGTCCCACCTGGTAAACCCAGCTTTGCATCTGGGAAAATGCCGTATGCCAAAACAAATGAGAACAAGCCAACCGGCTTGTTTTTGCCTCCTCTATCCCCCACCCAAATCCCTGTTGATCTTCTCAAGTGTCTCATTGGTCTAAATGATTTGAGCAGGTTACCATTGTTCCTTTTGCTTTGCAAATTTACTTTTAATTTAAATGAAAATTAGATTGAGTTACAATGAGATTGTAAAAGATATTCCAATTCTAAAACAATACAACATTATTGACTAAGGGAGAAAAAAACCTCAGCTTGTTCCTAAATTGCATCAGGCTGCTAGAATTTGCTTAATTCTTGATGTGAAAAGACAGGCAGGGAGACTAGTGCCAGGCTGGGGAGGGGAGTGACAGGCAGTGCCAGCCAGATACCCACTGCCTTTCCAAGAACTCTAGGTACCAGTGGCTCCCCCAGAAACTCCAAGAAAATATCATATTGAATCAAACTGAATACAGGAGGACACAAACGTATTTTAACAAATACCATCACCCAGTGTAACATTTCCACTGCAGTCACATGGGTGAAGACACAAATTTTTCTGAAATTGTCATTTCTTTAACAATTGTTCATTTTAGAATGCTGTCATTAGTTGCCAGGGCTTTTTGTAACACTAAATACTGTTCTCTTTCACTTTTATGAAAAGACTAATTTGATCTTTCATTTGAGGATGTATGAAGTTTGAGATGCTTTGTGGTAACTAGTCATAACAGTCTCTCCCTGTTCTGATTCTGTTGTGTCTGGTGGCTAGTGAGCACAGATTGGGGGGGGGGGTGCTTATCTAGACCACCTGCATCTTTTATTTAAATTAACAGGCCACCTAGAAGTGGTTCATCCTGAGTAATCAGTGAAAATCAAGATAGTTAATATTACCTGAGTCCTTTTATGGACTTTTCTAAAATGCAAAACATCAAAATGTAAACAAACAGACAAAAACAAAACCATCAGAGTGATTCGATAGCAAGTATCGGAATACCCAGCTGAAAATGTGCTAAGCAAGAGGAGTTTATCATCTCAGGATAGAGACTCCATGGGTAGTGAAGTCCTGGCTTGGTTAATTCAGCAGCGGAGGCTCTGGCATCTTTTCACTCTGCCTCTCTGGGTAGAAGGGGAATCCCTCATCATTTCAAGGTGTTAGTCACAATTTCACACACCCAACAAGCCAGGGCAGAAAAGCAGTATTCTTGCCCCCACCCCAGATTCTATTTTCTGTGATAGAAAAGAAACTTTTCCAACTTCAGCATGTGTATGAGAAGTGGCTCTATTATAAGAGGGAAGGGAATGGCTGCCAGGGAGAGACACAAGACTTTACGCCAAAGATTTCACTGACATTTCCACCAGAGCCCA
Organism: Macaca fascicularis; assembly: GCF_037993035.2. Classification (NCBI taxonomy): domain Eukaryota; kingdom Metazoa; phylum Chordata; class Mammalia; order Primates; family Cercopithecidae; genus Macaca; species Macaca fascicularis. The sequence continues at coordinate 21,138,178 of NC_088392.1, forward strand.
GTGAGGAGCTACGACTGCCCTCTGCAAGTTTGGAAACAGGAGCTGCCAGGATTCCAGTGACGTGCTCCAGACAGTGTTAGAGTTAAGAATTAAACTTGGATCCATCTGGTTCTAAGTTTCAGGATCTTGTTCAATACACTAAAGTCCTGGTTTCCAAAATAATGTAAAAGACAATACGATACACTAACATTGTAATAGGCCTATACCCAATGTGAGAATGAACAGGTATCCTTCCTGCCTGCAAATGCTTAGAATGCTCTGCCAGTAATCAGTCTTTGAGTTGAGGAATTGTCTCTGAGATACCACTATAAAAAATAGAAATATGCGAGAGATGTAAAATTAAGAAAAAGAAAAAGGAAAAAGATTACAAATATGTATTATTTGCATACTCTAACATCTTAACATATGTATTTATTTGCATGCTCTAACATCTTACCGGGGATTCAAATATGTATCTGGTATCTTGGTGGAGAGCACAGGACAGGTTCACTTGACAGGTGAAGGCAGAGGAAATTTGAGGTAAACTTGGTATTGGGAGCAGTGACTCTGATGGGGTAGAGAGAGAGAGCAGGGGACACCCAGAGACTGGGATGGGATCGGGGAGAGACCCTATGCATGGGCAACCCTGAGAAGGGTGGGGCCCAAAGGCCCTAGCTGACCTGCCTACTTCTCCAGCCATCTCTTTCTTCTCCTCCTACCTTCCCCACCCCGCCTGTATATTGAACTCTACCACATGATACTTGGTTCTCTGGATGCCAAGTTGCTCAAATTATTCCACTGACATCCCCTTATCCAGAGCGGGCTGAAATCACACTCTAAAGTTTGGAAAAGCCATGCAAAGTTATCTTTAAAATTTTTCAAAAACTTGTGTTTGATTTCAAAAATGACTGCAATTTTGCATTTGTACTGCAACATATAGCTCAGTCACACACTGTTGGATATAATTGACTGGTTGGACCTAGGTGGCACCTGAACTGAGAACTGTGATTGTATTTGCAGAAATGACCCAATTCCAAGACCTCAAGACCCCTGCTCCCCCCATCTGTCTTTTTTTTTTTCTTTTCCAGGGCTTTATTGTCCTGTATTCATCTAGGAACTTGCGGGAGTCTCATGTGTGCCCTGATTCTCATTCTCCAAGCTTGTGGATCCTTTCAGGTTGTCCCTTTGATAGCTTGTCCCTAAGTTCACTGAATATACAACCTCTCAGGGAAGACTGTTCAAACAGCATCCTTTTCTCTTGCTTTTCTTCAGGAACCAGAAAGGAATGGGGGTGACTCCCCTAAATTGTATCGGTGGCCAGCAGTTCAGTAAGCCGTGTGTTCTGCCACCCGGGCTCACTGTGGTGGCCTTGGGCCCCTTTCTGCTCTGCTGACCCATCCTCTCTGGCCTGAGGGAAAGGTCTCTCCTTTCTCTTTCTGCCCCCTCATACAGGAGGCTCCTAGGTTACATCTTTCATACCCTAGAGCAGACAGGCTCTCCTGGGTTCAGGTGGGATGGAGGGAGGGGTGTCCGTGGGAGGGGCAAGCACAACCCACATTGTCTAGAATCGCTGTCCCTGACTCAACCGTTCTCCTGCTGAGTTTGACCTTCTCCACCAGATCTGCTCACTTAGTGCCTTTTCTTTCTCTTTCTTTCTTTCTTTTCTTTCTTTCTTTCTTTCTTTCTTTCTTTCTTTCTTTCTTTCTTTCTTTCTTTCTTTCCTTCCTTCCTTCCTTCCTTCCTTCCTTCCTTCCTTCCTTCCTTCCTTCCTTCCTTCCTTCCTTCTCTCTCTCTCTCTCTCTTTCTTTCTTTCTTTCTTTCTTTCTTTCTTTCTTTCTTTCTTTCTTTTTCTTCCTCCTCTTCCTCTTCTTTCTTCTTTCTTCTTCTTTCCTTCTCCTCCTCCTCCTCCTCCTCCTCCTTCTTCTTCTTCTTTTTTGTTTTTTGAGATGGAGTGTCATTCTGTCACCCAGGTTGGAGTTCTGTGGCACACTCTCAGCTCACTGCAACCTCTGCCCCCTGGGTTCAAGTGATTCTCCTGCCTCAGCCTCCTGAGTAGTTGGGATTACAGGCGCACACCACCACACCCAGCTAATTTTTGTATTTTAAGTAGAGACAGCCCGCCTCAGCCTCCCAAAGTGCTGGGATTACAGGCATGAGCCACCGCACCTGGCCTCTTTTTTTTTTAATCCTAAGGCTCCATTGTCCTCCACAGCCTATCACTGGGTCTCTCAGCCATTCAGGTATGTTTCTAATGAACTCCCAATTGTGAACAGGGTTCAGATTTTTCCCATGGGGTTCCTGGATCCCATTCAAATCCAAACCCCATTCAGAAAGTGTCACCCAGAATGTAAAGACAAAGCTAGATTTTTGGATGAGAGGTGGGAGGCACAAATGAATCTTAGCTCTGACCTTACTGAGACACCTTACTTATTATTTATTTGAAATTACTCACTAATGAGTAAAGTTGCAGGTTCAAAAGATGTCTCACATTTCCTCCTTAAATTACCCCTGGGGACAGAGGTGCTCCACTTTGAGAAGTGAACAGCACTGGGAGGGTCTCCTCACCAAGGTGCCTGGGCCAGTGTCTGTCTGTCTGAACTTTCCTTCCTCCCTGTCTTCCTCTGGCCAATAGCTTCTTCCTGCAAGATTGGCCTGGGCACCTTCCTATCCAGAAAGCCTTTCCTGGCCGTGCTTAACCCCTAAGTTCAGCCTCAGATGCACCTTTTGCAGTGCTCTGGGCACACCAGGGCATGTCTGCCATCACCAGTGTCGTCATGATCTATCCCCTTGTCTCCGGCCTCCATTTAATTCTCTGAGCATTGTTGATGTTTGCGTCTTTTATCTCTGTTCCAATAAATGCTCAACAGAATTAAAAAACAGCTGGGTGGATGGATGAATGCATGGGTTTCTGCATGAAAAAATAAATGGATAATAATAATAAAGTAAATTTCACAGATTGTGAAGGATTACATTCGATTTCTAACATGAACTTGCTTTGAGCTGAACTCATAACTAAAAGAACCAGTAGGTCGGGTGCAGTGGCTAATGCCTATAATCCCAACACTTTGGAAGAACGAGGCGGGTGGATGACCTGAGATCAGGAATTCAAGACCAGCCTGACCAACATGGTGAAACCCCATCTCTACTAAAAATACAAAAATTAGTCCAGCATGGCGGTATAGGCCTGTAGTCCCAGCTACTCAGGAGGTTGAGGTGGAGGATTGCTTGAACCCAGAAGGTGGAGGTTATAGTGAGCCAAGATCAACCACTGTCCTCCAGCCTGGGCAACAAACTGATACCCTGTCTCAAAAAAATAAAAATAAAAATAAATAAAACATCCAGTAAAGCCTGGGATTTTTTTGATAATCAGTAAAACATGGCTTTCTTTTATTAAAACATAAAATATTATGTATGTTAATATAAATATAATATAATAATATATGTAACAATATATAATATATAATATAATATATAATATGTAATAATATAATATAATAAATATTAACAGGTCCCCACATTTCTATCCTTTTCATGATATATAGGGTTTCCATTCACTTGGGATTTATGGGGCCTGCTGAAAACTCAGGTTTCATGTTAGCCACCCACTCTCAAGGAAAGACTCCCCCAGGAGCCCCAGTTCCACTTTTCCCCGATATGGTTTGACTGTGTCCCACTCAAATATCATCTTGAATTTCCATGTGTTGGTGGGACCTGGTGGGAGGTAACTGAATCGTGGGAGCAGGTCTTTCCTGTGCTGTTCTCATGATAGTGAATAAGTCTCATGAGATCTGACAGTTTTATAAGGGGAAGTTTCCCTGCACAAGCTCTCTTTGCCTGCTGCCATCCATGTAAGATGTGACTTGCTCCTCCTTGCCTTCTGCCATGATTGTGAGGCTTCCCCAGGCACATGGAACTGTGAGTTCTCCATTAAACCTCTTTCCTTTGTAAATTGCCCAGTCTTGGTTATGTCTTTATCAGCAGAATGAAAAAGTAATACAGCAAGTTGGTACCTGTAGAGTGGGGCACTGCTGGAAAGACACCTGAAAATGTGGAAGTGACTTTGGAACTGGGCAATAGGCAGAGGTTGGAGCAGTGTGGAGGGCTTCAGAAGAAGACATGAAAATGTGGGAAAATTTGGAACTTCTTAGAGACTTGTTGAATGGCTTTGCCCCAAATGCTTATAGCGATATGGACAATGAAATCCAGGTTGAGGTGGTCTCAGATGGAGATGAGGAACTTGTTGGGAACTGGGGTAAAGGTGACTCTTACTATGTTTTAGCAAAGATACTGGTGGCATTTTGCCCTTGCCCTAGAGATTTGCGGAACTTTGAACTTCTGAGAGATGATTTAGGGTATCTGGTGAAAGAAATTTCTAAGCAGCAAAGCATTCGAGAGGTGACTTGGGTGCTGTTAAAAGCATTCAATTTTAAAGGGGAAAAAGAAAATGAAAGTTTGGAAAATTTGCAACCTGACAATGTGATAGAAAAGAAAATCTCACTTTCCAAGGAGAAATTCAAGCCAGCTGCAGAAATTTGCGTAAGTACCAAGTAGTCAAGTATTTATCCCCTAGACAATGGGGAAAATGTCTCCAGGGCATGTCAGAAGTATTCACAGCAGCCCCTCCCATCAAAGGCCTGGAGACCTATGAGGAAAAAATGGTTTCGTGGGCCAGGCCCAGGGTCCCTGTGCTAATGTGCAGCCTAGGCACTTGGTGCCTTGTGCCCCAGCCGCTTCAGCAGTAGCTGAAAGGGGCCAACGTAGGCTCCAGCCATGGCTTCAGAGGGTCCAAGCCTCAAGCCTTGGCAACTTCCACATAGCGTTGAGACTGCCAGTGCATGAAAGTCAAGAATTGGAGTTTGGGAACCTCTGCCTAGATTTCAGTGGATTTATGGAAATGCCTGGATGTCGAGGCAGAAGTTTGCTGCAGGGGCAGGGCTGTCATGGAAAACCTCTGCTTTCCCCTGATATGGTTTGACTGTGTCCCACTCAAATATCACCTCCCACTGCCCAGTGGGAGGTAATTGAATCACGGGGGCAGGTCTTTCCTGTGTTGTTCTTATGATAGTGAATAAGTCTCATGAGATCTGATGGATTTATAAGGGGGAGTTTCCCTGCACAAGCTCTCTTTGCCTGCTGCCATCCAGGTAAGATGTGACTTGCTCCTCTTTGCCTTCTGCCATGATTATGAGGCTTTCCCAGTCACATGGAACTGTGAGTTCTCCATTAAACCTTTTTCCTTTGTAAATTGCCCAGTCTCGGGTATGTCTTTATCAGCAGTGTGAAAATGAACGAGTACACCCCCCCATCGCTTATCCCTGTGCTGAGTAAGGAAGGAGTGACTGTCACATGAAAAGCTTAACTTGAGACAGTGAGGAGTTGCTCATATGCATGAGAACAAACACTCTAAACATCAGTGGGAGAAAACGTGAAGTTGGCCACCAAAAGAAGAACTAGAATCCCTGATTTTTGTATAATAGTAGTAAAAGCCAGCACTTTATATCATTCTCACTACTTGCCAGGCACTGTTCTAAGCATCCTACCTACGTTGTATAGTCTTTGAACAACACTTTGAGGTGCGTACTATTGTTACGTCCCTATTATATGGATGAGGGAACCCAGAGGGAAGATTTAAGAAGCCTGCCCAAGGTCACACAGGCGTCTGTCTGCTCCAGGGTTTGAACCAGAATCCTTTAGAATGAAGGCCATGGGATGAGAGATGTTATGTCAGTGTGGCTGATAATCTCATCTCTGAGGCAAAGCTCTTTATGCTGCGGTGTAAAAACTCAGGAGAGCCTGGGCATGGTGGCTCATGCCTGTAATCCCAGCACTTTGGGAGGCTGAGACAGGTGGATCACCTGAGGTCAGGAGTTCAAGACCAGCCCAGTCAACATGGTAAAACCCCATCTCTACTAAAAATACAAAAATTAGCCAAGGGTGGTGGTGCATGCCTGTAATCCCAGCTACTTGGGAAGCTGAGGCATTGAACCAAGGAGGCAGAGGTTGCTGTGAGCTGAGATCACATCACTGCACTCCAGCCTGGGAAAAACTCAGGAGAAAAAAATAACTTTTCCCAGATGGTTTACACTTAGTTTATTTGATTATTAGTCCCTCTCTGGTTCTACAAAGAGTGAGTATATGTCTGTGTGTGTGTGTGTGTGTGTCAGAAGTAGTTGATTGGGGAGGGTTCCCTGCTTTTAGCAAAATTATGCTCATTTATCTATTAATAAACATGTTTAGTTGATTTGGAAAATCAAGATATTGGATCTCCAAGTAATTCAAATTATTGTTCATTTTATTTTACTGGGTTTTGTTTTATTTTGTTTTGTTTGAGACAGGGTCTCGCTCTGTTGCCCAGGCTAGATGGAGTACAGTGGTGTGATCATAGCTCACTGCAACCTCGAACTCCTGGGCTAAAGCAATCCTCTCTCCTCAGCCTCCCAAGTAGCCAGGACTGCAGGCACACACCACCAGGCCCAGCTAATTTTTTAATTTTTGTAGAGACGAGGTCTCCATATGTTGCCCAGGCTGGTCTAGAGCTCCTGGGCTCAAGGAATCCTCCTGTCTCGGCCTCCCAAAGTGCTGGGATTATAGACATGAGCCACCATACCTGACCTATTTTACTGTCTATAAAATTGAATTGTTGCCTTCTGGCCATCACCCCTTACATTTCTTTTCATTTTTTGTTCAGAGGATCTATCATTCATTCCCCCTCTTACTTTATAAAAATGGAAATTGCAGCCTTTTTTTTTTTGCAACACTATTTTTCTTTTTCTGTTTATCTGCTGTCCCCTTTATTTTCTTCAGTCTTTCTGTTATTCTAAAGGGGTCCCGAACCAGACCCTAAGAGAGGGTTCTTGAATCTCGTGCAAGAAAGAATTCGAGGCAAATCCATAGAGTAAAGTGAAAGCAAGTTTATTAGAAAAGTGAAGGAATAAAGAATGGCTACTCCATAGGCAGAGCAGCAGTGTGGGGTGCTCAGCTAAGAAAACTTACAGTTATTTCTTGATTATATGCTAGACAAAGGGTGGATTATTCATGAGTTTTCTGGAAAAGGGGTGGGCAATTCCCAGAACTAAGTATTCTTCCCCTTTCAGACTAGATAGGGTAACTTCCTGATGTTGCCATGGTATTTGTAAACTGGCACGGTATTGGTGGGAGTGTCTTTTAGCATTTAATGCATTATAATTAGTGTATAATGAGCAGGGAGGATGACCAGAAGTCACTTTCATCACCATCTTGGTTTTGGTGGGTTTTGGCCAACTTCTTCTTCTTCTTCTTTTTTTTTTGAAATGGAGTCTCGCTCTGTTGCCAGGCTGAAGTGCAGTGGTGCCATCTGAGTTCACGGCAACCTCTGCCTCCCGGGTTCAAGCGATTCTCCTTCCTTAACCTCTTGAGTAGCTGCGATTACAGGTGTGCACCACCACACCTGGCTAATTTTTGTAGTTTTAGTAGAAACGGGGTTTCACCATATTGGCCTTCTGGTCTTGAACTCCTGACCTCGTGGTCCACCCTCCTTGGCCTCCCAAAGTACTGGGATTACAGGTGTAAGCACTGCACCTGGCCTTGGCCGACTTCTTTACTGCAAACTTTTTTTTTTTTTTTAATCAGCAGGGTCTTTATAACCTGTATCTTGTGCCAACCTCCTATCTCATCCTGTGACTAACAATGCCTAACCTCCTGGGAATGCAGCCCAGTAGATCTCAGCCTTGTTTTACCCAGCCCCTACTCAAGATGGAGTTGCTCTGGTTTGAACACCTCTGACATTTCTGTTTCTTTGGCTTCTGAAGATTCAGAACAATTATCTTCAATAGGTTTGTGTGGCTAGACTTGCAATTACTTGCCAGAAATCGATCTTTGTACATGTGGTTTGTTGCTATTGGTGGGTCATCAAAAAATGACAAAAAGTGGCCTCAGTGTTACCTGTGTGTGCATGTAGACCAAAAGGACTATTTTTGAGTGATATTTTGGAATGTCTCATGTTCTGAAATGTATGGAAAGCAAGCCACTGGTTGAAGGAAGACTGATTCTGGTGGTATAAGTATAAAGAACTTAACCTCAGCTGGGGGCTCCCATTGGTGTGATCCAAAAATCAATTTCAAATGAAGAGGAGTGCTGGATTTGCTGTCAAGATACTATTAATATTTACAGACACATCTCAAAAGAAGACATACAAGTGGCCAACAAACATGAAAAAATGCTCAATATCACTAATCATCAGAGAAATGTAAATCAAAGCCACTGTCTCATGCCAATCAGAATGGCTATTATCAGGCCATTTATGCCTAGTGTTCCGTTATTGGAACGCTAAGCTTGTGGAAGTTGTTTCTATCCTACTGCTCAAGGTCATTGCCCAAAGTCTGGTTTAAAAAAAAAAAAAAAAAAAAAAAAGCAACCTCTGGCATAAATAGGTTACAAAGTAAAACAAAACAAAACAAAACAAAAAAACGGATGTTGGCAAGGCTACAGAGAAAAGGGGAGGCTTATACACAGTTGGTGGGAATGAAAATTAATTCAGTCGTTATGGAAAGCAGTTTGGAGATATCTCAAAGAACTTAGAACTACCATTAAACCCAGTAGTAATTTCATTACTGGCTATATATCCAAAGGAAAACAAATCATTCTACCAAAAAGACCCCCGCCCTTGTATGTTCATCACAGTACTACTCACGGTAGCAAAGACATGGAATCAATCTAGGTGCCCATCAATGGCGGACGGGATAAAGAAAATGGTACATATACACCAAGGAATACTACAAAACCATGAAAAGTATGAAATCATGTCCTTTGCAGCAACATGGATGCAGCTAGAGGCCATTATTCTCTGAATTAACACAGAAACAGAAAAACAAATACCAAATATTCTCATTTATAAGTGGTAGCTAAACATTGGGTACACATGAGGCCCGGCGCAGTGGCTCATACCTGTAATCCCAGCACTTTGGGAGGCCAAGGTGGGCGGATCACCTGAGGTCGGAAGTTCAAGACCAACCTGACCAACACGGAGAAACCCCATCTCTACTAAAAACACACACACACACACAAAATAGCCAGGCGTGGTGGTGCATGCCTGTAATCCCAGCTACTCAGGAGGCTAAGGCAGGAGAATCGCTTGAACCCAGGAGGCAGAGGTTGCAGCGAGCCCAGATCATGCCATTGTACTCCAGGCTGGGCAACAACAGGGAAACTCTGTCTCAAAAAAGAAAAAAAAAAAAGAAGGTCTTCTCCAGGCTGGGCTGGCACAGTAACATCACATGGGGCAATGGCACCAGCACAGGTGGCACCTGGCACCTTATTGGCTAGCAGCATGTCCCTGATCTCAGTGAGGTCCTCCTTGGTGAACACAAAGCCCACATTCCCCTGGATACAAAGCAACAGTTTCTCCAGAGCTGGACTGTTTTCCAGGTGCCATTAGATGGCCTTGTGCATCATGGTTTCTTGCCCATCAGCCCCACGGCCTTCCCTCGGAGGGACTTGAGGATCTGCTGCATCTGCTTGGAGCCCACATTGTCTGCTCCCACGATGAAACATTTTGGATAATCATCCAAAAGCTAGATGATCTTAAGGAAGTAGTTGGACTTCCAGGTCGCCCTGTCTTCCGTGGTCATCACGACGGTGCGTCAGGGATTGCCACATAGGATTTAAAGATGATGTCACTCCTACGAGGACGCCTGGTGAGAGGAAAAAAAGATACTGTTTACAGGTGGCAACAGCTCTCATAGCCTAGCTCCTGATGCTGAGTGTGAAGATTCTAGAGCCCAGTGAAATATCCTTTAGTGCTCCAAGAGCTATTGCCACCTGTAATTACCTGGGAGGACAAGAGATGGCGCTCTGAGCTCAATAGAAAGAGAAGACAGCAGACCCTGAGCCGTCTCCCAAATGATCAAAGGCCACCAAAATGCAACGCCTGGGATTGTTCTGATTTCCTTCCTCATTGCTTTAGAGGCTTTCCCAAACCCCAAATAAATGCCCATACCAGAGTACATAACTACACAGAGAATTGTTTTCTTCTCATTCTCAGAAGGGACTCAGCTCCCAGACATATATGACATAAAACTGCAAGGAAGACTGAGCAAGTCCTGTTAGTTTCCTGTTTTGCTGGAAAAGGGACTAGCAGGGATTGGGGGTTCTTTGGAAAGCTGTGACTGTCATAAGCGATAGCCTGGCATAAATGACAAAGTTGGGTGTGGGTAAGCGAGAGAAAGACAGATGAACCAAAATAAAAAGCAAACAACAGTAATTGGCACCATACATCATTGCTGAGCTCTTGGGAGGATCTAAATCTGCTTTCCTGCGAGGAACACATTTGTACTTTGTCCCACTGTTCACAGAAAGTTGCATCGCTTTGACTATGGGATCTCTCCATTTAAAACTCTTCTGAGACAAAATCTCATTCAGCCTCAGTCTTTTTACTAGTTTCTCAGTCACGTTTATCTTTTTTTCTGCCATGTTAGGAGCAGAGATGCTCCCTTGGAAGAAGGAAAGCGGTAACTTTTCTCCGACAGGGTAGAAGGCAAAATGATGAAGGAAGAATGGAGCTAATTTCAGATCTGCGGTGGCGCCAAATCTTGATGAGCTTCATGTGCAATTCATGTGAATTACGATTAGAAGATGTTTACTCACAAGAGGCTCTCCTCCCCCAGGCATATTTTAACTATAATCCTAATTTCCACCTTCACCCTCTTACCCCAGACCAATTAGCATGCTTATCAAAATAAACATAATTGGGAAGATGAAGCCATCAGGCCAAACACATTAAATAATACATTCCTATAATTTACAGGTTGAAAGGCCCTCAACAATGCTTCAGAACAAGCTTTCTGCCACATCATTGTGATCAAGAGATTCGTGTGATGAGGAAATGTTTGTATCCCTGAAGGAAGACCTTGGCATCCCATTTCTGTGGTAGGTAGGTTACAAAAAGAAGAAGAAAAAAAAATGGATAGATGAAAGAAGGATCTACTGATTAAGCTGGCATTTAGACTAGGAATTTTCTGGGTTAATTAACATTTTCATAGCACAAATTGCTTTAATTTTTTTTTTTTTTTGGCTTATTTGAAGCCAGGCTTAGTGGCTCATGGTGGTAGTCCCAGCTACTTGGGAGGCTGAGGTGGGAGGATGACTTGAGCCCAAGAGTTTGAGGCTGCAGTGAGCTGTAATCGCTCCACTGCACTCCAGCCTGGGGGATAGAGCAAGACACTGTCTCAAAACAAAACAAAACAAAAAAAACAAAACAAAAAGCAACTAATTTGCAATCAAGTTTTGGAGCATTTTGAGAATGGGTCTAGTTCTCTAGAATGGTCCTTCTGATAATGCCCAACCTCTTTTCAACAACCTTCCCAGAATGAATTCCTTCATTAAGGCAATTCAGTTTCTGCTTTTCCTGTTCTCATGGCAGCAGGGAGCATCTGGTTGCCATTCTCTTGGTACATCTGAAGAACCAGCATTAAATTGCCACATAGTTGCTCATCTCCTAGCAAAACAGCCCATTCATTCTCTTTGACCTTCCTCAGAAAACTTGTCCTCCAAGCCTTTAATCCTGGAGTCGTTTTCGTGAGTTTAGAGCCTTGTCCAAGTTTTTCACAGCCTCTTATATTGCATGACTTTAAACTGGGCTCAGCATTTCAGTGAGTTTTGAGTTCTAAGGGAAGAATTTTAGAAGGGTAAGCTGCATTTTCCTCTATGGCGCTGCTAGCCCTCCAGTCACACAATTGGCAATACTCTCTGTTATGAGTCATGTTCTGAGTTTATCCTGAGAAATCAGGATGCCCTGATTTCTAGTGGGAAAATCCCCACTAAGCCACGGAAAGCTAATATCCTCATGCTCTCTCAGAAGGGCAGGGAAAATTTATTTTTTGTTTTGGTACCCAGAAAAAAATTGCCCCAAACATGGAAACAGTTAGGCAGTTTTGGAAATCCTGCAGAACTATTTGTTATGCCGAGATTTAGGAAAGTTTTGGGAATGGAAAACAATGTAGCAATCGCTGCTTCCAAAAAAGAAAACTTGGGATTCATATGACCCTGGTCTCCTATTCACTGTCTTGCATTCAAGGTACTTTCAGCAACTTGCCACAGATAGGGCGCTTTTTAAAAATCTAACTTTTATTGGAAATTTTTGCTTTAAACATTTTTTAATTTAAAATTTTAAATTTCTTTGCCCCATTTCCCTAAGAGTTGGAAGGAAAAATTTCAAATTGACAGAAAAGTTGAACACGCATATACCCTTCATCTAGATTCACCAGGTATTAACATTTGGTTACATTTGCTTTATTGTTCTCTCTTCATATATACCCATGCATATACTTCACACACACACACACACACACACACACACAAACACACACACACACACACACACACACCCCACTTTCTTTTTTTTGGTTTAAACATTTGAAAATAAGGTGCTGACAATGTAACACTTTACCTGTAAGTACTTCAGCCAACGTCTCCTGAAAAGAAGGCAGCATCTTACAGAAACATGATATAAATATTACTCCTATAAAAATAAATATTAATTCCACACTATCATCTAATAATCTACAATCCACATCCACATTTCCCCAGATGCCTCCAAAATGTCTTTTTATACCTCTTCTATTTTCTGCTCCAAGATGCAAATCCAGGTTCTCTGCATTGGTATTGAGTCTCTGGAGTCTCTTCCAATCAAGAACCATCCTCCCACTTTTTATTTTCTTTCAAAATATTGACTGTTTTTGAAAAATCCAGGCCAACTGGTCTTGTAGGCTGTCCCAATATTCTGAAATTGTCTGATTGTTTCCTTATGATTAGATTCAAGTCAGACAATTTTGCCAAGAATGCCACATTGGTACGCTTGTATACTTCTTGCTACATCCCATCTGGGGTTTATAATGTGGATGCTAAGTTTGATCAGTTTCCCAAGGCGATGTCCACCAAATCTCTCCAAAGGTAAAGACAGGCTTTTCCTTTGTAAATTGTAAGTGATATGTGAGTGTTGCTTTGAGTCTGTGTGAATAACTTGTTCTCCATAGTCTTTCCCCCGATGGTTTTACTGTACATTGTTGATCTTTGCCTGAATCAATACAGGGGAATGCAAAATGGCAATTTTCTAAATTTATCATTCCTTCCAATATTTAACTGACACTGTGGAAGGAGTTTCTCCCTTCCCGTCTCCTCTTTCTCTAGTTAGTACTCTTGACTAAAATAATTTAGCTGAGCGTGGTAGCTCATGCCTGTAATCCCGAGACTTTGGGAGGCCAAGGTGGGTGGATCAGTTGAGGTCAGGACTTCGAGATCAGCCTGGCCAACATGGTGAAACCCCATCGCTACTTAAAATACAAAAATTAGCCGGGCATGGTGGCGGGCACCTGTAATCCCAGCTATTCAGGAGCCTGAGGCAGGAGAATCACTTGAACCCTGGAGGCAGAGGTTGCAGTGAGCCAAGATCTCACCACTGCACTCCAGCCTGGGTGACAGAGCGAGACTCTCTCAAAATTAAAAAAAAAAAAAAAAAAAAAAAAGAATTCAGAAGGCTTCACGGAAATGCTGGTTTGATTTTTCTATGCCCCTGACGGGAGGGGAGGGCCCTGCTTCTTTTATGACTGAGGATATAAAAATGATGAGGAGCGTGTTGAAATCCATTTTATTGTGTTTCTCATCATCAAATCATAGGAATTTGGAGACCGCTTCAAACTGAATTCAGGTTTTTTCTCTTCTTGCTTGTGTGTGTGTGTGTGTGTGTGTGTGTGTGTGTGTGTTTTGTTTGTTCTGAAACAGGGTCTTATGCTATTGTCCAGGTTGGAGGACAGTGGCGCAATCACAGCTCACTGCAGCCTGGAACTCCTGGGCTCAAGTGATCCTTCTGCCTAGCCTCTTGAGTAGCTAGGACCACAGGTGCGTACCACCACACCTGGCTAGATTTTTCATTTGTAGAGGTGAGGTCTCACTATGTTGCCCAGGCTGGTCTTGAACTCCTGGCCTCAAGCAATCCACCTACCTTGGCCTCCCAAAGTGTTGGGATTGCAGACATGAGCCACAGCACCTGGCCTTGCTTCCTTGTTGACACTTAAAACAGGTCACAAATGTACAAAACAGGATATGATGGATAGGAAGAGCAGTACTATGATTTGAACGTTTGTCTTCCCCACAAATTCATATGCTGAAATTCTAACTGCCAAAGTGATGATATTAGGAGGTGGGGCCTTCAGGATGTGATTAGGTCGTGAGGGCAGAGCCCTCACGAATGTGATTAGTGCCATTATAAAAGGAACTGACTAGAGCTAGCCAGTTCCTTCCATCATGTGAGGACACAGAAGGTGCCATTTTTGAGGAATCAGCCTTCACCAGGCACTGAATCTGCTGGCAACTTTATCTTGAACTTCTCAGCCTCTAGAACTGTGAGAAATAAATTTCTGCTGCTTATAAGCCACTCAGTTTATGGCGTTTTGTGATAGCAGCCTGAACAAACTAAGGCGGGGGTGACCATGAAGTTCAACTGGGTCTTACAAATGATCACCCGTTATGCTGTCTTCCTCTAGTCTGTTCGTTCACCCTCTCCCTCTTCTGTGTGCTTATTTCACACCCATTCTCCCTTCAAACCTTCAACACCACCTCAGATATCTTCACTCTTAGCTAATAACCTTGCTTCCTGCTTTACGTTCTGGGCTACGTGTGCAGGACCTGCAAGTTTATTACACAGGTAAACGTGTACCATAGTGGTTTCCTGCACCTATCAACCCATCCCCGGGGTGTTAAGCCCTGATGCTCTCTCCCCCAGCCTGCCTGAGAGGCCCCAATGTGTGTTGTTCCCCTCCCTGCTTCTGGTGGTTTTTTTTTCTTTTTTTTTGAGACAGAGCCTTGCTCTGTCCCCCAGGCTGGAGTGTGATGACCTGATCTTGGCTGACTGTGGTCTCCGTCTCTCGGGTTCAAGAGATTCTCCTGCCTCAGCCTCCCAAGTAGCTGGGATTACAGGCACCTGCCACCATGCCTGGCTAATTTTTGTATTTTTAGTAGAGAAGGGGCTTTTACCATGTTGGCCAGGCTGGTCTTGAACTCCTGACCTCAGGTGATCCTCCTGCCTTGGCCTCCCAAAGTGCTGGGATTACAGGCGTGAGCCACCGTGCCCAGTTTGCTTCATGCTTCCTGCTTCTTGAATCAGAGGGAAGCTATTAGAGGATATTTCCAGACCTGCCTGGCACTACATCTCCCACCTCCCAGCACCTGCTCTCCACACTCTGCTTTTCCTCCCATTAGCACAGGTGAGCTATTCACGCTCCTGCCAAAACCACATCCCTCCACTGTGTGATAGACCACTCCGAACACTGCTTCAGGAAAGCTCTCCTCTCTCTCCTGCATCATCAAATATATTAATTCTATACCACACATCACCATCAGCAAACCGCAGTGTTACTGTTTCTCCCAACTAAAGAAAACTCTCTTCTTAACATGATTTTCCTGGCCAGCACCCAACCCATTACTTTGCTCCCCATTGAGGCAAAAATCCTGAAAACAGTGATCTCTGTGTATCTCCACATCTTCTCTTCCCATTTTCTTTTTTATTTTTTGTTTAGAGTCAGAGTCTCACTCTGTCACCCAGGCTGGAGTGCAGTAGCGTAATTGTAGCTCACTGCAGCCTCAAACTCCTGGGCTCAAGCAATCCTCCCACCTCATCCTCCCATGTAGCTGGGACTACAGGCTTGGGTCAATGCACCTGGCTAATTTTTAAATATTTTCATAGAGATGAGTTTTCAGGGTATCACTATGTTGCCCAGGCTGGTCTCGAACTCCTGGCCTCAAGTGATCCTCCCGCCTCAGCCTTCCAAATAGCTGGGACAACAGGTGTATGTCGCCATGCCTGGTTAACTGAAAAAAAAAAATTTTTTTTTGTAGAGACAGGATCTTGCCATGTTGCCCAGGCTGGTCGTGAACTCCTGGCCTCAGGCAATCCTCTAGCCTCACCCTTCCAAAGTGGTGGGATTACAGGCATGAGCCACTGCATCTGAACATATTAATTTAAATTCACCCCACTGTGGAATTTCCCTTCATCCCTCTCATGAAACTGCTCTTTTAAAATCTCCCATAACCTCCTTGTTGGCTCATCTGCCTTCCCTTGATCTCTCAGCAGCATTTGACACAGTTGATCACTCTCTCTTCCCCAACTCTTTCTTCATCAGCTCCCAGAGCACCTCACCCTCTCTTAACTAAGCTTGGACATGGAAACTGTCTATATCTAACCCTGACCTGATCGTCTCCCCAGCCTGTGCAACCTGTTGTTTCCCATCCCAGTGGATACAACTTCACTCTTCAGCACAAAAACTTTGGAGTCATCCATGACTCTTTTTTCCCCCCTCTCACTCCATACCTGGTCCAAAGGTATCTCCTGTCTGCCCTACCTTTAACATAGATCCAGAATCTGACCACTTCTCAGGAATTCCATTTCTGCCCCCTGGTGTAGGCCGTCCTGTGTCTGCACAGACTCCTAACTATTCTCAGGATTCTGCACCCTGAATCCAAATGCCCACCACCTTCCCCAGGCCTGCCATCTCCTCCCGCCTGCATTAGTCTCTGACTACCTTTCATCACGTTGACCTTGGTGTTTCCAGAACACCCGCGTGATCCTACCTTCCTGCTGTTGTGCTGTTCCTTTCATGTGCCTAGAATAGCCCTTGTTGGATTAATTTCCTCACTGCCTTCTTCGCCTCTGCTCAATTATCACCTTTTCATTGAGATCTGTTCTGACCACTCTATTTATTTATTTATTTTTATTATTATTATTATTATTATTATTATTTTTGAGACAGGGTCTCACTCTGTCGCCCAGGCTGGAATGCATGGCACAATCATGGCTCACTGAAGCCTCGACCTCCCGGATCCAAGTGATCCTCCTACCTCAGCCTCATGGGTAGGTGGGATCACAGGCATGTGCCAGCATGCCCGGCTAATTTTTGTTTTTTTTGTAGAAATGGAGTTTTGCCATGTGTGCCCAGGCTGGTCTCCAACTCCTGAGCTCAATTCATCTGCCTGGCTCCGCCTCCCAAAGTGTTTGGAATTACAGATGTGAGCCACTGTGCCCAGCCCCTGACCACTCTATTTTTTTTTTTTTGAGACGGAGTCTTGCTGTGTCACCCAGGCTGGAGAGCAGTGGCGCAATCTCAGTTCACTGCAAGCTCCGCCTCCTGGGTTCAAACGATCCTCCCTCCTCAGCCTCCCAAGTAGCTGGTAGTACAGGTGTGTGCCACCATGCCTGGCTAATTTTTGAATTTTTAATAGAGATGGGGTTTTGCCATGTTGGCCAGGCTGGTCTCAAACTCCTGACCTCAGGTGATCCGCCTGCCTTGGCCTCCCAAAGTGCTGGGATTACAGGTGTGAGCCACTGTTCCCGGCCCCCTGACCACTCTATTCTATTTAAAATTGTCACTCTTCTATCCCAGTGACACGGGTGATCCCTTTACTCAGTCCTACTTTATGAAATTCTACGTACTGTATCTATCTTTTAGGTGAATATTTATTGTCTATTACCCTATGAGAATATAATTCTGAAAGGATTAGGGCTTTTTCTGTTTTGTTCACCCATATATCCCAGATGCCTAGAACTTTCTATAAATATTTGTTGAATAAATGATTGAATGAAATTAGCCATTTTTTGTTCATTTCTTATTAAGCAGTGCTGATATATTTTAGAGGGAGAAGTGTTTAGGGAATACTTGATAAATTGGATGAAAACCAGTCTCTTGTAAAGCAAGTCAGGCTTTGATCCAGAAAAGTAGACTTTTAAATTTAGTTTATATTTTTATTAAATGTATGCATATGCACAGTTTTAAAAGTTAAGTAGTTCTACATTGCTCACAATGAAAACCAGCATTCCCCTACCTCACTCCTTCCTAATTTTGAGTTTCAGTCTTCAGATAAAAGCATTTTCATCTATTTTAGCCATTTTTCCTGGTATTTGTTTTCCTATTTCATCTATTTCCCTATACTACTGATTTATATTTAATAGTTTTTGGATATTCTCTACAGGGTTTCTTATTTGGAAAATGAAGATTTATTGTGCTCAAAGTATTTCCTCTCTTCAACATTTCTTCTTCCCCCTCCACCTTCCTTCTTACCACTATAAATATATCATAGGTTTTGGTTAAATCAATATTCGTATGCACAGATGAGCCATGCAATATGCTATTTGTACAGTTTTTTATTTTCCTTGGAGATAATACGTGCCTCATTCTTTTCATTTGCTTAGTGTTCTTTGTATCATTAATCTATCCCCTAACTCTCTGCCAGCAGAATAAATCTCCTTTCAATAATTTTAAACACATTTCTCAATTTCTTTTTTCTTTCTTTCTTTTTCCTTTTTGAATTTTTTTTTTTAAGACATCCTTTTGGAGCAGTTTGTCCTATTACTCCAATCTGGACTAGTAGCTCCAAGGCCTGCTGTACAATCACCCTGGAATTTCCCATCATTCTTGGAATGTCCTTAGTTGCCGTTCCGAGTGCATCATCATCCCATTTCCTGGATCCCATGTCATCTTCTTTCTTGGTTTACTCACACATCTTAAAGGAGTTCATATTCATTTCCTGAGAAATGATGGTGGGAGGTAAATATTTTTTAGAACTTTTTTTTTTTTTTTTCCTGAGACAGAGTTCTGCTCTTGTTGCCCAGGCTGGAGTGCAATGGCATGATCTCGGCTCACTGCAACCTCTTTGCTTCCCAGGTTCAAGTGATTCTCCTGCCTCAGCCTCCCCAGTAGCTAGGATTATAGGCACCCGCCACCACACCCGGCTATTTAGATATTTTATGTGTAAAAATGTCTTTATTTTCATACTTGATTAACATTTTTGACAGCATACACAATTCTAAGTTACAAATCATTCTTTTTTGGGGCCAGGCATGGTGGCTCAAGTTTGTTTTAATCCCAGCACTTTGGGAGGATCACTTGACGCCAGGAGTTTGAGACCAGTCTGGCCAACATGGTGAAACCCTGTCTCTACAAAAAATACAAAAATTTAGCCAGTCATGGTAGCACACATCTGTAGTCCCAGCTACTTGGGAGACTGAGGTACAAGAATTGCTTGAACTCAGGAGGCAGAGGTTGCAGTGAACCGGAATTGAGCCACTGCACTCCAGCCTGGGTGACAGAGCAAGACTCTGTCTCCAAAAAAAAAAAAAAAGAAAGAAATCATTCTTTTTCAGTTTTTAAGGAATTGCATCATTTTTTGCTAGCTCCTAGAGTTGTTTTGTGAAATTTGATGTAAGTTTGATATGCTGTCTTTTATATAAAATTTGTGAGTTCATATGTTTTTCTTCTCTCTGGGTGCTTTTAGGACCAGTGTTCTGAAATTTTACAGTGATATGCCTTAGTGTGTGTGTGTGTGTGTGTGTGTGTGTGTGTGTGTGTGTGTGTGTTTAATTTGGCTTAGTCACTCTTTAGGTTCTTTTAATCTGTAAACTTGTGTCCTTCTGGGGAACTTCCTTGAGTTATTTATTTTATAATTTTCTTCTCTATATTTTTTTCACTTTCTCTTTCTGGAACTTCCACTCTGAAGATGTTGAACCTCCTGGACTGATCTAAACTTTTCATCATCTGTCTCTTATTTTCCATTCCTCCAGTTTTACATTCATTTTTTTTTTTCTGGTAGATTTTCTCAGTCTCTAATCCAACTCCAATTCTTTCATTGAGTTTTTCATTTTTGCTACAATTGCTTTAATTTCCAGGAGCATTTTCTTTGTTGTTGTTGTTTTTTTAACAGTTCTTTTTTCTATAGCTTTCTGTTCTTTTTTATGACTGCAATGTCTTGTCTTTTGTCTTGGTGTACTTTAATGAATTTTTTAAAATCCATTTTTTGTTTCCTATTCCTTTATTTTCTCCCTTCTTCTGAGCTTCAGTTGCTTGGTTAGACCCTGTCCTTTTTATGCTAATTTTTCGCAGATATTTAGTGACCCTCATCTGTTCTTTCACAATTAGTGAGACACTGAGAAGATGACTAGAAACTCTGTGAGATGGAAGGCACTTTTCCATGAATCTTTTTAATCCTACAACGAATTCTTTTTGTCCTAGAAATGATAGACTTCTGGTGTATCTATTTAGATGATTGAATTACTAAGAATGAAAAAGGAAAGTCAATAAATGATATTTATTTATTCTGACCTTAAATCAATAGAGGCATACAAGTGAAGATAAAAATAAGAGCTTTATTTCTGGTGATGCTCATAAGATAATGTGGCTTTAGATATCTCCCTTAATTGAAACATTTGCATCCCTACTGAAAGAAATTTCAGGTCTTCTCTGCACAGGCAAAGCATGCCTAAAAAACTCACCACACGATGGAGAGTAAACTTTACTACACTATCTTGGCAGAATGTCTGAAATATCTTATACTGATTCTCTGCCTGTTTTCCAGTGAGCCTATATTGGGTTCAAAAACATTTTGAGGCCGGGCACGGTGGCTCAAGCCTGTAATCCCAGCACTTTGGGAGGCCGAGACGGGCGGATCACGAGGTCAGGAGATCGAGACCATCCTGGCTAACACGGTGAAACCCCGTCTCTACTAAAAATACAAGAAAATTAGCCAGGCGAGGTGGCGGGCGCCTGTAGTCCCAGCTACTCGGGAGGCTGAGGCAGGAGAATGGCGTGAACCCAGGGAGGCGGAGCTTGCAGTGAGCTGAGATCGCGCCACTGCACTCCAGCCTGGGGCACAGAGCAAGACTCCGTCTCAAAAAAACAAACAAACAAACAAACAAACAAAAAAACATTTTGATTAAGTAATTCTTGCCTTAACCCATCTGGAATAGTAGGTCAAGCTGTGTCTCTGTAGTTTAAGACAAGCTTCAGCCCCTCACACTAAAGCCAAAGACGGGTATAGTGGCTCACACCTGTAATCCCAGCACTTTGGGAGGCCAAGGAGGGAGAATGGCTTGAGGCCAGGAGTTTAAGGCCAACCTGGGCAACAAAGTGAGATGCCTGTCCATACAAAACTATGAAATAATTGCCTGAGTATGGCAGCATGTGCCTGTAGTTTCAGCTACGTGGGAGGCTGAAGTGGAAAGATCTCTTGAGTCCAGGAGTTCAAGGCTGCAGTGAGCCATGATCATGCCACTGAACTCCAGGCTGGGTGATTGAGAGAGACCCTGTCTCAAAAACAAAAACAAAACAGAATTAACTACTTAAATGTATTCTTCTGGCCCTTATCAGACTAGAAGCATCAATCTCCATTTTATTTTGATCCCCAAGGTCAAGTCTTGTACCTCTGTTTCAGGTTCCTAGCCAAGCCACCAAGACATTGAGGTTTGGAGTTCAGTAAACATTTCCACCCAAATTTGGAAGCAAATGCGGAGACATAGGAGGCGAACAAATGAAGATCAAAATGTCAATAGATTACTGATCAAGCTGATTGAAAAATGCAATGTCAGATCTGAAGCCTAATGGGTTTATCAATATCTGCCCCTAGACAAATTGGTCAGATGTATCCAGCCAGGCACTGAAAGAGAAGGACAACCATAGGCTCCACATAGTGACCAGCAGACCAGAGTGTGCCATAGGTGTCGGCAGCCAGAGCTACATGAGAAAAACCCGGAAAAAGCAGTTGAGCAAGCTCAGTTCCTCATCCCAACTTTGGCAATCTGATCAATCAGTGCTCTTCCCATTTGAAGAAGCTGGGCAGAGAGAAGTCAGAAGTAAATTTCTCTCAGACTTTTTTCATCTGGGGTTGTGGCATGGAAACACTCTTACCTGTGAGAGACGTGAAGCGTAGCAAATGTTTGCCCTAACATAGATCCTAGATTTTCCAAATTGAAATTATATATGAAAACTATATAATTTATTGTCCAAACTGGGACACTCTTGGGGAGTGACTGGGAGCCCTATTAATCATTACCCTAGGGCTATAAGCATTTGCTAGAACTGTCCAGGGCCACCAGCATTAAAAGTTGCCTCACTTAAAGTGAAATATGGGGCTTCCCAGGGGATTCCTGCTAACTTTATTATAACATTCTTCCATTTCTTCAAGTAGTTACACTTCTATGGTCCTTTCTTTCTATATCCCTTACTCATAAGGAAAACAGAAAGAGAGAAAAAGAAAAGTGTGTTTTAGTCATCTAAAATGTAATAGGCATTTTTAAATAAATGTTGAGTACATAAATGCATAAATAAAAGAATGTAATTGACAAATTATTCTCTGTGGAGATCTAAACATTCTATTAATTTAAAGAGAAGAGTCAGGCATGGTGGCTCACGCCTGTAATCCTAGCACTTTGGGAGGCCAAGGCGGGCAGATTGCCTGAGCTCAGGAGTTCGAGACCGTCCTGGGAAACAGGGTGAAACCTGTCTCTACTAAAATGAAAAAAAAAAAAAAGAAAAAAAAATTAGGTGGGTGTGATGGTGAGCGCCTGTAGTCCCAGCTACTCAGGAGGTTGAGGCATGAGAATCGCTTGAGACTGGGAGGCCAAGGTCGCAGTTAGCCAAGACTGCACCACTGCACTCCAGCTTGGGTGACAGAGTGAGACTCCATCTCAAAAAAAAAATTAAGGAGAAGAAAGAGGAAGAAAGGAAGGAAGGAAGAAAGGAAAAAAGGAAGAGAGGAAAGGAAGGAGGGAGGGAAGGGAAGGGGAAGGGAAGAAAAGGAAAAGGAAGGAAGGAAGGAAGGGGGAAAGAAAGAAGAAAGGAATAAAGAAGGAAAGAAAATGAATTGCCAGTCACTGGGAAAATATAGCTCATTTAGCTTTATTCCCAATTTGTGTGGATCTTGGTCATGTATCACATGAAAAGCAATACCCAGCTAGCTATGAAGTCACCAAGAGCCTATTCCTGTTTGTTGAAAGAGAAATGATCTCCAGAAAGTTATTGACTATTAATATACTCTACAATTGGGGGAGATTTTTATTCTGTTTTTTTTCATTTCCTGTTTCTTATCTTACATTCTCAAATTGAGGCCATTCCTTGGCCAGAATAACACGTTTCTGCATGATCTGCCTTCTGCCATTTATCAAAACTTTGTCTTGACTCCTTTCAGTTAATCAAAAACAGGAGGCAAAATTTCACAAACGGACAGAGCTATATATTTTTTACATCAGGAGCAGTTACTCTGTGTGTGTGTGTATATGCATACATGGATGAATGTGTGTATGTGAGAGATTAGAGGTGGTATCAGTATTAAACAAAGGGAAAACATGCACTTTGGTCAGTGCTGGGAGTAGTGAAGGATTTTTAAGGAAATGCCAATGTAGGTATCAATCTAGACTCTTGAAAAAGTATTGTTACTTGCCACTGCTGGCAATGTGATGTAGTACACTTATGCCAGGATCCTTGATAACAATAACAATGTTGATCAACTTCAACTCCCAACATTGTTTTACTATTGGATTTGTTTTGTTTTTTCCTGAATATGAGGAGGTGAATTTAAGGTTTTCATTTGTGGCTTTCAAAAAGAAAGCAATTTGGCAGTTACAGTTTCCCACCAAGTACAAATAAATCATGCTATGACACGAACCTAGTATCATTCTTGTCAACAGTGATTATTATATGTCAGCTAGGTCAGCCTGAGTTATCTGCATGAGAGGTTTCATGACTAGCGGCTGCGACCAAAGTAACCACTGAAACACACTTAAACATTCTTTTTGGTTTAGACTATTTGGATAGCGAATGGTCACCTTGCTATGGGAAAAAAGCAACATCTTCCTTTTGGACACTCTTTGATAGGTAAGTGGAGGAGAGGGAATATGACGATCACTAACCTTCAGTAAGTATGCATGTCCTTCCAGGCACAATAATAAACACTTTCCATGCATTAATCATTCATTGATTTCTCATAACTACTATTTTACAGAAGAAAGTAGGCTTGGAGAGATTAAACATCTTTCCCAAAGTCATGTAGATAGTAAGTAGTAGATGTGGGATTCAAACCTGAGTTTGCCTGGATTTAAAGACTGAACTTTTTTTTTTTTTCTTTTTGAGGCAAAGTGTCACTCTGTCACCCAGGCTGGAGTGCAGTGGTGCAATCTCGGCTCACTGCAATCTCTACCTCCCAAGTTCAAGCAATTCTCCTGCCTCAGCCTCCTGAGTAGCTGGGATTACAGACCTGTACTACCATGCCCGGCTAATTTTTTGTATTTTCAGTAGAGATGAGGTTTCACCATGTTTGCTAGGCTGGTCTTGAATTCCTGACCTCAAGTAATCCACCTGCCTCAGCCTTTCAAAGTGCTGGGATTACAGGCATGAGCCACCGCACCCAGCCTAAAGACTGAACTTCTAACCACTACTCCACACTGCCTTAGCACCCTACCTAGGAATTGTCTTCTATACATCATTTTCTTTCTCTGGCCCAATATGAAACTAAATCCTATTAATTCCCCATTCTGTTGTGAACCTACCTGTCCATTGCTATTGCCAATATACTTTCTTATCCCACATTGGGGGTCACTGCACCACATTTCTTGGTGGTCTGCCTACCTTTCCTTTTAATCTGCCTTGTACATTACAGTCGGACTTACCTCCCTTAATCATTCTTTTAAACACAAATTCTACCAGTATAGATTAGGCCTCAATTTTATGTTCAGCTTGACTGTGTATAGACCCTATCCTTAAAAAAAATCAGCCAAATCCAAGGTCAGTCCTGTGAATTTACACAACCACAGATCCTATTGCCTACCCTAGTAATTTTAAACGAGTAGAGATTTCATGGCCATCTATACTACAATCCCATCCAGCTATCTGTCTTTTATTTTCCATACACAGCTTCAATTCAACTAATCTAACTAGTCCAAGTTGATGAGGTTTAAATTTGGCAGACAATTATGTTATTGAAGATATAAATTTTTTCTTTTTTTCTTTTTGGCTCAGAAGAGAGCATTGATAAATTTTTTTTCTATTGATTCAATAAATAATTATTGAGTTTCTACTTTTAATCTATATAGTCCTAATAATTCATAAAACTTTATACATTCAAAAGAAAATATGTATCTTCTAATGGCAAAATTAAGCCATCATCATTGTCTGCCACTTTTATCTTGTTCTTCAGCTTTCTTTGCTATCTTCCTCCAAGCCAGGTTGCAGGTGTCTCCAAATCAAACTGAGTCCTTTCCTTTACCCCATAATCTCCTTTTCTTTTTCGGTTCCTCGTTGCTCTTAGAATTTATGGATATTTGAGGTTATAGTTAGCCTCCATAAATAACACAAACTTTTTATTCATTGAACCATAGATAAATGTTTTAGAGAAAATTAAAAATGAAACAGATTTAAAAAACCCACAAACATTTGGCACCTGGGGGCCATATCACTAAATAGGAATTCAAATGATGGCCAAGATTGCAGCTCATCTTGCTACCTTCTGTCTCCTGTAGCTCCTTTGGCATAATATTCTTTGCCTTCTTGTTTTTCTCTTAGTCACAGATTTCTTAATGCTTTTGTTTTTTTAAAAAATAATATGAAATGGTGTCTCACTATGTTGCTCAAGCTAGTCTTGAACTCCTGGCCCCAAGTGATGCTCCTGCTTCAGCCTCTCAGAGTGTTGGGATTATATGTGGCCCACTTTTGCATTTTTCAAAACATTTAACAGAAGTTTTACAGATTCTTTTGACAAAGGAAAATTAAGTATGATTTTTATTCCAGGATAGTGGCATACCTGCTCTGCAGCCAACAAATTCAAAAGCCTATCAATCAATGGACAAGTGAACGTATTAACAGCATCTGCCGCCATGTTGGCTATGAGTCCTTGAGATCTTGCCTGGTGATGTGCTGGCCTGAGCACAAGCCTGGGAAGGGGCTAGGGTTTCAACCAGTGTCTACAAGCTGCCAGCAGCTCCCTGCCTTGGAAGATTGTGTGACCCTGTGAACAGTGCCTGATTTGAGTCTTCAGCGGTGTAGGTAAGAGAGAAGATAAGTGTGGCATCTACTGGGAGTGAGGCTGCAAAGATCAACAGCATGAATGGGAGTGGACTATGCAATTGGCGTTGTGGTGCCACAGGAGACAAGAGAAAAACAAGGGTGGGCAGCTCTTGGTAAGTAGGAAGTAACATGGGATCTGGGCAGCAGGTCGAGGGCTGTGGACTGTGGGGGAGGAGAGAGGAGGGTCACAGCGGTCTTTAATGGAAAGCAGGAGGAATAAAATAAGAACAATTTATTTTCTTTGTCCAGAATCCATCCATGATCCACGGCTTTGGGATTTAAAAACAAAAACAAAAACAACAAAATAAAACAACGAAGCATGCGCAGTATCAGCATTGAGTCACTGTCAGTTCGAACAATCTGATTATCTTTTCAATCTAGAAATAGAAAATGTTTCAAGTATCTGCATTTCAACTTTAAAAACTATAACAGGGAGCACTATTTAGTAATTATAAATGCAATAGAAAAGCATGCATTGAATTTTCTTTCTACATTGTGGTCAATGGAAGGAGCCGGAGGAAGGAGGTAGAAAGAGAAGCATATACAAAGGAGTGGAGCAAGAGCTAAATGAGATTCTAACCAAGGCAAAACATTCACAGAGAGACCTATGGATTAGAGGCAAAGTAGCACAGACAGCCCACCATATATGTGATTGAAAACATGTTAATAAAGATGGTGCTACCTTCAATGGGATTGCACACCTCAAGTCTGGCAGACTGGATCGTCATGGCCAACATGACTGTTAACGTATTTTCCTCTTTTAGAGCACAGTGATGAAAGGCAGGGGCTTCAAATGAGCAAAAGTTTATCCAATCCGCAATCAAGTGAACATGCTATGGGTTCAGAGCCAGCTAATAGCTTCAGCTGACTTCTCAGTGCCCTTTATTTAACCAGCTGGAATGTTTTATAAGTACCATCCCTGTAACCCTTTGAAATGAAGGATTTGCCTTTTGTTTGGGAAATACGTATCTCGTCATAAAAACGGAACACAATGTCCTCAGTTTAGTTATTCTCCAGAGAAACAGTCTTTATTGAAATATATGCCAGGAATATAGTAAAGGGAAAAAAGCTGATTGCAGTGAGTTTATTCAGGCGTGAGAGACTAGGAGACATTTATCTAGATGGAAAGGAGTGTAAAAGCTATAGGCTCCACTCCCAGGGTACCAATATTCATGGAACAAATTCTCAGAAGGAAATCAATCACTATTCCTTTTTTTCATGTCCAGTAATGCATGAAGACAGAGCACGCCAACAGCAGAGGACTAATTTCAGAAGTATGATTGATTCAAGGTTTTTGAGAACCCAAAGTGCACTTATAAAGGAATTGGGACCTAGTCTAGATACCAAACAGTGCTTCTGGAACCCTTTTTAAAATTCGTGCTTCTTTTTCTTTACCAATGGAAAAAAGTAAAGGCTAATCTGTTTCTCATACCACATGCTTTATACTAAAATAAATTTCTGACTGATTTGAGATTTTAATGTAAAAACCAAAACCACATAAGAACCGAAGGAAAGGAAAAATAATAAAAGAAGAAAAAAAACCTAAAACCCCAAAATACAGGTGAATATTTACATAATCTTGAGGTGCAAATGGCTATCTGAACAAAAACCAAACAAACAAATGCCAAAAATTGATTTTATTTATAAAGGAAATGGAAGCTAAATTGGACTTTATTCAAGTTAATTTTTTTTTTTTTTTTTTTACTCAGGATAAAAGCACCATCAACAAAGGCCAACCAGTTGGAAAAAATGTGCAAAATCCTCTTCAAGTTTCCTTTTGGCTGCATGTAACTCACTCAAGCTAGCTTATGACAAAGCTAGAAAAAGAACAGAAGAAAACAGGGGTATGTCACACTCCAAGGACAGGAGGACATCAGGAGAAATGGAAACCACTCGAGGCCACCAGAGGTGAAGAAATAAGCCGTCCGCTCTCGGAGCTGCCCTGGGATTTTCACAGAGTATCCCCCGCTCATTTCTTGGCCTTATCATTGCTTCCTTCTTTCCTCTTTCAGGCCCTTTCTCCCTTCTCCCTGCACCTAACTGCTTCTGGCTTCATAGGTCCTCAGTCCCAGCCACAAACAAAAGTCCTCACGTGACACAGACTCTTAGTGGCCCAATTTGTCCAGTTTTGGTGTTAGCGCACTACAACATCCACCTCCCAAATTCAAGCGATTCTCCTGCCTCAGCCTCCCCAGTAGCTGGGATTACAAGCATTCTCTACCACACCCACCTAATTTTGGTATTTTCAGTAGAGATGGCATTTCACCATGTTAGCCAGACTGGTGTCAAATTCCTGGCCTCAAGTGATCGGCCTGCCTCAGTCTCCCAGAGTGCTGGGATTACAAGTATGAGCCACTGTGCCCAGCCCAGTTGAAACCCTTAATCCAGATGGCTGTGACCAGCAGCCCATGGACATTGGAACACACGCACAGGTAAGGGTACCTGTGGGGCTGGTAGCAGAGAAAAATGTGTCCCCACAGGCTGAGCAGACACCAAAGGCGATGGCTGCAACCCCATGGGGACACAATTTGCTCTGCACTTTTCACAAATTATTTTTTAATTAGTAGAGATATAAGCAGATGAATAAATGCAAAAGACCAATAATCTTATAGAAAGAGTAGGCCTTACTTGCAAGCAAAACAATGACAATTAGAATTCAAAAGTTCCATTCTGAACTTCTCCCTATCGGGACAATACCACAATTTGGAAGAAATTAGTCAAAGGCTTATTTTCCTGCTTCCTTTTTAACTGTTACTATGTTTTGTTTGACAATAGTTTTCTCCCATAAACTTGTTGCTTGTATCATTAAGAATGACGGTTTGGGCCGGGCGTGGTGGCTAACCCTGTAATCCCAGCACTTTGGGAGGCCGAGGCGGGCGGATCACCAGGTCAGGAGATCGAGACCATCCTGGCTAACACGGTGAAACCCCGTCTCTACTAAAAATACAAAAAATTAGCTGGGCCTGGTCCCAGTTACTCAGGAGGCTGAGGCAGGAGAATGGTGTGAACCCAGGAGGCGGAGCTTGCAGTGAGCTGAGATCGTGCCACTGCACTCCAGCCTGGGCGACTGGGCGAGACTCCATCTAAAAAAAAAAAAAAAATGAAGATTTGTGTTTAAAATGTATTGCATGGCAAGGAATAGTTTCACTTGAAGTCATGCACCATGAAATAAGATGAAATATTTTTATGTATCGTCCTACTTCCTACACTCTAAATTGTTCTACTCTGTGAATTTGCATTGAGTCACTCGTATGCCACACTGCATCATTTTAGTATTTAAGATGGCATTCAGGTTCCCTCTCATTCATCATTAAATGTGGTCAGGGCCGAGCGTGGTGGCTCATGCCTGTAATCCCAGCACTTTGGGAGGCCGAGGTGGGCGGATAACCTGAGGTCAGGAGTTCAAGACCAGCCTGGCCAACATGGCAAAACCCCATCTCTATTAAAAATTCAAAAATTAGCCAGGCATGGTGGCACACACCTGTACTACCAGCTACTTGGGAGGCTGAGGCAGGAGAATTGCTTGAACCCAGGAGGCGGAGGTTGCAGTGAGCCAAGTTCACACCACTGCACTCCAGCCTAGGCGACAGAGCGAGACTCCATCTCAAAACAAAACAAAACAAAAATCAATCAATAAAAAAGTAAAAAATAGGATCAGATTCCATTGGACTTTGCCTTTCTCGGGCTGAGTCTTTTGTTTGCCTTCCATGATAAGATTGTTTCTCCTTCCCCTTTTCTCTAAGAGAGGCTAGCAGAATCTAGTTGTAAATTAATTGGAAACCAGTGTCTTATTTTTACTTCATTTTTTTAATCAGGCATTTTGTGTGATTAGTTTCACTGTGAAAATTATGTATTAACTACACTTTTTAAAAAAATACATCTCCCTGTTACGTCCTTAAAAGATTTCCTTCTGTACGCCTTTTTCAATAGGCTCATGGCTACAGACAAAGGGAAAGAAAGTAAAAACAGTTCATGCCTGAAAAATGACAACCTTTTTTTTTGTGTGACATTTAAGAGAGAAACCTGGCCAGGTACAGTGGCTCATGCCTCTAATCCTAGCACTGTGGGAGGCCGGTGCAGGAGGATCACTTGAGACCAGTTCAAGACCAGCCTGGGTAACATAATGAGACAGCTGTCTCTACAAAAAAGTAAAAATTAGCCGGGTGTTACAGTGTGCACCTGTGGTCCCAGCTACTCAAGAGGCTGAGGTTGGAGAATGCTTGAGCCCAGGAGGTCAAGGCTGCAGAAAACCATGATGACACCATTGAACTCCAGCCTGGGTGACAGAGCTCTCAAAAGGTAGGAAGGAAGGGAGGGAGGGAGGGAGGGAGGAAGGAAGGAAGGAAGGAAGGAAGGAAGGAAGGAAGGAAGGAAGGAAGGAAGGAAGGAGAAAGCAAGCAAGCTGAATAGTCTTTAATTCTTTAGTAATATGCTTAAATTTTATTTACATTGGTTTGTCCACGTGTTTATTCACTTTCTAAATGACTTAATGGGATTCTCGTGGTCTGTGTCTTTGTGTCTGTCACATAAAGAGTTTGCATTTCATCTGGTTGGTAGTTCCTTTGATGCCGCAGTGCTGTTAGAGTGGGCTGTGGAACCTGCCTTTGGGTAACTGGGCTGCTCTTGGATAGACTGAAGAGATGAGGCAAGGGCAAAATCACACACATATATCCTTAACCTACTTGCAGAAACTTTTGAAAGGCATTTGGTTAAACCTCTTGGCAGTACAGTATTCTTGTATTTTCTTGTATTTGTTAACATCTGTGTTTAGCTACTGGTAGGTTTTAGTTTTAAAATGTTCTAAGTGAGGCCAGGCGCAGTGGCTCATGCCTGTAATCCCAGCACTTTGGGAGGCCGAGGCAGGTGGATTACCCGAGGTCAGGAGTTCAAGACCAACCTGGCCAACATGATGAAACCCCGTCTTTACTAAAAATGCAAAAAAAAAAAAAAAAAAAAAAATTAGCCGGGTGTCCTTGCGGGTGCCAGTAATCCCAGCTACTCAGGTGGCTGAAGCAGGAGAATCACTTGAAACTGAGAGGTGAGGGTTGCAGTGAGCCGAGACTGCACCATTGCAGTCCAGCCTGGGTGACAGAGTGGGAGTACATCTGAAGAAAAAGAAAAAACAAAGTTCTAGGTGTCGGCCTTGAAGTGAATTTATCTTTAGTATGAGAGTTATATGAAAATTATAGGGTTTGTGTGCACAGAATTTTTTAATAAAGTGTTTTGTGAAGAAAAAAATGGATTCTAGCTTTTGCAGTACATATGTGTGATAACTTTAGTATTCATGACAGATAAGTACAACTATTTCGTCATTCTTAAAATGCTGTTTTTGTGTCAATTCCTGTAGATGTTTTCATGTCTTTGCAAAGTGACACATTTTGATGTCTTCTTGATATAGTGGTAGACATTTTGTAGCTTTCTAGAAACTTTGTATTCATACAGTATCATAGAAAAATAAAGAAAATGAAAGTGTGGGTCAAAAAAATATTCAGCCAGCAGGGTGGCTCATGCCTGTAATCCCAGCACTTTGGGAGGCCAAGGCCCACAGATCACTTGAGGTCAGGAGTTCGAGATAATCAGATAAGTCTTGGCTAGAGAGCTTTTGTGCTCTTGCTGCACTGTTTCTGTAGGAAAGAGACATGAGCACTCTGCAAGGCCAGCCGCGATCAGGGTCCAGAACCCTCTGTCATCGTGTATCTGCCCAGACTTCTCCAGGGATCCTGCCACTGGCTCACCCAGAAGGCTGGCATATTCTGCTGTCAAAATATCGTTGGATCTGACTCAAAGTGAAAGTTTCTGTCATGACGAAGGGCAAGAACAGGAAATTTACCAAGCTTGCAGCAGTGAGTCCTATGACAGTTTTTTTTTTTTTTTTTTAGAATCTGCTAGTGAGTATTCTTTTTACATGTGGCAAAACTCAGTTCACTTCCATTGTAACATACCACCTGATAGATGTCTATACACCTATTGTGATGGCTGAATAATGGCCCCCAAAGATATTATGCCTAATCCCCAGAAACCATGAATATATTCCCTTATAAATCCCTGGCAGAAGAGACTTTCCTGATGTGATCAAATTAAGGACCTTGAGAGAGGAAGATTATCCTGGATTATTTTGGTGGCCCAGGCACAAGGGTCCTTAAAAGAGGGGAAAAGGAAGGTCAGAGTCTGAGGCAGAGATGTGATAACCACAGCAGAGGCTGAAGTAGGGCCATGTGCTAACGAATGCAGGCAGCCTCTAAAAGCCGAACAAGGGTCAGGCATGGTGGCTCACGCCTGTAATCCCAGCACTTTGGGAGGCCCAGGCAGGCAGATCACTTGAGGTCAGGAGTTCGAAACCAGCCTGGGTAACATTGCAAAACCCCGACTCTACTAAAAATACAAAAATTAGCTGGGCGTGGTGGCAGCTGCCTGTAATCTCAGCTACTCAGTAGGCTGAGGCAGGAGAATCATTTGAATCTGGGAGTTGGAGGTTGCACTTAACCAAGATCACACCACTGTACTATAGCTTGGGTGACAGCAAGACCCCATCTCAAAAAAAAAAAAAAAAAAAATTGCTGAATAAGGCAAGGAAATGGATTCTGTCCTAAAGCTGCCAGAAGGAACACAGCCATGCCAACCTACTTTGGACCAGATCTGTAAGATAATGAACCTCTGTTGTTTTAAGTCTCCAAATTTGCAGCAATTTGTTGCAGTGGCAATAGAAAACCAATCCACTTTGTATTTCTATGAGCATAGCTGCGGTTCACATTTAAACAATGATGGCTACTGATATTTACCAAAAGAAAATTTTAAAATGTTAATAGTATCTGGGCCAAAGTTTCTGTTGACACATGAGAAGGGTGTGAATACACATATGAATGCCTGTGTGATTCAGCATTAAAAGAGGTCAGAAAATGTCAAGTTTGCTAATCCAGAGTCCTGTGCCCCTGAAAAGGGAGCTAGTCACAGCCATTATGATTGAACCAAACAGCATTGCCAATGAGCATGTCCTTCAGGCACAGGTGGGGACAATTGCTTCATTAATAGCTAATTAATTCATTGAACAGCCACCCAGAGCACCAGGTGCATGGTACTGAGACAGGTTTGGTAGGGGAAGTTTCTGTCTGCTCCAGAAGCTTATAAACTAGGAATGATGTGGAAAAGTGCGGACACAAGGCCATAGGACACTATAATCAAAGGTAGTATGGCCGGGTGCAACAGCTCACGCCTGTAATCCTAGGACTTTGGGAAGATTGCTTCACCCCAGGAGTTCCAGACCAGCCTGGGCAACATGGTAAGACTCTGTCTCTACAAAAAACACAAAAATTAGCTGTGTGGTGGTGTGTGCTTATAGTCCCAGCTACTCTGGAGGCTGTGGTAGGAGGATTGCTTGAAGCCAGGAGGTCGAGGCTACAGGGAGCCATGATCACACCACTGATATCTAGCCTGGGCAACAGAGCGAGACCTTGTCTCAAAAAACAAAACAAAACAAAAACAAAAACAAAGGTAGTATGTATAAGAGGACGGGAGGTGCAGAAAAGAAAAGGCTAGCAGAATCTCAGAGGCCTGAGAGCTTGTGGGAAATTAATCGGGGGTGTAGAAGTCAGAATTTTATGGGTAATGCTAGCCACTTTCATGTTCAGAAGGACACAAAAATCCTCAGCATTAATAATTTACAGTTGTTCAATATTTGCTGGTCATTAAATTCTATGTCTTAGTTTCCTTATCTGTAAAATGGGGATAATAATAATAATAATACTTTTTCTTATGGGATTGTTGTGAGAAATAAATGAGTTAATACCACTGCCTGGCACATAGTTAAGTACTACTTAGCTGTTCGCCAAATAAAATAAACAGGTTGGAGCCTCATGCATATGCAATATGCAACAACCAGCTGAGGCAGATAGGGAGAATATTGTTATGCTCATTTTGCAGACAGAGAAAGTGAGACCCAGCAAGGCTGTGACTTCTTCAAGGTCACCAGGACAGGGAGTGGCTTTTCATCAATGTGAAAATTAATATTGATGAGCCATGTATATATCACAGCTGTTTCTGTATAAATGAAAGTGAGTAAGACCAGACTGGAAACCATTTGCCAGGGACTTTCTCCCTTGCTGTTTAGCGTGGTGGCCCTTTGGCCTGGCCAGTGTTCATCCAACATATGCAATCATACAGTGGTGGTCATAGTGTCCTTTTGTTTATTTTAAACATTTTTTATTGAATTTACAACAGTCATTTGGACACAGCCTGTGTCTACACAGACATTTCCCATCAAATCCAGAAGAAAAGAAATCATTATGATAACTTTGACCATAATGATTTTTACGCATCCCTTGATACTGTCTTAGTAATTTTCAATTTAGCATAGAGACCAGTACTGAGATCTGACCTGGTCCTGGGTTGGCTTCTCCCCTGCTGAACTCAGCACACAAGCGGCAACAGATGTTTCTCTTTAAGGTTTGTGGGAATTTGCTATCCTCCCCACTCAACTTCTCTCAGAGGAACAAATGCCAGCAAGGTTGAGCTCTGAAGACTCGGAGCCTGATCTCCTGTCGTTACTGGCATAGCCCAAGGCAAGATTGTCTATTGTCAGACTCAAGTAACAAACATTAAGCCCTAGAACCAGATTTGCTTTTTCATATGCACAAAAGGCATCATGCTATGCTTTGTAGCTATTTTGAATCCTTTGAAAATCATGGAAAGAAGAAGAGTTAAAAATCAAACAAGTGAACATCACTTAGAAAAGGGACATCCTGCCGGGCGCGGTGGCTCATGCCTGTAATCCCAGCACTTTGGGAGGCCGAGGCGGGAGGACCACGAGACTGAGACCATCCTGGCTAACACGGTGAAACCCCGTCTCTACTAAAAATACAAAAAATTAGCCGGGCGTGGTGGCGGGCGCCTGTAGTCCCAGCTACTCGGGAGGCTGAGGCAGGAGAATGGTGTGAACCCGGGAGGCGGAGCTTGCAGTGAGCCAAGATCATACCACTGCACTTCAGCCTGGGAGACAGCGAGACTCCATCTCAAAACAAAAAGAAAATAAAAGGGACATCCTTGATGGGTTCCAGCCTTTCAAGAGTAGAACAAATTACTCTTGGCTTCCATGTGACTTCCATGCTGCTGTGTTTATTAAACAACAAAAAGTTGCTTTACAGAATTAACATTGTATTTTAAGTTGATTCTGCAGGAAAGACAAAATACTACTGCAAACTCTTCATTAACAACTTTATAGGGAGCAGCAAATATTTCTCTGAAGGGCTTGTATTTGTTTGATCTCTAAGGTGATTACTAACCATAAAAACTCTATAGATGGGGGTAACATTTTTTCTTCAGACTCTTTTAAAAGGAGTATTCCAAGTGGTGATGCTCCAGCAGTGAAAGACCTAAAATTAAGGTTGGTATGGTGGCTCAGGCCTGTAATCACAGCAGCTTGGGAGGCCAGCATGGGAGGAGTGCTTGAAACTAGGAGTTCAAGACCAACCAGGGCAACATAGCAAGACCCTATCTCTATTTAAAAAAAGAAAAATAAAAGAAAGACCTATAATTAGGAACAGAAAACACATAGACCAATAATTAAGAAATAGAAAACACAATTTTGTGATTCTTATAAATCAATTAAATAAGAAAGAAATTTTTGAGATGTAGAGAAAAGTTCAGAGAGAAGGCTAGGATGGGCATATCAGAAAAGACTGGAACTGTGAGGTCATGGGAAATGAAGTTAGAGGAATTCCCTCATATCACTATGAAAACTATCAGAGATTGAACACTATTTTTGCAAAATAAAAACCCTTTTTGTATAAAAGCAGCGTATGTGGTGGGACTGTGTGCTAATTTGGGTGCTCGATTGGCTCTCCTAGCTTCTCACTCTGGGTGTCTCCTTTTCCTGGCTTCTATTGATTCACAAAGGGTTGAAACCTTGAAAGGCATTGTATTAGGAATCCGGTAAAAATGGAAAGAACGAACGCCAGGAAGTGCTCTGTAGGTCCTGCCAAAACGTCTTCAGTTGGTTGAAGGATATGACACGTCCTCACTCTAGCACAGCAAACTGTAAGAGAAGTGGCCAGTTTGTAAGGCAGGGTCAGGTGTTCCCCAGACAGTGGAGACCTGGTAAACTGAGGGGGGGGCAAGGGTTATGGTTAGACCACCAGTTCTTTTCTGTGAGAACACAAGTCCCTGATCTCATCATATTATCTGATCTGTCCACCAAGGAGGCCCCCAGAATGTGTAAGGCAGTTTGAACATTTACACTTCCTGAAGAACCGTGTCATGTCATCTCAAAGAGAACATGTCATGTCTCTTTCAAAGGGTAGACAGGGAGGTGGGCCAATCGTTTTTCATCTTTGCTGAGGTTGGAACAAGAGGCAATGGATGAAGGCTGATGAAAGAGAGGTTTCAGTTAGAGAAGAGGAAGATCTTCACTGGGGAACTCTTTTTTCTCCCCACAGTTATGCTATCTCCTTTCCAATGGAAACTTCTGTTTCAGAACAGAACATCAAATACCACATGTTCTCACTTGTAAGTGGGAGCTAAATAATGAGAACACAAGGACACATAGAGGTGAACACCACACTGGGCCTTTCAGAGTGTGGAAGGTGGGAGGGGGGAGAGGATCAGGAAAAATAACGAGTGGGTGCTAGGCTAGGCTTAATATCTGGGTGAAAAAATAATCTGTACAACAAACCCCCATAACACAAGTTTACCTATGTAACAAACCTGCACATGTACCCCTGAACTTAAAAGAAAAGAAACTTCTCCTGATTCAGCTTCAGCCCATTTGATCCCACACTGGCCTCAGCAGTGATGAAGAGCATTCTTCATGCTTCATTGTAGCTTCAGACTTTGAGGAAAGCTACCTCCTCAGCCCTCTTCCCCTCATTTCTTTAGAAAATATTTTTTGACTATAAAAATACTAAATGCTTATAATAGAAGACTTGAAAAATACAGAAATATGCAAGTTAGATATCTTTACAATCACATTTTATGCACATTCTTATGTAAACATTTTTCCTGTAGGGATACCTCACTAGCATCTTTCCATCACTATGAGTATTTATTGATTCTGTATTGCTGTGCCGTATTTCATTATATGAGTGTCATAACACTATATACTCAATAATCAATCAGTTCCCCTCAGATACTTAGGTTGCTGCCTCATATCCCTATTATTTAAAAAATGAAATAATTGAAACCTTCTAGCAGGGCATGGTGGCTCATGCCTGTAATATCAGCAGTTTGGGAGGCCAAGGCGGGTGGATCACCAGAGGTCAGGAGTTTGAGACCAGCCTTGTCAACATGGTGAAACCCTGTCTCTACTAAATAGAATACAAAAATTAGCTGGGTGTGGTGGTGGACACCTGTAATCCCAGCTACTTGGGAGGCTGAGACAGGAGAATTGCTGGAACCTGGGAGGTGGAAGTTGCAGTGAGCCAAGATCAGGCCATTGCACTCCAGCCTGGGTAACAAGAGTGAAACTCTGTGATTGATTGAAACCTCTCATGTTTCAACCTTCACCCATTGCATCTTGTTCTGACCTCAGCAAAGATGAAACACAATTGGCCCAGCTAACATAATTAAAGCTAAATATTTTTGTATGGTTTTAATAATTTCTGTAATATATATTATTAACAACAGTTACAACTAATTTAAGGCGTTTGGAAGTAAGGACAGTGGACATCTTTGACAGTAGTGCCAGGGTAGGGATAGGGGAAGGGATGGGAGGTATGTCTTCTTTATGTTTCTTTTTCCTTCTTCCTTCTTTCCTCCTCCTCCTCCTTCTTCTTCTTTTTTGAGACAGGGTCTCACTCTGTCATCCAGGCTGGAGTGCACTGGCACAATCTCTGCTCACTGCAACTTCCACCTTCCAAAATCAAGCAATTCTCCTGCCTCAGCTTCCCGAGCAGCTGGGACCACAGGCATGCACCAGCATGCCCAGCTAATTTTTTTGTACTTTTGGTGGAAATGGGGTTTCACCATGTTGCCTAGGCTGGTCTGAAACTCCTGAGCTCGAGCAATCCGCCTGCCTCAGCCTCCCAAATGTTGGGATTACAGGCGTGTGCCATCACGCCTGGACTTCTTTATCTTTCTGTCCACAGTGTTTGGCACAGTCCTTGGCCATAGTACCTAACCGACAAACACTGGTGAATAAATGAGACGCAATCCGTCTCATCCAAGTTTATCAGTTAAGCCTTTTATTTTGGTTGAAGGGCCAGCCTTTGGCAAACAGATGAAGTAAGCAACCCACATGTCATTAGTCCCATGGTGCCACCATCCTCTCACTGTGACCTTGGTCTCTGGCCGTCCACTTGCCTTCCTTTTCTCTGCCTCCCCCTCACACCCAGATAACATTTATGCCACTCACGGGCACCCAGTTACCCTCCATGCCCACAGAGTGCCCGGTGGCCACCATGGGAGGGCTCTTTGTTCTCCCTCCACTTCTCAAGACAGCTCCACTCCTTCCAGGCTCTTTCTGATAACTGATTTGAATACGAACTAATAGGAAAAATTGATGTCAGG
This sequence comes from Macaca fascicularis, assembly GCF_037993035.2. NCBI lineage: Eukaryota > Metazoa > Chordata > Mammalia > Primates > Cercopithecidae > Macaca > Macaca fascicularis. Next base: position 21,176,499 of record NC_088392.1, read on the forward strand.
AAGGAAAGATAATTGACACTTCTCCCCATGATGTTTACCTTTTAAAAGAGGTCTTCAGTGACTCCCTCCCTGCAACCCAAAGCAATCAACTGTGGTAATAGCAATATACAGTCTACCTACCTTAAAGTTCTGTAGTGAGATTCAAATGAAATAATAAATATGCATAGCATACATAGTCCAGACAAATTTAAGTTGGGGTGATGATTATGTTCGTAGACAAAAGCATTCGGAGGGATTAAATCTGATCTTTTGTGCCCTCTCAACTCCTGGCGGCCCGCACCACTACTTATAAAGAATTTAATACCTGTATTATCTTCTTTAATTTCCAGTTATATCCATTCAGACATTTTATCCTGGTCAGCCCCCACCTCCCGAAGCTAAAGCAGTTAAACATTTTGCTTGGCTGGATGAGGCTGAGCAGAGGATGAAGGACAGCCCCACCCAGGAAACGCCAGGAGAGGCTCTCCGGTCACTGTGACAGCCAAGACCACCCTGTATACTTCCAACACCCTTTAGGGGCTTGAAAACCACTTCCTGACTAATTGAAAGGTTTGATCTCCTTTGATAGGATATCAGCTTGTGTAAAAGCAAAAAATTCAGGCATTATAGAAAAGTGATCAGAGGCCAGAAAGACCTCCTTCAGGTTTCTTAAAGCATCACATAGCCGCCCACCCACATTAACCACACCTGCGGCCACAGTCGCATGATATTTTAAGAAACTGTGGCCTAGGATAAGGCCAATTCCATTTACAATGAACCAACATTACTTGTATGACATGGGTATATGTTGGGAAAGGTATAAAATGGATTCTGATGAGCCACTGTGGCCTTGGAACGTCCCATACACCTGTACATAGGGTCCTCATTCCCACTGATTCTTAGGAAACCCACACTGACAGGTCGGGAGGGAAACTTTCTTGTCATGCTTTGCACTGTAAGAACTTCCAGGAGACCAGGCACGGTGGCTCATGCCTGTAATCCCAGTACTTTGGGAGGCCGAAGCTGGCAAATCACTTAAAGTCAGGAGTTCAAGACTAGCCTGGCCAACATGGTGAAATCCCATCTCTACTAAAAATACAAAAATTAGCTGGACGTGGTGGCATGTGCCTGTAATCCCAGCTACTCTGGAGGCTGAGGCAGGAGAATCGCTTGAACCCAGGAGGTGGAAGTTGCAGTGAGCCGAGATCTCTAACTTGGGCAACAGAATAAGACTTTATCTCAAAAAAAAAAAAAAAAAAAAAAAAAAAAAAAAAAAAAAAAAAGGGCTTCCAGGAACATCAGCATGAAACAACCAAAAAGCTCTGTGCTTTGACTCGGTGTTTCAGAATTGTCTAAAAACTATGTGCCCTGAACCTACTAAATTCTTACTAAGGTGTTGGAAACTTTGAAAAGATAGAAATCTCAAGACTCAGGTAAGAAGGGTCTTCATGCCCTTGTAAATACCAAGAGAGCATCTCGTGGATGGAATAGAACCAAACAGGTGGAATTCACAGAAATGCCAGAGAAAAAAAATCACTGAAAACCAAATCAGTTTAGTGTTTGAAGGGAGAAACTTTTATCTCATTTTGTCCTGCGCTTACATGAGGCTGATCCATGTATATTAAGGGTATACTAAGTACCATTTATTGAGCTGTGCCCAACTTTATTCTGAAAGTCGGTTTGAAACTGACCAAGAAAGTAAGATACTTTTTTTCACTGATATGATGAGCACTAATGTAAATGAAAAGATGTACAATAGATAAATGTCAATTATCTCTTATAGTTATTAAGTTAATAATAAGAATAATACATAAAACAAGGGGCTAGGGAGATGAAGACTTGCTAGTCGTTATTCTTGCCTTTGAGGAGCATGGAATCAACAAGGAGAAACACCCGAGGTGGATGAAATGGTAGCCAGCAATGTTGAGTGGAAAACAGCAAGTGCCAGTGAATGTCAGGAGAGACAGAGAAGGAAGGATCCAAACTGGGCTGTGGGAAAAGCAGATGGAAAAGGGTGGATATTTGGAACTCCAGCTGCTATCTCCGCGGAGATCACACACACATTTCACAGGCGCTCTCTTTCCCATGGTTAGCAAGAATAACAGTAACAGCAGTCACAATAGCCAGTTTTTCTGGAGTCTTTTACACCAGCCCCTTGAGGGTTAGATATTATTACTATCTCCACTTTACAAATGAGAATATTAAAGCTTAGAGAGCTCGAGTCTTGCCTAGGATTTCAAGCTTGTCAGGAGTGGGAGCTGCAAGGCCAAGCATTTAGATTTCAGGAGTCCTGCTCTTAATCTCTAAGTTGTTCTGATGCCATGACTTCTAAAAAGAAAGAGTGAAATCCCGGGATTGCTGGTCCCACAGGAGAAGAATAAGAGGGTGGTTAAGACGGCAATGAGTGGAATCCACCTGAGTATCTTCCCTGACCCTCATAAGGCGTGATCAGATCCTTCAGTTATCACATTTTATGTTGATTAGAAGAGTGTATTAAAAAACGATAAATAGAAAAAAGAGAAGAAAATAAGGAACCAGAGCAATGTAGAGAACATAAAAATAGAAATTAAATACATGTCCTTATGAGGATATATAGGTGTGTGTGTCTACATATAAAACAATAAAGCATTATATCTTCTATATCCCTATCGACATTCTGATTACCTGTATATGTTCTTAGAATCTAGAGCTTTGGGCCAGGCGTGGTGGCTCACGCCTGTAATCCCAGCACGTTGGGAGGCCAAGGCGGGCAGATCACGAGGTCAACAGATTGAGACCATCCTGGCCAACATGGTGAAACCCTGTCTCTACTAAAAATACAAAAATTAGCTGGGGGTGGTGGCAGGCGCCTGTAGTCCCAGCTACTCGGGAGGCTGAGGCAGGAGAATGGCGTGAACCCGGAAGGAGGTGGAGCTTGCAGTGAGCCAAGATTGTGCCACTGCACTCCAGCCTGGGTGACAGAGTGAGACTCTGTCTCAAAAAGAAAGAAAGAAAGATAAAAAAGAATCTAGAGCTTTTGTGTTCTACTTTTATATTCATTAACAACCACTATAATATTGGGCAGGACCCTAATTACAAGTTTTCTAAACATTAATTAAGGGCAGATAGTAGGCATTCAATAAATATTGATAGATTGCCAAGCATCAACTGTGAATTAGAGTTTTATGTGGTGCAGTGCATGCATATATTACCTAAGTGCATGATTATGCCAAGCACTAGAAGGGAACATAAACAAAAGAGAAGAGAACATAAACAAAAGTCTCCTTTTGCTTTCATTTGTTTGCTCGTTATTGCAATCAATAAATGTTCAGCTCCTACGCATGCCAGCAAGGAGGAGCAGGAGGTTGAGAGGTCTAGGATTGTCACCTAGCTCCCCATGTGGCTGAGGAGGCATTCCCTCCTGTACCAAACATTTGACCCTACCTCCACACTACTTAGTGAAATATTTTTCTGACATTCATTCTGTAAAAATGGAAAATATAGACATATGGCATAACCTTTCATTCAGCACAAATCAGAACTGACCTGGGTATTTCAAAGAGACAAAAGATGTCTAACTGATCTTCTCATTGTTTCTATATCAACTGCTTTATAATTTATTTTGAAGATTGTTTCAGGGCAGTAAAGAAAATATTACATTGCTCATTTTCTCTGTATCAGTTTCCTAACCATTTCCACCTGTGGGATCTGTCAACAATACCGATTCACGTGCAGGTATTACAGCAAAGATTATTTCTCTATGCCATGAATTCTTCTTGCCTTTACCAAAGTATGAACAACATGTACTGATGATTACTAAAGCATGGAGGAATCTTATCTGAACTTATTTATTTATTTAAGACTGAGTTTTGCTCTATTGCCCAGGCTGGAGTGCAATGGTATGATCTCAGCTCACTGCAACCTCTGTCTCCTGGGTTCAAGTGATTCTCGTGCCTCAGCCTCCAAAGTAGCTGAGATTACAGGCTCCCGTCACCATGCCGGGCTAATTTTTTGTATTTTTAGTAGAGACAGGGTTTCTCTACAGGGTTTAGTAGAGACAGGCTGGTCTCCAACTCCTAACCTCAAGTGATCCGCCCGCCTCAGCCTCCTAAAGTGCTGGGATTATAGGCGTGAGCCACCGTGCCTGGCCTTATCTGAATTTAATTGTGTCACAATGGAAAAGGGCTAAATGTTTAGAGACATTTATAAAACAATAACTGCCTAAAGTATTTCGTTAATAAAATTTTACTATAAAATTTAATTTGGTATTGTCATATGCGTTGTTATGCATAATAAGTATATCTAATACACTTTTCCTATTATTCATTTCAAATTTTGGAATTTAAGCCTATTTATCACAGAGCAATCCTTTTAGGGAAAATAATGTTCAAAGTAAATGCATAAAATGCATTTAAAAATATAAAGCATTATATGATTAATACTCATATAATTGACACTGAATACAGTAGTGTGTCCGGAATTTGTGCGTTCTTGGTCTCACTGACTTCAAGAACGAAGCCGTGGACCCTCGTGGTGAGTGTTACAGTTCTTAAAGATAGTGTGTCTGGGGATTGTTCCCTCAGACGTTCAGATGTGTCTGGAGCTTCTTCCTTCTGGTGGGTTCATGGTCTTACCGGCTTCAGGAGTGAAGCTGCAGACCTTCCCAGTGAGTGTTATAGCTCATAACTGCAGCATGGACCCAAAGAGTGAGCAGCAGCAATATTTAGCCCAAAGAGCAAAAGAACAAAACTTCCACAGTGCAGACGCGGACCTGGGTTGCTGCTGGCTGTCTCCGGCAGCCTGCTTTTATTCCCTTATCTGACCACCCCCTCCCCCCCACCCTCCCCACCCACATCCTGCTGATTGGTCCATTTTACAGAGAGCTGATTGGTCCGTTTTTGACAGCGTGCCAATTGGTGCCTTTGCAATCCTCGAGCTAGACACAGAGTCACAGAGTGGTAGTCCTCCAAGTCTCCGCTGGGTTAGCTAGATACAGAGTACCAATTGGTGTATTCACAAACTCTGAGCTAGACACCATGCTGATTGGTTTATTTACAATCCTTGAGCTAGACACAGTCAGAGTGCTAGTCCTCCAAGTCTCCACTAGGTTGGCTAGATACAGAATACCAATTGGTGTATTCACAAACCCTGAGCTAGAAACAGAGTGCTGATTGGTGTATTTACAAACCCTGAGCTAGACACAGAGTGCTGATTGGTGCACATACAATTCTCCCGCTGGATAGAAAAGTTCTCCAAGCCCCATCCAGTTCAGGAGCCCAGCTGGCTTCATCCAGTGGATCCTGCACCTGGGCTGCAGGCAGAGCTGCCCAGCAGTCCTGAGCCGCACCTGCACTCCTCAGCCCTTGGGCTGTCGATGGAACCAGGCGCCATGGAGCAGGGGGCGGCGCCTGTCAGAGAGGCTCAGGACACGCCGGAGCCCACCACAGGGGGAGGAGCTCAGACATGGCGGGCTGCAGGTCCCCAGGCCTGCCCCTCCGGGAAGCAGGTAAACCCGGCGAGAGTGCAGCGCCGGCGGGCCGGCACTGCTGGGGGACCCGGCGCAACCTCCGCAGCTGCTGGCCCGGGTGCTAAGCCCCTCACTGCCCTGGGCCGGCGGTGCCGGCCGGCCGCTCCGTGTGCGGGGCCCGCCAAGCCCGCGCCCGCGCCCGCGCCCGCGCCCGCCGGAACTCACACCGGCCCGCGAGCGCAGCCTGGATTCCCACCCGCGCGTCTCCTTCCACACCTACCCGCAAGCAGAGGGAGGAGGCTCCAGCCTCAGCCAGCTCAGAGAGGGGCTCCCACGGTGCCGTGGCGGGCTGAAGGGTTCCTCAAGCGCCGCTAGAGTGGAAGCCGAGGCCGGAGGACGAGGAGGCGCTGAGACTGAGGGCTGCTAGCACGTTGTCACCTCTCAGAAGGATCACTTGAGCACAGGAGATTGAGGCTGCAGTGAACTGTGACCTCAGCACTGCACTCCAGCCTGGGCAGCAGACTGAGACCCTGTCTCAAGACAAAAAAAAAAAAAAAAAGTAAAATTACTGGAGGAATCAATTTCTATCTTCTTTATGTCCTTTAGAATTTTCTTTAAATTTATTTTTAATTACATTATAGTTAATATAATTAATATAATACATTAAATAGGATTAATTATAAGCCTAATACAATAATTCCTAATTGTAAGGAAGCTATTCTGCATCAGCGAATAGCATTATTTGATTGATTATATTTTTAGAGGTAGACAAAGAACTGAATATAACTGTCAAATTATACACACTGCTGACGTGGAGGGGAAGGGAGAAATTTGGAGTTGAAACTGATGTGGTGATAGGTTAATCATGCTAGTAGATATGTTCACTCATTATCAAACATTTGTTGAGTGCCTACAACCGTGTGTGTGTGTGTGTGTGTATTTTTTTCCAGGGTCTCGCTATGTTGCCCAGCCTGGTCCCAAACTCCTGGGCTCAAATGATCTTCCTGCCTCAGCCTGGCAAGTAGCTGGAGCTACAAGCACACCACCACGACCTGATTCTCCTACTATATTTGACTGGAGCATCAAAGGTGAGTAAGCCAATGTTCTAGCTCTCAATGAATATATAATCTCGAGGGAGACTCAAACATACAAGCAAGCATGGGAGTGTCAGGTGTCCTCAGTAGTGGTATTAGCAAGGCTGATAGGCAGGAGGGAGGAGCTGATTCCAACCAAGAGGTGGAGGTTGGGGGAGAACAGGCAGGAAAAAAGATGGAGAAAAAGATTCAGGAAAATATATATAGAGAAAATACCTGAACTAGTTCCTGTTGCCACCTTGACCAGTGGGGACAAAGGTCATGGTGCATCATGTAAATATGATGCTAAACTGCCCGGGGCATCTGGGAAAATGCCAGTGGAGACTCAATGATGTGGTTTCTTAATCTTTCAATCAGTGCATAGAAGATCAAGTAGGATTGAGACAAGGGAGACCAAAACTCAGTAAAGAAAGATACAGGCCTCCGTGGCAGTGGTGGGGACACTCACTGGGGGATGAAGTACTAAGGATGCACACCTAGCCCAGCATGGCCCAAAACCTCAAAACTTACGGTTGCTGGAGTTGCCTCAAGCCGAGTGCCATGCATTTGCACGAAAGGCTTTTTGATTTCCAGTCCTGGAGCAATGATCTCACACTTCTCCCCAACCCATGGGTTCAGCTGCCTTTTGATCTACAATTGGGAACATCTGAGGCCTGTTTACTTTTAAGAGACGCCTTCTCTCATGCCAGTGGAGACAGCAGAACGATTTGTTGTCCCCTGGAGTATCTGCCTCACCCGGCACTCTGGCTTCTCTGCTTTGTATGGGGATCCGGGGACAGTTGTGTTCCTCTCCTCCTGAGTTGCAAAGTGTTCTTTGAAACTGTGGTGATTGTGGTTGGAGGGAATTAAGGCAGATCCCTCAGGATCATACTTGAAGTTGACTCATACATCACATTTGCAGGCGGCACTGAAATCTGACTGCCCCTGATAGCACTCTTCCTAGGGGAAATTGGGTTGTGGGTTTCTCATATAAAACTTTAAAACAGAATCTTTAAAATACAACCCATTTTTCTCCAGGGCCTAGTTTTATTCACACTCAGTGAAGACTGGGTGGAGAAAAGGAGAGCCGTACTTGGCAGTAATTTTGTTTGCACTATATGCTGAGTACCTAGCACCAAGCCTGCACAAAGTAGTCATTCAGTAAAAATCTGTGGCATGAACAAATCATAACCATTAGGGATTGGAGAGAAAAATTTCCCAACTGTAAATATTTCTGTCTAATCCTTTATATTTTGCTATATACATTCAAACTGTTGTTTCTAATACTAAAGTGATTTTAATGTTTTAAGTACAATGCTATATCATTAAACTTTAGAAAAAATACATACAAATTGAATGGCTAAATGAATTGAGCTTTCTAAGTTAAACATACCTACAAGGAACTTTTGGGTTTTGTTTATTTTGTTTTATTTATTTATTTTTGAGCCAGGGTCTCTCTCTGTCACCCAGGCTGGAGTGCAGTGGTGCAGTCTCTGCTCACTGTAGCCTTGATTTCCCAAGCTCAATCAGTCCTTCCACTTCAGCCTCCCAGGTAGTTAGGACTACAGGTGCAAGTCACCATGCTTGGCTGATTTTTGTTTTGTTTGTTTGTTAGTTTTTGCATTTTTTATGGAGCGGGGTTTCACCATGTTGCCCAGGCTTGTTTTTGTTTCTGTTTTAAATGAGAAGGTTACAGAGGAGGCAGCAACAGTCAATATGCAGCTCCACAAATTAACTGCACACCACGTCCTCAGGAAACAACAGAAAGGTTCACAAATCTCATCCTAATGGAAAGAACCAACAGACTCTTTGGGCTAAAAAATAAAGGGAATAAAATATGACAGGGTGAATCAGACACAGTGAACATGAATTGCAGGGTAAGTGTTGGCCTGGCAAGGATCACGTGGGTTGGGTTTCTAAGGCCACGGGCCTCAGGGCTGCTGGCTGTCTATGTTGCTGCTGCTGCTGCTGGTGCAGATGAGGCTTGGGAATGAAGGCTTTTCCTAAAACGTACTTTTTGGTCTGGGACCGACAGTCCTGGTGAACAAAAAGAGGTGAGGGAATCAGCTCTGTGCAGTACATGAATAACAGCATTCTCCTTTGGGAAACTCAGTGGAGCTAAAATGTGTTCGAGGCCTGTGCAGAAACTAGGACGGCGCCTTTAGCACTTGGTGAAGTGCCTGGTGATAATTCCAGAAATAATTGCACAAGGAAGGGGAGTGGAGGGGAGGCAGGGGACGGAAGGAGAAAAGAACGGAAAGTACATGATGCAAGAAGCGAAGCCCAAATGCTCAGTGCTGTCTCCCCATATCCCTAGGTGAGGCCACTAACAGTGGCAACCCACCTCGACTTTTCCTCCCCAGAAAAACTCGAAAGTTTCTTTAGTTCCTTCACTACCATCTAAATTTAGATTTTCTCAAGTCCCAGGATTTTCCCACCTTCTTCTCTACCATCAAAAGGCACTTGTTTTGTCCCTCATTAACTAAGGGGTCACTGATAGGTGACTTATCCATTTGATAACGAGATGAGGTGTTCATGGCTCATAATAGCGGAATGTGTCACCTCATCAGATACATTTACATTTTAATTGATATCTTGAATGCCGTAATCTGAAAGGACTGGCTAATGTGAGAACCTCAGGTACTACAGGAGCCCTGGTGGGAATACTGGGCTGGGTAATGGGCTTCCATTGCCATTTCATCAGCAGCTGCAATGGTGGCTGCCTTCCACTCAGGTGAGAAGCAGATCTCCAAGGCTTCAGGAGGAGATAGTTGTGTACTCTTTTGAAGACCCCCTAGAAGCAGAAATCACAGAAACCTGTGGTGGCTCATTTCTGGGTTTGATTTTCCAAGATAAAGAGATCCAACTGTTTAATTAAAAAGTCTTCTTTAAAATTTGAACTAATTTCTTCTGTTTATATCTCAATGAAGCTGGAGAGAAACTAAGCAATAACTCTTCATTAAGCATTCTTTTATACACTTGAAGGCCATAATTAAGTATTGCCCTCTCTAGGCACTATAACCTCAATTTCTCTAGACTTCTCTTAGAAAGAATCCCTTTTGCACTACCATAATTTTTCTGGATTTGCTTTAATTTTTCATAAAATTTCTAAAATGCAAGGGCTGTGTCTACTTTGTTGTTACTGCTGTTGTTTCATCTGGAAAGATAACAGCCTGGGCATCTCATCCCATGGTCAACACAGTTTCTGTTTCCTTGGGGGTACTATCAGACATGCCCCCCAAAATGTTAAACTTTTTTTTTTCGAGACAAGGCATTGTTTTATCACCCAGGCTGGAGTGCAGTGGTACAAATCTTGGCTCGCTGCAGCCTCAACCTCCTGGGCTCAAGCGATCTTCCTGCCTCAGTCTCCCAATAGCTGGAACTACAGGCACATGCCACCATGCCTGACTAATTAAACTTTTTATTTATTTATTTATTTTTGAGACGGAGTTTTGCTCTTGTCGCCCAGGCTGGAGTACAATGGCTTGATCTCAGCTCACTGCAACCTCTGCCTCCCAGGTTCAAGCGATTCTCCTGCCTGAGCCTCCTGAGTAGCTGGGATTACAGGCACCCACCACCACATCCAGCTGATTTTGTATTTTTCAGTAGAGCCAGGGTTTTTCCATGTTGGTCAGGCTGGTCTCGAACTCCCGACCTCAGGTGATCCGCCCGTCTTGGTCTCCCAAAGTGTTGGGATTACAGTTGTGAGCCACCCTGCCCTGCCATAATTAAACTTCTAAATAAAATAAAATTGAATTTCAGTCTCTTTTTTGAGCTTCCCTGAAACTTGCCAAGGTCCTCTAGTATAAAGATGCAAACTTGGAAGTAGATATCATGTTTATTTTTATATTCACAGCACTTAGCACAACATCTTGCCTGTAATAGGTGTTCATAAAAATGTTTGTTGACTAATGGGTGGTGAAGAATGGCAATTTCGACCCAAACCATCTTTGTTACTTGTTATATTTCCCATGACTTCCAACGTTCATATTAATAAACAGACAAAATGTGTGCTCCAAACTAGTGCAATTTATTCCCACTATTTACTCAGAGCTTAATCTCTTGCCACATTTTTAAGTTGGCATTTTAAGCACAAGGATTACATGTTAAGGAATATTTTCTTGCATGAAAGCCAGTGCTGTTGGGGAGGTCAGTTCTGAGGAAATTTGAGACGGTGACCATATTTGAGCAAAGGTTTTTAAAAATCACATTATCAAAGCGTGACTGTCACCCCCTGAGATGAGAAGCAGCTACCTAAGTCTTCTTAAATGGATAGCTGAATATTCTTTTGAAAGTTTTCTAGAGATACAGAAATGACAGAAACTGCTTTGGGGATGAAAAAAATTAACACAAATATTAACAGAAATGCTGTAAAAACGAGGGCTATAAGGATCACAATTTTAGATTTGTAACCTCCTTACTGAGGTCCTTATCCCCTTTGTGGGTAGGAGTGGTCGAATGGTCAAATGCATATACTTACCTACAGACTCCACTTCTGAGGATGGCAATTTGCAGGTTTCCTGCCATCTCCCAGTGTTTTTTTGAGAAGGAGTTTCACTCTTGGTTGCTCAGGCTGGAGTTTAATGGCATGATCTCGGCTCACTGCAACCTCCACCTCCCAGGTTAAGGCAATTCTCCTGCCTCAGCCTCCCGAGTAGCTGGGATTATAGGCACCTGCCACCACACCTGGCTAATTTGTCTATTTTTAGTAGAGATGGTGTTTCGCCATGTTGACCAGGCTGGTTTTGAACTCCTGACCTCAGATGATCTGCCCGCCTTGGCTTCCCAAAGAGCTGGGATTACAGGTGTGAGCCACCGCGCCTAGCCAGGAAATTTCATATTAATTCCATGATTTTTATCTAATCTATAATTCATGTTCAAATATTATCCACTGTCCGCATAATGCCCACCAGAGCATTGTTTTTCCTTCCCTCCAGAATCCAGTTGAGAGCCACAGTTTGCATCTAGTTGTCATTTAATCTTCTCTACTCTCAAATGGTTTCCCAACCTCTCTTTGTCTTTTATGACATTGATAATTTACAAATATGTAGGACACTTATTTTATAGAAAGTTCCTAAGTTTGGGTTTGTCTGGTGTTTCGTCGTGATTACATCTAGGTAGATTTTGAGGGCTTTTCCGCGAAAAGTCAGAAATCACAGATTCTTCCAAAGTTTTCGCGTTTCGTTCAGAATGAAATGTGCACACTTTACCAAGCCCTGCAAGTCCCTGCGAGGCCTGTCTTTGTAGCCTCCTCCTGACCGGGTTCTGGCTCGCTCAGCCTCTGGGTCTTTGCACCTGCTGTTCCTCTTCCTGGCATGCCCTTCCTTCAGGGTCTTTGCCTGTCTCTCTCCCTTCCTCATTCAGGTACATTTTCACCACACACTGCATGATCAGCTCAGATTCCCATCCCCAGCATTCTTCCAATGTTCAGAGCCCTCCCTTCCTGCCAGACTTCTGACATCCTGCCTCTTCCTGTCCCTCCCCTCAGAGTGGACGTGTGCATAACACAGACTAATACTTTGCTCTTTGGAACTAGCCTGGTGTCCCTTCAGTGCCATGTCATGGATGGAGTTTGTATGTAAAGCACTATTAATTTACAAGACAGTGACATCTAGTGGAGCAGCTGGGACCAGCTTTGAGCTAAAGGCTCTCAATACCCCTAACGATCCAAAGACAAAATAAAAAAACAAGAACAAAAGGCACCACCTTGATTTCTCGGTAGAGTCTGAGGTGAGATCTGGAGAATCTAGTGAGGTTCCTGTGGAGATGTGACGTGGCCATTGATGGGTTAAAGATATCTGAAGATTCAGGTTTCTGTTATGTGTGTATGAGGGTGAGGGGAATAGAGGGCAGGCCTAATAGGAGAAAAATAAGACACACTGGTGTGTGAGACTGTTAAGGCTAGTATAAATTCATTTTTCGAGAGATCAATTTCTCATTCAAAAGGTTATGAACATGAAATTAGTGTATGCTCTCTCCAAGTGATAGTGATGATTCAAAATTGAAAAATTCATTCATTAAGTGTACTCAGCTGGGGAAAAGTTAGTAAATTTTCCTGTTTATTTATTCTTTACAATATAAACACAGGCTGGGCATAGTGCCTCATGCCCATAGTCCCAGCTACTCAAGAGGCTGAGATGGGAGGATCGCTTGAGCCTAGGAAGTTGAGGCTGCAGTGAGCCACGATCACACCACTGTGCTCTAGCCTGGGTGACAGAGTGAGAGCCTTTCTTTACATAAAAAAATGAAATATAAATATAAATACAGTTGACCCTTGAACAAGGTGGGGTGTTAGGGATGCCAACCCCCCATGCAGTCAAAAATTCAGGTATAGATTTTGGTTTACCAAAAACTTTTCTAGTAATAGCCTACTTTTGACTGGAAGCCTTACTGATAATATAATGGCCAATTAACATGTATTTTAAATGTGTATTATATACTAGATTATTACGATAAAGTAAGCTAGAGAAAAAAATGTTAAGAAAATTGAGGAGCAAGAAGAGGAGGCATTAGTCTCAGGGGTGGTAGAGGTGGGAGAAAAATCTGTGTGTAAGTGGATCCTTGCAGTTCAAACCTGTTATTATTCAACGGTAAACCAAATGCTTGAATAGTGAGACATTACCTAAAAAGCGAGCTTTAATTTTTTTTTTTTTTTTTTTGAGATGGAGTCTTACCCTGTCACCTAGGCTGGAGCACAGTGGCATGATCTTGGCTCACTGCAACCTTCACCTCCCCAGTTCAAGCAACTCTCCTGCCTCAGCCTCCCAGGTAGCTGGGATTACAGGCGACCACCACAACACCTGGCTAATTTTTGTATTTTTAGTAGAGATGGGGTTTCACCATATGGGCCAGGCTAGTTTTGAACTCCTGACCTCAAGTGATCCACCTGCCTTGGCCTCCCAAAGTATTGGGATTACAGGCGTGAGCCACTGCACCCAGCCAAAAAAGCAAGCTTTAAAATGCAATATAAAGAAATATTTTAATATCAATTACGAGTTCAATTAATTTGCATTTCAATGAGTAATGTGCAAGAGTGCACTTTTCTCATATACCAACAAACTATATTATCAGTCTTTTTTTTTTTTTTTTTTTTTTTTGAGGCAGAGTTTCACTCTTGTCGCCCAGGCTGGAGTGCAATGGTGCGATCTCAGCTCACTGCAACCTTCGCCTCCTGGGTTCAAGTGATTCTTCTGCCTCAGTCTCCTGAGTAGCTGGGATTACAAGTGTGCGTTACCATGCCTGACTAATTTTATATTTGTAGTAGAGAAGGGGTTCCACCATGTTGGCCAGGCTAGTCTTAAACTCCTGACCGACCTCAAGAGATCCACCCTTCTAGGCATCCCAAAGTGCTGGGACTACAGGTGTGAGCCACGGCGCCCCGCTGGTCTTTTTGTTACTGATAATTTGATGGATAAAACAAGGCAAAACATAACTTATTTTACTTGTATTTTGCATTTCTCCTATTATGGGTGATATTGAGTAACTTTTCATCTGATTTCTTCTCTGTGAATTGTCTCCTTATACTTTACCCAATTTTCTATGATGTTGTTGTTTTTCTAATTGGTTGGCAGGAGCTCTTTGTATATTAAGTTAGTTTACATTTTGTCTGAGATATGAGTTACAAATATTGTTTTTCCGTGTATCATTTGTCTTTCAACTTTGCTGCTTATGATGGTTTTTGCCATGCAAAATGTTCTTTTAATGTTCTTTTTTTTTTTGAGATGGAGTCTCACTCTGTTGCCAGGCTGGAGTGCAGTGGTGAGATCTCGGCTCACTGCAACCTCCGCCTCCCGGTTCAAGCAATTCTCTTGCCTTAGCCTCCCGAGTAGCTGGGACTACAGGCTCTAACCACCACACCCAGATAATTTTTTTTTTTGTATTTTTCATAGAGACAGGGTTTCACCATGTTGGCCAGGATGGTCTCGATCTCTTGACTTCGTGAGCCACACACCTCAGCCTCCCAAAGTGCTGGAATTACAGGCGTGAGCCATAGCACCTGGCCACAAAATGTTCTTATAGTTTAGGTTTTCATGTTATGCTTAGAAAGGACTTTCCTTTTCTGAGGTTATAAAACAAAACTATTGCGTGGTTTATTGGAGTACTTTCTTGGATAAGCTTTTCAACTTAAATATTTGATCAGTCTGGAATTTGTAGTGTTGTCACTTTATTTTTTCATGTGCTGAATTGTTCTGACATCATTCATTCAATAATGTACCTTTTCCCCATTTAAAATGCCGCTTTTACTATACTGTAAATTATTTTGTCTTTTGGGTGGCAGTATAGGTTTGTTTTCCATCCTGTTGATTTACAGATTTGATTTACAGAGATGAGAAGATTTTTTTTGTAAGGTAGACTTTTAATAACTGCTTTTATTACCAGGTTAAGTCATGCAGTTACAAAGTAGTAGAAATTTCTGAAAGGGCATTATAGGTTTTTTTAAAGCTAATTTTTGCATGTATGATTATCTAGCATTTGACTGGAACACTGTTCAAAAGGACCTGGCCAAATAATTCCCAAACAAAACACTCAACCCAAGGTTGTTTTCAACCCATTGTTTGTGAAGCTGAGTGCAGAATGTAAAGACTCTAAAAGAAGAGGACACAAAATCAGGCTGAGTAGAGGCCATTAGCAATGCTCAGGGCCAGCCAATCTCCAAACAGGGAACCCAAGGGTTTTTTTTTTTTTTTCTTCTGGAACATTCTACTTGAATTATTGTTCAATTAGTCAACCATAGACCTTCAAAAGAGAACAATTTGTTAACATTATAAGGAGGTTACTGCATTCTTTGGACTGTCTGTCATAATTATAGTCAGCAAACTCCGACAATCTTCACAGAAATAGCCTCCATCATTTTTGTAGGTATGAAGATAATTTAATTCTCCATAGGGCTTGTTATTTTTGCTGGATAACAATACATGGCTAATAAGCTCTAAATGATACTCTTTTATTATATAAAAATACTAGCTTTTAAAATTTATTATGTTTATAGGCATTCACTGCTTGAATCAAGGTTAGGCTTGTTAAGAGATTAAAAGCAATTTTATTACAGCAGCATTACTTATTTTTTTCCAAAAGAATAAAATTAATAAGCAGAAACAGCTTTTATTTTTGTTTGCATCCTATAAAATTGAGTTATTTTGCTTCAGTAACTCATGTGAGGACCATGCCACCTTCTGAAAATGCTACACACCTACTTCTAAATATGTTAAAAGTTACAGCATGTCCCAGTCTTGTCCAGAGCAAAAGACTTAAGCATCTGATTGCTCTTGACTGTGCCTTGCCTGGCAACAGTTGCTGACTGTGTTGGGAAGAGCCACAGAGCAAGGCTGCACAGCCAGATGAAAGAGACTTTTTATGTAGAGGCAAAACACCTACTTGTTTCTCTCTCCGGTGTCGGTGATTTCTACTTTCACACTCATCAGCTTGTACATGATCCGCTAGCCTTAATTTCTTTCTCCTTAGGGGGCTGATTTGGATCGATTTGTTAAGAATGGTGTCCATTATCTAATGAGTCAAGAGAGAAGGGGATTTCTGTGGCAACGTGTCAACCAGTGGTAGGTCTGCAGAAGTTACAGGTGAAGAGGGTAGCAAGGAAGTCACCCACGAGCCATCTACGTGAAGGTCACACTGGCTTCATTGTACACTTTGAAGACTTTCTTAATGGCGTTGACATAGACGGTGGTCCTCGTGTCCAATCCCAGGTTAAACTTCATGGCTATGCACGTAATTTTTCTGGCAGAACTCTCCATTGTGTACACCAGGTCAGCGTGCATGGTGTCTTTCTCTGATGCACCTGATATCCTGTCTTGGAACTCTGCTGTGGGTATAATGAGAATAGTTCCACTGTGCTTTCCAAACGTTCTTGCTAAATTCTCTTGAACAGACATGAGCAAGTGGTAATTAGAATCCCCTTTCATATTTGAAGGTCAAATAGCCATATCTGACATGATTTAGATTCTTCAGCCACTCAAAGTAGGACACTGTCCCTCCTTTGGCATTCAGGTAGAGATCTGGAATAACCATAATGCTCCTGACTTCAATTCCTCCCTGTCACACACACATTCCTAGTTCTTCCATCTTAAAAAGTCCCTCTCTGGACCTCACTTTGCCTCCTGCCTCTGCCAACTTCTCTCATTTTTCTTTCATTAAGAAACCCTCTTGAAACAGTTGTTCATATGCACTGTTTTCACTTTCCCTCCTTCCATTCTCTCCTGAACCCACACACACTGGGCTTTGCACCCAGTACGCCACCAAAACCGTCCTAGCAAAGGATACCAATGACTCAAGGTGTGATTTGCCCAGGACTGTCCTGGTTTGCACCTGTTGTCCTGGCATAGTTATGGTGTCTCCTTTTCCTCTCAAAGGGGATGTATATATCTCATACATACATGTATATCTCATATATATGTGTGTGTGTGTGTATATATATATAATCTCAGATATCTGTATGGAGTAGGAATAGTCTTTTACATAAGAGGCTATTTATTCATATCCACAGTAAAGTTATCTACATCTCCATTGATGTAATACTTTTACCTAATCTACAATCCATATTACAGTTTCGTCAATTTTGACCTAATAATTTCCTATAGAACATCATTGTGTGCCACACATCCTTGTCCCCCATCATAGACTCCAGTCTAGGGTCAGGTATTGGATTTATTTGCAATGTCTCCTTAGCTTCCTTTAACCTAGAACATTTCTTTGTCTTTTACAACATTGACATTTTAAATTTTATTTTAGGGGATACATGTGCAGGTTTGTTACCTGCATATATTGCATAATAGTGAGGTTTGTGTTTCCAGTGAACCCATCAACCAAATAATGAACATTGTACCCAGTAGGCAGTTTTTCATCCCTTACGCCCCTAGTGATCTCCCCTATTTTGAAGTCCCAAGTGTCTATTATTTTCATCTTAATGTCCGTGTGTACCCATTGTTTAGCTCCCATGCAGTATTTGATTTTCTGTTTCTGAGTTATTTCACTTAGGATAATGGCCTCCAGCTCCATCCATGTTGCTGCAAAGATATGGTTTCATTCTTTTGTATGGTTGTATAGTATATTCCATGATGTCTATATACCAGATTTTCTTTATTCAATCAACTGTACAATATGAATATTTTTGACAAATAGTCTTCCCTGACTTTTTTTTTTAGGGTTTCTTTTTATTATTATTATTATTATACTTTAAGTTCTAGGGTACATGTGCATAACATGCACGTTTATTACATAGGTACACATGTGCCATCTTGGTTTGCTGCACCCATACACTCGTCATTTACGTTAGGTATTTCTCCTAATGCTATCCCTCCCCCAGACCCCCCACCCCCCGACAGGCCCTGGTGTGTGATGTTTCCTGCCCTGTGTCCAAGTGTCCTCATTGTTCAATTCACACCTATGAGTGAGAACATGCGGTGTTTGGTTTTCTGTCCTTGTGATAGTTTGCTGAGAATGATGGTTTCCAACTTCATCCATGTCCCTGCAAAGGACATGAACTCATCTTTTTTATGGCTGCATAGTAATCCATGGTGTATATGTGCCATATTTTCTTAATCCAGTCTATCATTGATGGACATTTGGGTTGGTTCCAAGTCTTTGCTATTGTGAATAGTGCTGCAGTAAACATACATGTGCATGTGTCTTTATAGTAGCAGGATTTATAATCTTTTGGATATATACCCAGTAATGGGATCTCTGGGTCAAATGGTATTTCTAGTTCTAGATCCTTGAGGAATCACCACACTGTCTTCCACAGTGGTTGAACTAATTTACTTTCCCACCAACAGTGTAAATGCATTCCTATTTCTCCACATCCTCTCCAGCATCTGTTGTTTCCTGACTTTTTAATGATTGCTATTCTAACTGCCGTGAGATGGTACCTCATTGTGGTTTTGATTTGCATTTCTCTGATGACCAGTGATGATGAGCATTTTTTCGTATGTCTGTTGGCTGCATAAATGTCTTCTTTTGAGAAGTGTCTGTTCATATCCTTTTTCCACTTTTTGATGGGGTTGTTTTTTTCTTGTAAATTTGTTTAAGTTCTTTGTAGATTCTGGATATTAGCCCTTTGTCAGATGGATAGATTGCAAAAATTTTCTCCCATTCTGTAGGTTACCTGTTCACTCTGATGGTAGTTTCTTTTGCTGTGCAAAAGCTCTTTAGTTTAATTAGATTCCATTTGTCTGTTTGGGCTTTTGTTGCCGTTGCTTTTGGAGTTTTAGTCATGAAGTCCTTGCCCATGCCTATGTCCTGAATGGTATTGCCTAGGTTTTCTTCTAGGGTTTTTACGGTTTTAGGTCTAACATTTAAATCTTTAATCCATCTTGAAATAATTTTTATATAAGGCGTAAGGAAGGGATCCAGTTTCAGCTTTCTACATATGGCTAGCCAGTTTTCCGAGCACCATTTATTAAATAGGGAATCCTTTCCTCATTTCTTGTTTTTGTCAGGTTTGTCAGAGATCAGATGGTTGTAGATGTGTGGTGTTACTTCTGAGGCCTGTGTTCTGTTCCATTGGTCTATATATCTGTTTTAATACCAGTACCATGCTGTTTTGGTTACTGTAGCCTTGTAGTATAGTTTGAAGTCAGGTAGCATGATGTCTCCAGCTTTGTTCTTTTTGCTTAGGATTGTGTTGGCAATGCGGGGTCTTTTATGGTTCCATATGAACTTTAAAGTAGTTTTTTCCAATTCTGTGAGGAAAGTCATTGGTAGCTTGATGGAGATGGCGTTAACTCTATAAATTACCTTGGGCAGTTTGGCCATTTTCATGATATTGATTCTTCCTATCCATGAGCATGGAATATTCTTCCATTTGTTTGTGTCCTCTTTTATTTCGTTGAGCAGTGGTTTGCAGTTCTCCTTGAAGAGTCCTTCACATCCCTTGTAAGTTGGATTTCTAGGTATTTTATTCTCTTTGTAGCAATTGTGAAGGGAGTTCACTCATGATTTGACTCTCTGTTTGTCTGTTATTGGTGTATAGGAATGCTTGTGATTTTTGCACATTGATTTTGTATCCTGAGACTTTGCTGAAGTTCCTTATGAGCTTAAGGAGGTTTTGGGCTGAGATGAAGGGGTTTTCTAAATATACAATCACGTCATCTGCAAACAGGGACAATTTGACTTCGTCTTTTCCTAATTGAATACACTTTATTTCTTTCTCTTGCCTGATTGCCCTGACCAGAACTTCCAACACTATGTTGAATAGGAGTGGTGAGAGAGGGCATCCTTGTCTTGTGCCGGTTTTCAAAGGGGATGTTTCCAGTTTTTACCCATTCAGTATGATATTGGCTGTGCGTTTGTCATAAATAGCTCTTATTATTTTGACATACATTCCATCAATACCTAGTTTATTGAGAGTTTTTAGCATGAAGGGCTGTTGAATTTTGTCAAAGTTTTTTTTTTTCTGCATCTATTGAGATAATCATGTGGTTTTTGTCATTGGTTCTGTTTACGTGATGGATTACATTTATTGATTTGCATATGTTGAACCAGCCTTGCATCTCAGGGATGAAGCTGACTTGATGATGGTGGATAAGCTTTTTGATGTGCTGCTGGATTTGGTTTGCCAGTATTTTATTGAGGATTTTTGCATTGATGTTCATCAGGGATATTGGTCTCAAATTCTCGTTTTTTTGTTGTGTCTCTGCCAGGCTTTGGTATCAGGATGATGCTGGCCTCATAAGATGAGTTAGGGAAGATTCCATCTTTTTCTATTGATTGGAATAGTTTCAGAAAGGATGGTACCAGCTCCTCTTTGTACCTCTTGTAGAATTCAGCTGTGAATCTGTCTGGTCCTGGACTTTCTTTGGTTGGTAGGCTCTTAATTATTGCTTCAATTTCAGAGCCTGTTCTTGGTCTATTTAGAGATTCAACTTCTTCCTGATTTAGTCTTGGGAGGGTGTGTATGTCCAGGAATTTATCCATTTCTTCTAGATTTTCTAGTTTATTTGGGTAGAGGTGCTTATAGTATTCTCTGATGGTAGTTCGTAATTCTGTAGGATTGGTGGTGATGTCCCCTTTATCATTTTTATTGGGTCTATTTGATTCTTCTCTCTTTTCTTCTTTATTAGTCTTGCTAGCAGTCTATCAATTTTGTTGATCTTTTAAAAAATCCAACTCCTGGATTCATTGATTTTTTCGAAGGGTTTTTTGTGTCTCTGTCTCCTTCAGTTCTGCTCTGATTTTAGTTATTTCTTGCCTTCTCCTAGCTTTTGAATTTATTTGCTTTTGCTTCTCTAGTTCTTTTAATTGTGATGTTAGGGTGTCAATTTTAGATCTTCCCTGCTTTCTCTTTTGGGCATTTAGTGCTATAAAATTCCCTCTACACACTGCTTTAAATGTGTCCCAGAGATTCTGGTATGTTGTGTCTTTGTTCTCATTGGTTTCAAAGAACATCTGTATTTCTGCCTTCATTTCATTGTTTACCCAGTAGTCATTCAGGAGCAGGTTGTTCAGTTTCCACATAGTTGTGTGGTTTTAAATGAGTTTCTTAATCCTGAGTTCTAATTTGATGGCACTGTGGTCTGAGAGACAGTTTGTTGTGATTTCTGTTCTTTTACATTTGCTGAGGAGTGCTTTACTTCCAATTATGTGGTCAATTTTAGAATAAGTGTGATGTGGTGCTGAGAAGAATGTACATTCTGTTGATTTGGGGTGGACAGTTCTGAAGATATCTATTAGATCCGCTTGGTACAGAGCTGTGTTCAATTCCTGGATATCCTTATTAACCTTGTGTCTCGTTGATCTATCAACGAGATCTGTCTAATATTGACAGTGGGGTGTCAAAGTCTCCCATTATTATTGTGTGGGAGTCTAAGTTTCTTTGTAGGTCTCAGGACTTGCTTTATGAATCTGGGTGCTCCTGTATTGTGTGCATATATGTTTGGGATAGTTAGCTCTTCTTGTTGAATTGATCCCTTTGCCATTATGTAATGGCCTTCTTTGTCTCTTTTTTAATTTTAATTTTAATTTTTTATTATTATTATACTTTAAGTTCTAGGGTACATGTGCATAATGTGCAGTTTGTTACATATGTATTCTTTGTCTCTTTTGATCTTCGTTGGTTTAAAGCCTGTTTTATCAAAGACTAGGATTGCAACTCCTACTTTTTTTTTGTTTTCCATTTGCTTGGTAGGTCTTCTTCCCTCCCTTTATTTTGAGCCTATGTGTGTCTCTACACATGAGATGGCTCTCCTGAATACAGCACATGGATGGGTCTTGACTCTTTATCCAATTTGCCATTCTGTGTCTTTTAATTGGGGCATTTAGCCCATTTACATTTAAGGTTAATATTGTTATGTGTGAATTTGATCCTGTCATTATGATGTTAGCTGGTTTTTTTGCCTGTTTGTTGATGCAGTTTCTTCCTAGCATCGATGGTCTTTACAATTTGGCATGTTTTTGCAGTGGCTGGTACCGGTTGTTCCTTTCTATGTTTAGTGCTTCCTTCAGGAGGTCTTGTAAGGCAGACCTGGTGGTGACAGAATCTCTCAGCATTTGCTTGTCTGTAAAGGATTTTATTTCTCCTTCACTTATGAAGCTTGGTTTGGCTGGATATGAAATTCTGCACTGAAAATTCTTTTCTTTGAAAATGTTGAATATTGGCCCCCATTCTCTTCTGGCTTGTAAGGTTTCTGCTGAGAGAGATCTGTTGTTAGTTTGATGGGATTCCCTTTGTGGATAACCTTACCTTTCTCTCTGGCTGCCCTTAACATTTTTTCCTTCATTTCAACCTTGGTGAATCTGACAATTATGTGTCTTGGGGTTGCTCTTCTCAAGGAATATCTTTGTGGTGTTCTCTGTATTTCCTGAACTTGAATGTTGGCCTGCCTTGCTAGATTGGGGAACTTCTCCTAGATAATATGCTGAAGAGTGTTTTCCAACTTGGTTCCATTCTTCCTGTCACTTTCAGGTACACCAATCAAACATAGATTTGGTCTTTTCACATAGTCCCATATTTCTTGAAGGCTTTGTTCGTTCTATTCTTTTTTTCTCTAACTTTGTTTTCTCACTTTATTTCATTAATTTGATTTTCAATCACTGATATCCCTTCTTCCACTTGATCGAATCAGCTATTGAAGCTTGTGCATGTGTCACGACGTTCTTGTGCCGTGGCTTTCAGCTCTATTAGGTCATTTAAGGTCTTCTCTACACTGTTTATTCTAGTTAGCCATTCATCCAACCTTTTTTCAAGGCTTTTAGCTTCCTTGAAATGGGTTAGAATGTTCTCCTTTAGCTCAGAGAAGTTTATTACTGACCTTCTGAAGCCTACTTCTGTCAGCTCATCAAAGTCATTCTCCCTCCAGCTTTGTTCTGTTGCTGGCGAGGAGCTGTGATCCTTTGGAGGAGAGGAGGCACTCTGGTTTTTAGAATTTTCAGCTTTTCTGCTCTAGTTTCCCCCCATCTTTGTGGTTTTATCTACCTTTGGTCTTTCATGTTGGTGACCTACAGATGGAGTTTTGGTGTGGATGTCCTTTTTGTTGATGCTGATGCTATTCCTTGCTGTTTGTTAGTTTTCTTTCTAGCAGTCAGGTCCCTCAGCTGCGTATCTGTTGGAGTTTGCTGGAGGTCCACTCCAGACCCTGTTTGCCTGGGTATCACCAGTAGAGGCTGCAGAACAGCAAATATTGCTGCCTGATCCTTCCTCTGGAAGCTTCATCCCAGAGGGACACCCACCTGTATGAGGTGTCTGTTGGTCCCTACTGGGAAGTGTCTCCCATTTAGGCTACACAGGGGTCAGGGACCCACTTGAGGAGGCAGTCTGTCTGTTCTCAGAGCTCAAACGCCATGCAGGGAGAACTACTGCTCTCTTCAGAGCTGTTAGGGTCATTTAAGTCTGCAGAAGTTTCTGCTGTCTTTTGTTCAGTTATGCCCTGCCCACAGAGGTGGCGTCTGTAGAGGCAGTAGGCCTTGCTGAGCTGTGATGGGCTCCGCCCAGTCTGAGCTCTCCAGCTGCTTTACCTACTCAAGCCTCTGCGATGGCAAACACCCCTTCCTCCACCAGGCTGCTGCCTCACAGGTGGATCTCAGACTACTGCGCTAGTAGTGAGCAATGCTCCGTGGGTGTGGGAACTGCCGAGTCAGGCACAGGAGGGAATCTCCTGGTCTGCCCATTGCTAAGACTATGGGAAAAGCCGGTAGTTGGGAGGGAGTGTCATGTTTTTCCAGGTGCAGTCTGTCATGGCTTCCCTTGGCTAGGAAAGGGAAATCCCCCAATCCCTTGTGCTTCCTGGGTGAGACGATGCCCCGCCCTGCTTCGGCTCACCCTCCATGGGCTGCACCCACTGTCCTTCCAGTCTCAATGAGATGAACCAGGTACCTCAGTTGGAAATGCAGAAATCACCCGTTTTTTGCGTCGATCATGCTGGGAGCTGCAGACTGGAGCTGTTCCTATTCAGACATCTTGGAACGGATCTTTTCTGTCTTTCTTTTTTTTTTTTTTGTTTTGGAGACAGAGTCTCACTCTGTTGCCCAAGCTGGAGTGCAGTGGCATGGTCTCGGCTCACTGCAACCTCTGCCTCCCAGGTTCAAGCAATTCTCGTGCCTCAGCCCCCTAAGTAGCTAGGATTACAGACATGCATCACCACACCTGGCTAATTTTTGTATTTTTTAAGAGACAGGTTTCACCATGTTGGCCAGGCTGGTCTTGAACTCCCGACCTCAAGTGATCCGCCTGCCTTGGCCTCTGAAAGTGCTGGGATTACAGGCATGAGCCACCGTGCCTGGCCTCCCTCCACTTTTCTATCCAGAATATTCCTTATTTTCTGTGAATCACAGCCTCACTCTTAATTGCAGAGCTTCACTGCCTCAGTGGGGGCTGAACAGAAATTGGTGGCCACATTCCTTCCTTAATCCAGAGAACCAGGTCCCAGGCTCCCTGTGTGGTCCTCGGTAGTGGAGTAGGGGGTGAGGGAGGGAAGGAAGCCCAAGTTCTTCTCACACACAAGCTCAGGGATTCCACTCTTCCCCAGAGATCACTACACATGCTAGAGTACCTGGTCTCAGATCTCTTGGCTTGGTCACTGACTGACCTATAATTTTGGGTCACAGGGATGTGTGTGGATTGGCCTGGGGAGGAGCTCCTCAGGGTCATGGGAACAGAGAATGAAACTTAATGCCTCTGAGCTGGCTCTGCCCCATCTGTTGTCCCTTCCTTCCTGCCTCCTGCTTTTCCCTAGCCACCCAGTTCCCTCCAGTGACCACTGCCAGGCTCTCTCTGGACTACCGAAAGCCACCTAGGGTTCTAGGCACACATGCACTGCCTCTTGGGAAACAGCTCTTTGGGGCTGTCCATCCTTCTCCCTTCATGGACTACAGGAGCTGCTGTTTACCCGTGTCATGCTCAGAGGAACCTTGGAGTAAATGGCATGATGCTATTTCCCCAGCTGAGCAAGAATGACTTTGTTCTCATATGAGGGCCCCTAAATATTTGCACCCTGTTAGGACTGGGGAAAGACATCCTCCAGCCAGGCTTACCAGGGAGTCCAAGGTGCTTTGGTAGAGTGTAGCCTTTGACCATCAGTCCTTGTTGCTGTAATTGGCCTCGCAGGAAGAAACTTTGGTTGGGGTCTCCCACCATGGACTGGTCTTGTTTGGTTCCCACTCAGCTTCATTTGTTTGGAGTAAGGCTTGTGAAGCCTGCTTCTCCTTGTCTGCCCCAGTGAGGAGTCCCAGTGGGTACTCCTGGACCAGCCTCAGCCACTCTCACCTCCCACTGATTATTTTCTGGTTTGAACCCTTCACCTACCAGCTGAGCACTTGTTGATTCTCCACCTTACTGAGCCTGCATGAACCTGGGGACCCCCAAAGAGCCTGCCTACTTATTTCCTGAATATTAGTTTACAAAAAGATTGACACAACTAAAATCTCTTAAAGCTGGCAGGCAGAAGCCCCTGCTGTACCCTGGCATGTCCCTGTTCACTGGAGCCCTGACTTAGCAGAAGGACTTACCATGGGGGATACGGGAAAAACTCTAAAGAGGATGCCGAGGTTCCTGGGAGCATCTTTTCTTCCTACCCATCCTGAATCGGACTGGCTCTGCTATGATTAGGAAACTTTTGTCCTATGCACCTATGTGAAGTGGGCATTTTTGGCAACTGCTTTGTTCCACAGAACAGCTTAGCACCAAGAAAAGCATCACGTTGATGTCTTCACAAGGTCTCTTGATCATGAGCAAATTATTTGCTGCTCACCATAAGAAAAAATGAACTTTCCCTTTCGAGTGTTTGGAAAAATCAAAGGAAAAGTGAAATTAATGGATCAAAGAGAGCTTGGACAACAAAATGAATGAAGACACTTACTTTCCAAAAGCATGTTTAAACACTTTATTTAGAAAACATTCCCAAAGTTTATAAATAGTGCATAGCTATCAGTTCCAGCATCAACCTTAGAGAAGCACTTCCAGGTTTCTGACCATGTTTCTGTGACTGTGGCCAAATGGGTTTTGGAATGGAAACTTTTTCTTTTTAATCTGGCATACTGTTGTTTCTTCCATGGCCACAGTATTTCTCTGGAACATGGGATTACTCAGTCAATGAATATTTATTGAGTAACCAGACAACCAATGAAAAAATTAGACTTGGGTCATATTGTATTCCGTATTCTTGGTAGATTTGCCTTAAATACTTAAGACAATTAAAATCACTAATGGTCACGTTTGCTTTGGAGCTTAGAAAAAGAATCTACTTGGTTAAAAAAGGAGACACATGCCCATGTACAAGCAAATACATACCTATGACATTTGGCAAATAAAGAATTCGCACACTCAGTTGCCTCATTTCAGTATCTACTTATGATCATTTCTCTCCATTTTAGCTGTTCTCGTTAATATGTCAACAATGCCCATAACACCCACTTGAAACTGGGAGCCATGAGAATTAAATTTCAGTCTCTTCAATTTCCTGTAGAAACAGGAAGGCTGTATGAGATTGCAGGCTCTGTAAGTCCAAGAGACTTAAGTTCAACATAAACAATGTGTATTGAGGAAAGCTGTACGCATACTTATATTTTTAGTAAATGGGTGTTGTGGGAGTCATTAGTGCTATTTAACAATATTTCCAATTCTCCTATAGCTCGGGACGTGGAAAAATTTCACTGCTTTGCCAGTTCGCAGTTAGGGTTGGCCATGTGACTTGTTTTAGCCAATACCGTGTGAGCAGAGATGATTGTTTTTGGGCAGATGCACAACTTTCCGTGTTCCTTCCCATTTCCATGGCAACTGGTGATGTTCCAGTTCACAGAAACTCCATTCACATGGATCTTTAAGTGAGGATAATATAAAAAAAGTGTCCTCTGCTGACCTGAAATGGATACAGGCAACAAATAATAATTCATTCTAGGCCACTAAGATGTTGAATTTTTTTTTTTCCTGCAGTGTAACCCTGCATATGCTGAATAACACAGAAATTGGTACATAGAAGTGGGCTATGGTTTTAACTAAAGATCTAAAATAAATTATATTGGCTTAAGGTCCAGGTATTGAGTGGCAGGAAACTGTGCATGCAGTAATTTAGGATGTAGATTATTCTCCTGATAAGCTTTTGCCTCTAGGAGAAGAGATTGAGAGAGAAGATTATTGTTAGTATAACAGTATGTGCTTCGGTGATGGCTGTTTTCGGCAAGATGTTACAAGAAAGAGGTAAGCTCAAAAAGAAATTGGCTCATATTCAAGCAGGAATGTCAGCAAATAGAGTTCAGGGACTTATAAGCCTGAAGGAAGACTCCGTTCTAAATAGCAAATTATAAAATTGAGAAAAACTTCAGGAGCAGGGACCAACCGAAAGTCCACCATGCATCAAAAAACACAGTAAGGATGCCATCATCACGCTTACTGTTGAAACCTGTGAATACAGATGTTTCTGAGTAACAGTTCATTTAGTGATATCGTGTCCAAAAAACTACCTTCACTTGTAGAAAATGACTCAGGGAAAAGAGATTGTGTACGTGGTTCTCTCATTGAAGCCTGAAAGCGTCAGGAAATTGAAATTAAAATGATAAAGAGGGGTGGGAACATAAAAGCCAAAAAAAAAAAAAAAAGTCAATATGAGAATTGTATCTCAAATTGAACTATGGTTATTGGCATATAGAGCTGGCTAGAATAAAATAAGAAGCTATGTTTTTGACAAAAGTGGCATTGACAAAAGTAGTATCAATCAGTCTGGACTAAAAAATATGGTGATTGTTTAAAACTTAAAATGGCTTTGGGACTCCAATCATCTAAGAGTAGGAAGTGGGCTGAGAAAGCTGTGCCTCTCCAAGGAAGAGACTTTCTCATCGCCCAGTGTCTTAGTTCTTTTGGGCTGCTGTAATAAAATACCACAGATGAGTTGCTTATAAACAACAGAAATTTATTTCTCACAGTCTGGAGGCTGGGAATTCCAGGATCAAGGCACTGGCAGATTTGGTGTCTGGTGAGGGCCCAATTTCTCATGGATGATGACTTTTGGCTCTGTCCTCACATGGTGGAAGGGGCTGGCTAGCTCGCTGGGGTTTCTTTTATAAGAGCACTAATCCCTCATGATGTAGTCACCTCCTATATTAGTCCGTTCTTGTACTGCTCTAAAGAAATACCAGAGACTGGGAAATTTATAAAGAAAAGAGGTTCAGTTGGCTTATGGTTCCACAGGCTGTACAGGAAGCAGGATGCTGGCATCTGCTCGGCTTCTGGGGAGACCTCAGGAAACTTTCAATTATGGCAGGAGGTGAAGGAGAAGTCAGCACTTCACTAGGTCAGAGCAGGAGGAAGAGAGAGAGCAGGGAGGTGCCAAGTACTTTAAAACAACCCAATCTCATGAGAATTCTTATCAAGGGAACAGCACCAAAGGGGGAAATTTGTCCCGATAATCCGATCACCTCCCACCGCCAACACTGGGGATTACAATTTGAAATGAGATTTGGGTGGGGACACAAATCATTACCATCACCTTAGGGTTTAGGGTTTCAACATATGAATTTTGGGGGAACATAAGCATTCAGACCATAGCACCTACAGAGAATGTAGGCGCTACAGAAATGTAGCTACAGAGAATTGTCATGAAAAACGAATGGTTCAGAAGATGGATCCAGGCTTCAGGAGGATGACTGGATAACAGAGCTTTTCCCAGGGAGCAGGAACTGACCCTAATCAAGGAACTTTCCCTACCCTTGATAGGAGCCCTTACAATGTCTGCCCAGTGGGACTTAGAATTGCGGTGGACCAGCACCTGCTGTATGTCTCTTACTCTCCTCATTTCTGAATAGGGCTACCTATTGTAGTTATTCTGTTCCTGTTACACCATTAGAAGAGTGGCTGTGGACACCATTGTGGAGTGGGGAAGAAAGTTCAACTTCTCATTTGTAGGTCTTTGAATCAATAGGTGCTATATCCTCTCTTGATTTAAAAATGGCTGTGCATCTCCCAAAATCTTGGGCTTACAACTAAAAGTCACGTCAGAGTGAAATTTTCTGGTTTTATTTTTGGAGGAAAGGGTGAATGTATTTTGCAAGCAGAAAGGAAAATGAACTGAATATTCAGTAGTAAAAAGCACAGACTCTAGTAATCATTAGTGCTGTTCACCAATATTCCCAGCTCTCCTGCTTCCAAGCATAAAAAGAATGTACTATCTGGCCCCCTTGATGTTCAACAGACCATGTGATTTGCTTTGACCACTGAAACACAAATGAAAATGACATGTACCACTTCAAGCAGGAAATTATTATTATTATTATTATTATTATTATTTTTATTTTTAGATGGCGTCTTGAACTGTTGTCTAGGCTGGAGTGCAGAGGTGCTGTCTTGGCCCATTGTATCATTCGCCTCCCAGGTTCAAGCGATCCTCCTTCCTCAGCCTCCTGAGTAGCTTGAATTATAGGTATGCACCACCATGCCTGGCTAATTTTTGTATTTTTAGTAGAGATGGGGTTTCACCATGTTGGCCAGGCTGGTCTTGAACTCCTGACCTCAAGTGATCCACCTGCCTTGGCCTTCCAAAGTACTGGGATTACAGGCATGAGCCACCCCACCTGGCCTAGGCAGGAAACTTTAGAGGCAGTTCTTGATTTGCTATGTTCTTCTCAACCATCAACATCCCAGAAGGTGGAGGTTCTGGCAGCCCAGGTCTCCAAGTAAGGACAGTGTAGCGTAGAAAGCTCTGCACACCCACGCTGGATATGTATCATATGTGAGAAATAAACTTTTGATGTTTTAAGCTTTTAAGAGGTTGGGGTTGTTTGTTACTGCAGTATAACCTAGCTAATGTGACTAATGTTGGTAACATGTTGAAACTGGTTATTAAATTCTTTTTTTTTTTTTCTTTTTTTTTTTTTTTTTTATTATTATACTTTAAGTTGTAGGGTACATGTGCATAACGTGCAGGTTTGTTACATATGTATACTTGTGCCATGTTGGTGTGCTGCACCCATCAACTCATCGTTTATATCAGGTATAACTCCCAATGCAATCCCTCCCCCCTCCCCCCTCCCCCCTCCCCATGATAGGCCCCGGTGTGCGATGTTCCCCTTCCTGAGTCCAAGTGATCTCATTGTTCAGTTCCCACCTATGAGTGAGAACATGTGGTGTTTGGTTTTCTGTTCTTGTGATAGTTTGCTAAGAATGATGGTTTCCAGCTGCATCCATGTCCCTACAAAGGATGCAAACTCATCCTTTTTGATGGCTGCATAGTATTCCATGGTGTATATGTGCCACATTTTCTTAATCCAATCTGTCACTGATGGACATTTGGGTTGATTCCAAGTCTTTGCTATTGTGAATAGTGCTGCAATAAACATACGTGTGCATGTGTCTTTATAGCAGCATAATTTATAATCCTTTGGGTATATACCCAGTAATGGGATGGCTGGGTCATATGGTACATCTAGTTCTAGATCCTTGAGGAATCGCCATACTGTTTTCCATAATGGTTGAACTAGTTTACAATCCCACCAACAGTGTAAAAGTGTTCCTATTTCTCCACATCCTCTCCAGCACCTGTTGTTTCCTGACTTTTTAATGATCGCCATTCTAACTGGTGTGAGATGGTATCTCATTGTGGTTTTGATTTGCATTTCTCTGATGGCCAGTGATGATGAGCATTTTTTCATGTGTCTGTTGGCTGTATGAATGTCTTCTTTTGAGAAATGTCTGTTCATATCCTTTGCCCACTTTTTGATGGGGTTGTTTGTTTTTTTCTTGTAAATTTGTTTGAGTTCTTTGTAGGTTCTGGATATTAGCCCTTTGTCAGATGAGTAGATTGCAAAAATTTTCTCCCATTCTGTAGGTTGCCTGTTCACTCTGGTGGTAGTTTCTTTTGCTGTGCAGAAGCTCTTTAATTTAATGAGATCCCATTTGTCAATTTTGGCTTTTGCTGCTGTTGCTTTTGGTGTTTTAGACATGAAGTCTTTGCCCATGCCTATGTCCTGAATGGTACTACCTAGGTTTTCCTCTAGGATTTTTATGGTATTAGGTCTAACATTTAAGTCTTTAATCCATCTTGAATTAATTTTCGTATAAGGAGTAAGGAAAGGATCCAGTTTCAGCTTTCTACTTATGGCTAGCCAATTTTCCCAGCACCATTTATTAAATAGGGAATCCTTTCCCCATTTCTTGTTTCTCTCAGGTTTGTCAAAGATCAGATGGCTGTAGATGTGTGGTATTATTTCTGAGGATTCTGTTCTGTTCCATTGGTCTATATCTCTGTTTTGGTACCAGTACCATGCTGTTTTGGTTACTGTAGCCTTGTAGTATAGTTTGAAGTCAGGTAGCGTGATGCCTCCAGCTTTGTTCTTTTGACTTAGGATTGTCTTGGAGATGCGGGCTCTTTTTTGGTTCCATATGAACTTTAAAGCAGTTTTTTCCAATTCTGTGAAGAAACTCATTGGTAGCTTGATGGGGATGGCATTGAATCTATAAATTACCTTGGGCAATATGGCCATTTTCACGATATTGATTCTTCCTATCCATGAGCATGGTATGTTCTTCCATTTGTTTGTGTCCTCTTTGATTTCACTGAGCAGTGGTTTGTAGTTCTCCTTGAAGAGGTCCTTTACATCCCTTGTAAGTTGGATTCCTAGGTATTTTATTCTCTTTGAAGCAATTGTGAATGGAAGTTCATTCCTGATTTGGCTCTCTGTTTGTCTGTTACTGGTGTATAAGAATGCTTGTGATTTTTGCACATTAATTTTGTATCCTGAGACTTTGCTGAAGTTTCTTATCAGCTTAAGGAGATTTTGGGCTGAGACATTGGGGTTTTCTAAATATACAATCATGTCATCTGCAAACAGGGACAGTTTGACTTCTTCTTTTCCTAACTGAATACCCTTGATTTCTTTCTCTTGCCTAATTGCCCTAGCCAGAACTTCCAACACTATGTTGAATAGGAGTGGTGAGAGAGGGCATCCCTGTCTTGTGCCAGTTTTCAAAGGGAATTTTTCCAGTTTTTGCCCATTCAGTATGATATTGGCTGTGGGTTTGTCATAAATAGCTGTTATTATTTTGAGGTACGTTCCATCAATACCGAATTTATTGAGCGTTTTTAGCATGAAGGGCTGTTGAATTTTGTCAAAAGCCTTTTCTGCATCAATTGAGATAATCATGTGGTTCTTGTCTTTGGTTCTGTTTATATGCTGGATTATGTTTATTGATTTGCGAATGTTGAACCAGCCTTGCATCCCAGGGATGAAGCCCACTTGATCATGGTGGATAAGCTTTTTGATGTGTTGCTGAATCCGGTTTGCCAGTATTTTATTGAGGATTTTTGCATCGATGTTCATCAGGGATATTGGTCTAAAATTCTCTTTTTTAGTTGTGTCTCTGCCAGGCTTTGGTATCAGGATGATGTTGGCCTCATAAAATGAGTTAGGGAGGATTCCCTCTTTTTCTATTGATTGGAATAGTTTCAGAAGGAATGGTACCAACTCCTCCTTGTACCTCTGGTAGAATTCAGCTGTGAATCCGTCTGGTCCTGGACTTTTTTCGGTTGGTAGGCTATTAATTATTGCCTCAATTTCAGAGCCTGCTATTGGTCTATTCAGGGATTCAACTTCTTCCTGGTTTAGTCTTGGAAGAGTGTAAGTGTCCAGGAAATTATCCATTTCTTCTAGATTTTCCAGTTTATTTGCGTAGAGGTGTTTATAGTATTCTCTGATGGTAGTTTGTATTTCTGTGGGGTCGGTGGTGATATCCCCTTTATCATTTTTAATTGCGTCGATTTGATTCCTCTCTCTTTTCTTCTTTATTAGTCTTGCTAGTGGTCTGTCAATTTTGTTGATCTTTTCAAAAAACCAACTCCTGGATTCATTGATTTTTTGGAGAGTTTTTTGTGTCTCTATCTCCTTCAGTTCTGCTCTGATCTTAGTTATTTCTAGCCTTCTGCTAGCTTTCGAATGTGTTTGCTCTTGCTTCTCTAGTTCTTTTAATTGTGATGTTAGAGTGTCAATTTTAGATCTTTCCTGCTTTCTCTTGTGGGCATTTAGTGCTATAAATTTCCCTCTACACACTGCTTTAAATGTGTCCCAGAGATTCTGGTATGTTGTATCTTTGTTCTCATTGGTTTCAAAGAACATCTTTATTTCTGCCTTCATTTCGTTATGTACCCAGTAGTCATTCAGGAGCAGGTTGTTCAGTTTCCATGTAGTTGAGCAGTTTTGATTGAGTTTCTTAGTCCTGAGTTCTAGTTTGATTGCACTGTGGTCTGAGAGACAGTTTGTTATAATTTCTGTTCTTGTACATTTGCTGAGGAGTGCTTTACTTCCAATTACGTGGTCGATTTTGGAGTAAGTACGATGTGGTGCTGAGAAGAATGTATATTCTGTTGATTTGGGGTGGAGAGTTCTATAGATGTCTATTAGGTCTGCTTGCTGCAGAGATGAGTTCAATTCCTGGATATCCTTGTTAACTTTCTGTCTCGTTGATCTGTCTAATGTTGACAGTGGAGTGTTGAAGTCTCCCGTTATTATTGTATGGGAGTCTGAGTCTCTTTGTAAGTCTCTAAGGACTTGCTTTATGAATCTGGGTGCTCCTGTATTGGGTGCATATATATTTAGGATAGTTAGCTCTTCCTGTTGAATTGATCCCTTTACCATTATGTAATGGCCTTCTTTGTCTCTTTTGATCTTTGATGGTTTAAAGTCTGTTTTATCAGAGACTAGTATTGCAACCCCCGCTTTTTTTTGTTCTCCATTTGCTTGGTAAATCTTCCTCCATCCCTTTATTTTGAGCCTATGTATGTCTCTGCATGTGAGATGGGTCTCCTGAATACAGCAGACTGATGGGTCTTGACTCTTTATCCAGTTTGCCAGTCTGTGTCTTTTAATTGGAGCATTTAGTCCATTTACATTTAAGGTTAAGATTGTTATGTGTGAACTTGATCCTGCCATTATGATATTAACTGGTTATTTTGCTCGTTAGTTGATGCAGTTTCTTCCTAGCCTCGATGGTCTTTACATTTTGGCATGTTTTTGCAATGGCTGGTACCGGTTGTTCCTTTCCATGTTTAGTGCTTCCTTCAGGGTCTCTTGTAAGGCAGGCCTAGTGGTGACAAAATCTCTAAGCATTTGCTTATCTGTAAAGGATTTTATTTCTCCTTCACGTATGAAACTTAGTTTGGCTGGATATGAAATTCTGGGTTGAAAATTCTTTTCTTTAAGAATGTTGAATATTGGCCCCCACTCTCTTCTGGCTTGGAGAGTTTCTGCTGAGAGATCTGCTGTTAGTCTGATGGGCTTCCCTTTGTGGGTAACCCGACCTTTCTCTCTGGCTGCCCTTAAGATTTTTTCCTTCATTTCAACTTTGGTGAATCTGGCAATTATGTGTCTTGGAGTTGTTCTTCTCGAGGAGTATCTTTGTGGCGTTCTCTGTATTTCCTGGATTTGAATGTTGGCCTGCCCTACTAGGTTGGGGAAGTTCTCCTGGATGATATCCTGAAGAGTGTTTTCCAACTTGGTTCCATTTTCCCCCTCACTTTCAGGCACCCCAATCAGACGTAGATTTGGTCTTTTTACATAATCCCATACTTCTTGCAGGCTTTGTTCATTTTTTTTTCTTCTTTTTTCTTTTGGTTTCTCTTCTCGCTTCATTTCATTCATTTGATCCTCAATCGCAGATACTCTTTCTTCCAGTTGATCGAGTCGGTTACTGAAACTTGTGCATTTGTCACGTATTTCTCGTGTCATGGTTTTCATCTCTTTCATTTCGTTTATGACCTTCTCTGCATTAATTACTCTAGCCATCAATTCTTCCACTTTTTTTTCAAGATTTTTAGTTTCTTTGCGCTGGGTACGTAATTCCTCCTTTAGCTCTGAGAAATTTGATGGACTGAAGCCTTCTTCTCTCATCTCGTCAAAGTCATTCTCCGTCCAGCTTTGATCCGTTGCTGGCGATGAGCTGCGCTCCTTTGCCGGGGGAGATGCGTTCTTATTTTTGGAATTTCCAGCTTTTCTGCCCTGCTTTTTCCCCATCTTTGTGGTTTTATCTGCCTCTGGTCTTTGATGATGGTGATGTACTGATGGGGTTTTGGTGTAGGTGTCCTTCCTGTTTGATAGTTTTCCTTCTAACAGTCAGGACCCTCAGCTGTAGGTCTGTTGGAGATTACTTGAGGTCCACTCCAGACCCTGTTTGCCTGGGTATCAGCAGCAGAGGCTGCAGAAGATAGAATATTTCTGAACAGCGAGTGTACCTGTCTGATTCTTGCTTTGGAAGCTTCCTCTCAGGAGTGTACTCCACCCTGTGAGGTGTGGGGTGTCAGACTGCCCCTAGTGGGGAATGTCTCCCAGTTAGGCTACTCAGGGGTCAGGGACCCACTTGAGCAGGGAGTCTGTCCCTTCTCAGATCTCAACCTCCGTGTTGGGAGATCCACTGCTCTCTTCAAAGCTGTCAGACAGAGTCGTTTGCGTCTGCAGAGGTTTCGGCTATGTTTGTTATTGCCCTGTCCCCAGAGGTGGAGTCTACAGAGACAGGCAGGTTTCCTTGAGCTGCTGTGAGCTCCACCCACTTCGAGCTTCTCAGCAGCTTTGTTTACCTACTTAAGCCTCAGCAATGGCGGGCGCCCCTCCCCCAGCCTCGCTGCTGCCTTGCCGGTAGATCACAGACTGCTGTGCTAGCAATGAGGGAGGCTCCGTGGGTGTGGGACCCTCCCGGCCAGGTGTGGGATATGATCTCCTGGTGTGCCTGTTGGCTTAAAGCGCAGTATTGGGGTGGGAGTTACCCGATTTTCCAGGTGTTGTGTGTCTCAGTTCCCCTGGCTAGGAAAAGGGATTCCCTTCCCCCTTGCGCTTCCCAGGTGAGGCAATGCCTCGCCCTGCTTCAGCTCTCGCTGGTCGGGCTGCAGCAGCTGACCAGCTCCGATCGTCCGGCACTCCCCAGTGAGATGAACCCAGTACCTCAGTTGAAAATGCAGAAATCACCGGTCTTCTGTGTCGCTCGCGCTGGGAGTTGGAGACTGGAGCTGTTCCTATTCGGCCATCTTGCTCCGCCCCCTATTAAATTCTTAAAAGGGTTTTCTCATGGATTGAACGCAGTGTCCCTTGACAGGTAAATTTGCTTGTTTTCTGACCACTTCTGCTTCAGTTTCTCACATTTTTGTTAAAAACTTAGTAAACAAATGATCTAATGTTTTAAAGCACCTCATTCTAGAAATGCCATAGATCCAATTATATGTTGATGTCCCAGGACCTGTTTCGGCTGTCAGGTAACAGACTTTGCTTTACTTCCTGATACTTACATTATGCCAAGATTCAGCAATATATTCAATTTTATTCGTTTGAAACACCTGTTCTAAGATAGCACAGGATATATTTGTACATATGAAACAAGATAATTAAATAAACACACATCTTAATATGTTTACAAGAAGAGAGCTGTTTTGAAGCATTTGGTATGAATTAAATTACTGCCGTTGAGCACTAAATCCACTCCTGGCATTGGGTTATGAAGTTGTCATTTCATGATAAAAGCAAGCATACAAGTTTATCTGTAGAAAAAAGTCTTTTTCAGACTAAGGATGGACAATATGGTGTACAATGTTTACAACTACGATTTTGGCAAAAGATATAAACATATTCTTCAAATTGATGCTTTATTCCTCTCTTCCAAAATTTAAGGACATAGCATTAATCTTAATTCTATGAAAGTTACTCTGTGGGGAGTTATTAATAGAGTTCAGGTTTGTTGCTTTCTGACAATCTAATTTGCTCCATGGATGGGGCTTACAGGACCTAGGAAATGGAGACTAATATATTTGCTTTAAATCCCAAAATGTTTCTGCAAACTTTTGGCAAGTGCTGAACTTCAGTCAGTTTATAACCAGATTATCTGACCAATGCCTGAAGTGTGCATCTTCATTGTCCTCTCTTTAATATTGTTCCTTTGTGTCCCCCACTCCCACCCCAATTCATATATTGAAGCACTAATGCCCAAGGTGATGGTATTGGAGAGTGGGGCCTTTGAGGGGTAATTAGGTAATGAGGTCATGAGAATGGAGCCCCATGATGGGATTAGTGCTTTTATAAAAAGAGGAAGAGATACCAGAACTCTTTTTCTCTCTGCCATGCGAGGACAAACGAGTAGGCAGCTTTCTGCAAGCCAGGAAGAGAGCCCTCCCCAGGAACCAAATCTGCTGGCACCTTGATCCCAGCCTCATGAACTATGAGAAATAAATGTTGTTTGAGTCACCAAGTCTGTGGTGTTTTGTTATAGCCACTCAAGCTGACTGGGACTCTAACCACCAAAATCCTTCTTGTCTTTCCAGGTCCAGTTAAAATGCTAATCCTTCATGGAACATTGGATAGAGGCAGTAATGATAATAATAGATAATATTTTTAACTAGAAGTAAGAGAGTAATTAGATTTCTATGTGCCAGATGCTGGGTAAATGATTTGTGTGATTATCTCATCTAATTCTCATTGTAAGCTTATGACTTGGAACGATTATTATCTGCATTAGGCATTCTTTGTTTTTGTTTGTTTTGAAACAGAGTCTTGCACTGTTGCTCAGACTGGAATACAGTGGTACAATCATGGCTCACTGCAAACTTGACTTCCTGGGCTCAAGAGATCCTCAGGCCTACCCTCCTGAGTAGCTGGGGCCACAGGCACACATCACCATGCGCAGCTAATTTTTAAAAGTTTACATCAGGCATTCTTTGGCCCAGAATTCCATAATTATAGAAATGCTTTATTACAGCCTTGGATCAGACACAGCTGGGTTGGATTCCTAGCTCTGAAGCTCACTGGACTAGCTGTATAACCATAAACAAATTTAACCTTTCAAAACATATATGTGCAAGAATTAAAAGAACTAACAAGTCATGAGCACAGCTGTGGTCCTGGGATATTCCCTCACCAACAGCTCAGGACGCCCTGTGCCTCCCTCTTGTGTTAAATCCCGTGCCATCTCGGCTTTGGCTTATTCTTTTATTTTGGTAGAGCACATCCTCTAGATGCGTTCCAACAAAGTAAACAGGATCCAGAAGGCTATGTTTATGAAACCTTGTATGCCTGAAATCGTGTTTATTTGACTGCTTCTTTAAGAGGTGCCTGGTGCCTCCTCTTCCTGAGCTCTTCTGAGGTTCATCAGTGTTAATCAGTTTGTTTCTGGGTCCCCCCTCCCCCTGCCATTGCCAGCGTGGATTCTGGTTGTCTTTGGTTTGCCGAGTCAGTTTCTATTTATCCCTGTGCTTCCTACCTTCTAAAATTGTGTAGCTGTCCTCTCCCCACAGTCTTTTTTTCCCCTGTGAGTCTATGCCTCTTTTTAAACCCTTTTATTGTAATACAATTTTGTTGTGCTTTTAGAAGGAACACAGGCACCCACAAGCATTTAGTCCACTATTTTTAATGAGAAGTGTGGACTGTTGTTATTTTAGCATGAAAATTTAGAAGGATTACCAGAGTTCTCATCCATACAGGTCATAACTCTTTTACGTAAAGGCTGGAATACAAAAGAAGGAGCTGGGATCGGGAGATAACGATTTCCATTTGGCGCAAATTGATGTTGAAGTTCCTTAGGGACATTCAGATAGAGACTTTTTGGATTTTTTGGGTAGAAGAGCTTAAAATTTAAGTGATAATTCTGGGTTAGATAAGGATATATGCAAGTCATCAGTAAGAAGGTGTATTAGGTCATGCTATAAAGAAATACATGAGGGTGGGTAATTTATAGGAAGAGAGGTTTAATTGGCTCGTGGTTCTGCATGGGGATGGTGCTCACCCACCATGAGAAATCCACCGCCATGATGTAATCACTCCCAACAGGCCCCACCTTCAATACTGGTTATTACAATTGAGCACGAGATTTGGGCAGGGACACACAGGCAAACTATATTAGGAGGAAACAGTGAGGAGAGCATGTAGGAAGAGCAAAGGATGGTGGACGCAGGATCACTAAGAGAGTGATTTGTAGAGGAGATTCGACTATTTCCCCGGATTTTGTTTTGTTTTGCTACTCCTCAATTTCTGGGATTAAAAAAAATTAAGAAAAACTCCAAATTCTTCTCTTTTTAGTTTTTAAATAGACCTCCTTTTTTGAATCAATTTTAAATTCACAGCAAGGTTGAGCAGAAAGTACAGAGAGTTCCCATATTCCCCCTGCCCCCACACATGCACAGTTTCCCACATTGTCAACATTCCCCATCAGAATGGTACATTTATTACAATTGACAACCCCACATTAACACATCATTATCACCCAGAATCCACTGTTTCCATTAGGGTTCACTCTTGGTGCTGGATAATGTATTGGTTTGGATAATCTATGGGTATGACACTTATCCACCGTTACAGCATCATCCAGAATAGCTTCACTGCCCTAAAAATCCTCCGTGCGCAATCCTCCACTTTTTAGAGATACATGTAACTTATTCTAATCTCCAACATTACCTTCTGAATCTCAGCCTACATGAAACTGGAACAATGAGATGATGGTGAGCAGAAAGCTAAGATAGAGGTGGGGTTGCTCCAAAAACTATAAATTGCCCTCAAAGGTCTAAGAGATTTACAGCACTTCGCTAAAAACTGCCTTCCTCTTTTTGTTTTTTTGTAAGTACAGTTTCCATTATATTTTTCTCCAGAGAATAGTCTGTCTTCAGTCTTTAAGGACTCAGCTCCTTACATGGGCTTTGGTGGGGGTCGTGGAGCAGCACCCGCAGGTCTAAATCGGGGTGGGGGTGTTTGGTCCTTGCGGGCTTCAGAGATTGATTCCTGACTACTTTGCTGTGAATTGCACAACTCACACAGTAATGTAGCTTCACATACAGCTTGGGAAGGACACAGGCATCGAAGACACTTGCTTCAGAAATGTCCCTGACTGCTGTGGCCTCCACTATGTTTTGAATGACGAATTTCTTAATGGCCTTGTCCTTGGACATGCATCGGGCACAGTTCCTGCAGCGAATAGGCTGCATGTGGCTGCGGCCCTTTTTAGCACTATCATTGTTCCCTCTTTTCTTTGTCATTTTAGAAGCACGGACTGGAGAGAGGACTGCCTTCCTCTTTAACACCCACAGACTGCAAACAGACTAGAACCAGCCTCCCCACCATAGAAATGGATCTCTTAGCACGATTATTGTTCCCTCTTTTCTTTGTCATCTTAGAGGCACGGACCGGAGAGAGGACTCTCTTCCTCTTTAACACCCACAGACTGAAAACAGGCTAGAAGCAGCCTCCCCACCTTAGAAATGGATCGTCCCAGCTCACGATCCAATAAATCCTGACAGCTGAATGTAGCAAAACAGTGCCATAGAGTTACTACATATGATGTATGTACTGCATTCAAGGATGGTGTGTGTAACCTCTAGAGAGAAAAAAGTTAATTACTTAAAAATGGGAGGCATTGCCTTTGTCAGAATTGGGAATTGTTGCCCATATGGTGCGGCCTCTATTAAAGGAATCAGAAAAATACAACTCACTAATGATGATGAATTTCTTGACAGGGTCTAAATTTTTCTCCAGAACAAGTGTTGAATCTGCATTGGCATGTGGGTATTTTGTGAAAAACTTAGGCGTCTTGTGTCATGAATCAAAAGAGAGACAAGTTTAATCTGAAAACAATTAGGGCCAAATGTTACCAGTTAGTCATGAAGATGATGAGAAGCTCATAGGGCCCTGCAGAATGTCTCATTTTGAGTGAAATCACTCAAAACATACTCTATGATTCTGCTGAGACAATGGTTTTTCATCTTGGCTGCTCATTAGAATCATGAGGGACACTTCTAAAAACAATACTTCCCCGGATGTCATGCATAAAGTTCTGATTTAATTGGACTGAGTGGGGCCTGGGCATCTGGCTATCTTAAAACTTCCTTCCAGCGATTCTACAGGTAGCCAAGGCTGAGATTTGCCGTATGAGTTGGCTCGACCTATGCTCCCAATAACTGAATGTGGTGACCTGCTGAGTGGAGTTTGGTGGTCTCTTCTGACGTCAGCATCCACTGACGGAAGCGACCAAGTAACAAGGATACAATAACATGATTTTTGCTGAATGAATGTTAAGTAAGTGAACCTTCTCACATTACAGATAAGAAACAAGCTGAAAGAGGAGAGGGACCTCACTCAGGGTCATTTGATTAGATGAGAGGCAGAAATGAGAGTGGTACCAGGTCCTGAAGCAAGTAGTCCAATACAGACCAGACTTAGTTCTTTGTCTTTGTCTTTAAATAGGCTTCTGTACCAAATTCCATGAATTGCCTCATCTGGTATGCTTCCAAGAGCCATAACATATTAGCACTACCCAGAATGCGAGAGCAGGGCCTCCCCATCCAGTGGTTCCCTGAGTTTGTCTTAGGGGCCTGTTTCATGCAGAGCTGGCTGGGGGAGGGAAGGATCACGATGGACCAGGATTTGGGTGCTCTACCCCTGTTTCAATCAGAGCAACTCTAGTTTTTTCTGTTTTATGTTTTGGTCTTCCATGGAAACAATTTTCATTTATTTATTTATTTATTTTTGAGACAAGGCCTCACTCTGTTGCTCAGGCCGGAGTGCAGTGGCACAACCAAGGCTCACTGCAGCCTCCACCTCCTGGGCTCAGTGGATCCTCCCACCTCAGCCTCCTGAGTAGCTGGGTCTACAGTCATATGCCACCACACCTAGTGTATGTTTTGTAGAGAGAAGGTTTTCCCATGTTGCCCAGGCTGGTCTCAAAGTCCTGGGCTCAAGCAGTCCTCCCACCTTGGCCTCCCGAAGAGCTGGGATTACGGGTCTGAGCCACCACACCCAGCCTATTTATTTTTTAGAGATGGGGTCTTGCTCTGTCATCTAGATTGCAGTGAAGTGGTGCAAACACAGCTCACTGCAGCCTCAAACTCCTGGGCCTGAGTGATCCTCCTGACTCACTCACCTAAGTAGCCGGGATTACCAGTGTGAATTATAGTGACCGGGAGCAAAAAAAATAAATTTTTTTGAAGGACCAAGTAAGGAAGGAATATGAAGGAAACTGTTCAATGCTAAGAAACAGAAAAGCAGTATTAAAAGTAATAAAGTGATTTGGTCCTATTAATTATCTAGTGTTACATCTTTTATAAGAGATAAACAAGACTGAAAAGTTAAAAGATAAATTTGAAGCCTTAGTAGATAATGGTCCATTCAAAAGTAGCCTCTCACTCTGTCCCCACATTTTCATGCATTTTTCCTCCATCTCTATTTTCACAGTTGTAATCACTAGCGATGAGTGCC
This sequence comes from Macaca fascicularis, assembly GCF_037993035.2. Lineage (NCBI taxonomy): Eukaryota > Metazoa > Chordata > Mammalia > Primates > Cercopithecidae > Macaca > Macaca fascicularis. The sequence continues at coordinate 21,218,634 of NC_088392.1, forward strand.
CAGACTTCCAGAATAAGTAACAATATTGAACATCCTGTATTACTCCTGATTTTATTAAAAATGCCTACAGTATTTGAATGTTAAGGCTCTTTGTTGTTGAGAAGGATCTTTTTGATGATGTTAAGGAAAACAATCTGTTAACAGGAAAGTCTAATGGAATTAATGAAAGAATTTTAAACCTCTGAAAAAAAATCATATGCTTTATCTTATTTCCCCTATAGGTGTGAAATATTGGTAGGTTTTCAACTATCAGTCCTTCTTGTATTTCCAGGTAAATATTTCTTGGTTGTCTTGGCTTATTCTTTTAATGCACTCTTTTAAATTTATTTTGAAAGAATTTTGGATGCACAGGAAGCTGCAAAGATAGTATAAAGAGGTCCCAAGTTCTCTTCACCCAGTTTCCCCCAGTGGTCACATCTGATGTAACTACAGCACATCCAAATCAGGAAATTGGCACTGGCACAACTGTGTGTGTGTGTGTGTGTGTGTGTAGTTTTTTCTGCCTGTCTCTAGTTATTGGTAATTTTTGTGGTAAAATATAAAATGTATCATTTTAACCATTTTTATTGCACAATTCGGTGGCACTAAATATTTTCAAAATATTGTATAACCATCACCAGTATCCATTTCCAGAACTTTTCATTATTCCAAACAGAAGCTCTGTACACATTAAACCATAAGCTTCCTCTCCCCAGTTTTTCCTCAACTCAGGCCCTGGAAGCCACTATTCTATGTCTCTATGAATTTGTTTATTCTAAGTCTCTTAATGTACTCTTGATTTTAATTTACAGCTTTGCATGAATGTTTCTATTTGTACAATTTTATCATTTTGACTCTTTACCAGATATTTTCAAAGAATATATAGTTTCACAAATTGAACTTGATAGTTTTCCATCCTTTTCTATTTTCTGGAACAATATATATTACACTGGAATTGGCTGTTGTTTGAAATTTTAAAAGAAATACCGCGACAATATCATTTGGCCTAAAAACTTTTTAAAGTATTCTCTTAAAGATTTACTGGGGATGACCCATGCTTTAGTTAACTCACCCTTGGCGTTTATGATGAGAGAAGTTGGGCAGGACTGCACATAGAGAGAATCATAGAAACCTTAAAAGCATTAGAAGGTCAGGGCTTGGAGGGACCTCCACAATCTCTCCATCTTATCTCCTTATTTACTGACAAGGACTCTGTCCCCCAGAGAGGACAAGGAACTTTTTCCAACCTTGAGCCAAGACAAACATCCAGCTCCTGACGCTTCTCCAATAAAAGGATGCACCACTGGAATTCCCATCTTTCTTGGAGGTGAATCAATATAATCAGACTGATGTGAGAGGAAGATAGTGGTAGAGGCTTTTCCAAAATG